>NC_062577.1:4155000-4487500 GCF_022837055.1 Prionailurus viverrinus
TCACACAGGCATTTTAGATCTCACATCATCACAAGAAGGGCAATAAGATATTTTGAAAGACCACATTCGCTTAACTGTTATTACGGTATACTGTTATGGCTGTTCTATTTTATTATGAGTTATTGCTGTTAATCTCTTACTGTGCCTAATCTCTTACTAAATTAAACTTTATCGCAGGTATGTGTGTACAGAAAAAAACCAATATGTACAGAGTTCAGTACTGACCAGTTTCAGGCATCCACTGGGGGTCTTGGAACGTATCCCCCATGGAGAAGGCGGTGGATACGTTCTCATATTCATCACGTATAGAAAAATACTCAAACTATTATTGTTACAATTTTAAAAATTAGATAAAAATACCTACAGAGAAAAAATACTTTCATGTAATTTTAAAACTAGAAGAATGCTTTATTTTCAGTATTTTATTTTAAAAGCATGGTTTCTATCAGAGCAGCTAGTGTTTCTTATTTGTATAAGAAAACACAAATATTTCATAACCGATGAAGGCATAAAATTTGTAATTTAGCTCATAGTTCTTTGACATGTGATTTGGAAAAGGCCTTCACAATTTTATGCCCCCTTATCCTTTAATAACCTGAGGATATTTCTTATGTACACATAAAATGTCATCAAGTAATTCTTATACTGAGTAAGACTGGCAGGTCAGCAAACATTCAAATATATTTGAAAGATCATTATGCTTTTGCTATGATTATTTTAAATGGACAATGATACTTTACCTTAAAAATTTCAATTGAGATTCTAGGACTTCAGTCTTTTCTTCATAAGTAAGTTTCAGCCTCTCCTTTAAAAAACAAAAATGTACATTTTCTCTATGTCCCGTGCTTTACAAACAAGGTTTCATTATTCATATTAAACTCAATTTTTTTTCCTTTTACCCAGGAGGAAAATTTTAAAAAATTAAAAAACATTTTCCCTAGTCCACCCCAAATTTTGTATTTTATTGACTATATACCTGCAAAGAACTATCGAGTCATAAAATGGGTATCACTGCCACCCCCCCCCAATTTTTTTTTTTCAAAAATGCATTCATCAGGTCTTACTTTTAAAAGTGTGACTGAGAATGAATAAATAAATAAACAAAAGGGTGACTCTGGAAAAAACCGATTATAACCTGTAAGGTCTGTGAGGGCAAGGATCAGATCTTACTAGAATCCCCCACTGTGACTGCTGCATATAGACATACAATAAATGTGTGTTGGATGAATGATAAAAGCAAAGTTATGAATCACAATAAATGACAGACCAAACTAATATCCTGGCTACAAGGGTCTGTGGTGTCCCACTATTCTCTCGTTCAGCAAACATTTTTGGGGGTATCTAAGAAGAAGACGCCTTTAACCTTAAGGAGCTAATCATCTAGTACAGAATAGAAAACACATGGATGGGGGTGCCCGGGTGGCTCCGTAGGTTGAGCATCTGACTTTTGATTTTGGCTCAGGTAATGATCCCAGGATCAGGAGATCGAGCCCCGTGTCAGGGTCCGTGCTGAGCATGGAGCCTGCTTAAGATTCTTCCTTTCTTCATTCCTTCTTTTCTTTTCTTTCTTTCTCTCTCTCCCTCTGCCCTTCCCCCACTCATGCATGCTCATACTCTCTCTCTAAAAAATATAAATTAAAAACAAGAAAAAGAAAAACACATGGACAATTTCAATTATACATAATTCACTCCAGTGAGGCATATAGAAGGTAAACTGATATCACAGAGGTGGGAACTTGTAATTCAGCTTAAGAGGGGTAGAGAAGACTTCATGGAGGAAGTGCTAACACTTAAAGGATTAATTTCCAACAGAGCAAAAGGCACAGAGAGAAAACATGCTGAATATTTGGGTGGTAAGCAGATCTGTATCCCTACAAATAAAATGCGAGGTGGAAGAATGGACAGAGATGGGTGGAACAGGTGAGAATGTGCCACGAGGAGAATAAATACGCAAGACCTTTACCCAGACAACTCGTGTAGTCTCCATGTAGTAGAGGCATTGGGTGGACACTGAAAACTCTATCAGATTTGATTCTTAAGTCACTCTGAAGTGTGGGAAAACAAAGACCAATGAAGAAGTGCATTACAATTACATCAGGAAGAGATATACACACAAACAAGAGTAATCACACAGTAAGAAGAGAAAAGAAAGAATTTAGTATGGAGCTATATAAAAACTGAAATTGACAGAATTTTATAACTGAATAGATAACTGGGGAGAAAAATACATTAAAAATGATCCTGGGGGGTGGGGAGCCTGGGTGGCTCAGTCAGTTAAGTGTCCAACTCTTGGTTTTGGCTCAGGTCATGATCTCATAGTTTTGTGAGTTCAAAACCATCGAGTGCCATGCTGACAGTGGGGAGCCTGTTTGGGATTCTCAATCTCTCTCTCTTTCTCTCTCTCTGCCCCTCCCCCACTTGCACTCTCTGTCTCTCTCAAAATAAATAAAATAAAATAACTTTTTAAAAAAGAAAAAAAACTGTAAAAGGTTATTGACAAAAATTAAAGATGTCCTATATAAATAGAGTAATACATAAGTTTAATGGATTAGATGATATAATATCATAAAGATATCTTTTCTCCCAAGTGACTTATAGCTTAAAGACAATCTCAATCAAGGGATGCCTGGGTGGCTCAGTCGGTTAAGCATCTGACTTCAGCTCAGGTCATGACCTTGCCATTCCTGAGTTCAAGCCCCATGTCGGGCTCTGTGCTGCCAGCTCAGAGCCTGGAGCCCACTTTGGATTCTATGTCTCCCTCTCTCTTTACCTACCCCCAGCTTGTACTCTGTCTGTCTCTCTCTCAAAGATAAATAAACATTAAAAAATTTTTTTGAATAGACAATCTCAATCAAAACCTCATAATGGCTTTTTGGACTTTGACAAATTAATTCTAAAAGGTATTTGGAAGTACAAAAGGCCAGAAGTAAGACATTTTTGGGGACAAAGTACAACGTTGGAAGATGTGGTAAGTAGTCTAATAGGTAGATATACCTACCCTAACAGATAGAGAGCTGTAACAATCAAGAGAGGAGAGGATGGTTGTAGCACAAAGAACAAGGAAATAAAAAACAGAGCCCAGACATCTATGTACACCTGATTTATGACAAAGATTCAGACAAAGGACTGTCTTTTCAACAAGTGGTTAATGTGTGTGTGTGTGTTTGTGTGTAGACAACAATATGGGAAAAGAGCAAAAGGTGATCCCCTACACACTACATCAAAAACAAAACTAAATTGCAGGTAGATTGAGATTTAAATGTTAAAAGCAAGACTATAAAATTTCCAGAAGAAAATCTAAGAGAAGTTCTTCATGATCTGGGGCAGGGATACATTTTTTTTTTTTAATTGTCTATAAGAAACTCACCTTATTTTTTATTTTTATTTTTAAATTTACATCCAAGTTAGTTAGCATATAGTGCAACAAGGATTTCAGGAGTAGATCCCTTAATGCCCCTGACCCATTTAGCCCACCCCCTCCAGTAACCCTCAGTTTGCTCTGCATATTTAAGAGTCTCTTATGTTTTGTTTTCCTCCCTGTTTTTATATTATTTTTCCTTTCCTTCCCTTGTGTCCACCTGTTTTGTGTCTTACACTCCTCATATGAGTGAAGTCATATGGTATTTGTCTTTCTCTAATTTCGCTTAGCATAATACACTCTAGTTCCAGCCACACAGTTACAAATGAAAAGATTTCATTCTTTTAAATAGGACACAGAAAGCACTAAGCAATAAAGGGGATGACATTAAAATTAAGAAATTTTAGTCATGAAGGAAGGAATGAAAAAAATAGAAAGCAAGAGAAAGAAATAAAACTATCAAGACAATTATAAGGCAAGCGACAGAGTGGGAAATATATATTTACAACAGATAGAACCAACAAAGGGCTTGTATCCAGAATACATAAAGAAGTTCAAAAAAACAATGTCGGATAACTCAAAATAATGAGTAGGTATTGAACATGCACCTCACAAGAGGAGCACACCAATAAGTACGTGAAAAGTATTCAATCTCATGCGTAATCAGGGAAATGCAGATGAAAACCACAAGGACATAGCACTACAAGCCCACCAGAAAAACTGACAATACAACGTGTTGGGGGGATATGGAGCAAAGGCATCACTCCTATGCTGCTGTAGAAGTGTAAACTGGTAAAAACCACCCCAAAGCTCAACTTAACCACTCAGTTTGAACAGCTATATACCCCTAAGACCAGTAATTCCACTCCAAGATATACACCTGACATAAATGTGTGCCATGTACGCCAATAGACCAATCTTAAAGAATGTTCAGGGATGCCTTGAGTGGCTCAGCCGGTTGAACATCTGACTTTTGATTTTGGCTCAAGTCATGACACCATGATTGTGGGGTCGAGCCCTGCCTCCAGCTCTGTGATGAGTGTGGAGCCTGCTTAAGATTCTCTCTCTCTCTCTCTCTCTCTCTCTCTCTCTCTCTCTCTCTCCTGGCCCTCTCTTGCTTGCACATGCTCTCTCTAATAAAAAATTTTAAATAAGTAAGATTCTCTTTCTCTCCCCCTCTGTCCCTCCTCTGCTCATACTCTCTCTCTCACTCTCCCTCTCTCTAAAATAGATAGATGGAGGGGCGCCTGGGTGGCTCAGTCGGTTGAGCGTCCGACTTCGGCTCAGGTCATTATCTCGCGGTCCGTGAGTTCAAGCCCCGCATCGGGCTTGGTGCTAACAGCTCAGAGCCTGGAGCCTGTTTTGGATTCTGTGTCTCCTTCTCTCTCTGACCCTCCCCCATTCATGCTCTGTCTCTCTCTGTCTCAAAAATAAATAAATGTTAAAAAAATTTTTTTTTTAAATAAATAAAATAAAATAGATGGATGGATGTATAGATAGATAGAAATAAGGAAAAAAAGGAAAGAAAGGAAAGAAAGGAAAGAAAGAAAGAAAGAAAGAAAGAAAGAAAGAAAGAAAGAAAGAGTTAGTTCATAGCAGCAACATTTACAATAGCCCCAAACTGGAAACAACACAAAAACCCATCAACTGAGGAATGGATAAATGAATTGTAGTGTATTTACACAGTAGACCCACCCTGAAAATGAACAAATGTCTGCCACATGCAACAATGTGTATGAATCTAACAAACATAATGTCAAACAAAACAAGTCAGACACAAAAAATTATATACTGTGTGACCCAATTTTTACAGTGTTTAAAAAATCAGGTAGACATCAACTAGAGTGTCCAGAGATCTTGCTTCGGCAATTTTCATAAAAGTCAAGATAGTGATTAGCTCTAAGGGAATGACGGGGCAGTGACTAGGAGGGGGCACAGAGAGAGAGGGGGCTCATTAGAACAAAATCATGAAGCTGCACATTTTTGTTTTGTGCACTGTTAAAATTTTTATCTATTTATTTTGAAAGAGAGAGAGAGAGAGTGTGCAAGAAGGGGAGGAGCAGAGAGACAGAGAGAGAGAGACAGAGAGAGAGACAGAGAGAGAGAATCCCAAGCTGCGAGCACATAGCCCGACACGGGGCTCAGTCCCACAAACCGTGAGATTGTGACCTGAGCCAAAATCGAGAGTCAGATGTTTAACCAACTGAGCCACCCAGACGCCCCGGTTTTGTGCATTTTTCTGAGCGTATGTTAAATTGGGCCATTAGACAAGTAAAGGGGGATGACATGAGCATTATCCGTATCATAATTAGAATGCTGCCACAAGGTTGAGGAAGAGGAGGACTGATTGGT
Organism: Prionailurus viverrinus; assembly: GCF_022837055.1. Taxonomy (NCBI): domain Eukaryota; kingdom Metazoa; phylum Chordata; class Mammalia; order Carnivora; family Felidae; genus Prionailurus; species Prionailurus viverrinus. Next base: position 4,160,711 of record NC_062577.1, read on the forward strand.
GCAGGTCATTGATGACCTTGAAAAGAACAAGTTGAGGCCAACGTGAGGTATCGGCTCAACCGACGCATGTTAAAGAGACAGTGGGAGGGGAGACGTGGTGACATGAATGTGGACAACTGTTTGGGAAGGTGTTGGTATGCAGGGGAGCAATCATTGAGTGATAGTTCAAAGGGAGCACAGGGTCCAGAGAGTATATTTTGTACTTGCTTCAAGATGGGAGCTAGTAGAGCACATGTTCTGCTGAGAAAAACCCAGTAAAGAGGGAGGAAAGATACAAGAGCAAGAGGAGACCAGCACAAGAGCAAAACCCTTGGAAACAGCGAGGAGGATCAGGACACAGGGCACACAGACGTGGGGACTGCAGTTTGCCACAGACTGGATAACCAACGAATTTATAGCAATTGTAAACACAACACTAAGAGGAGATGTAAGAGAGACATTAATTCTTTTTTTTAAGTTTATTCATTTATTTTGAGAGAGAGAGAGAGTGCAAGTGCTCACGTGCATGAGCGGGGGAGGGACGGAAAGAGAAGGAGACAGAGAATTCCAAGCAGGCTCCGCACTGTCAGCACAGAGATCAACAATGGGGCTTGATCCCATGAACCGTGACATCATGACCTGAGCTGAAATCGAGTGAGACACACAACCGACTGAGCCACCTAGGTGCCCCAAGAGAGAAACTAATTCTAACGTGGGAGAAGGAAGAGTGGGAGTGTGTAATCAAGGAAGGCAGAACGGGAGGGGGCATCTGAACACAGCCTTGTAGGCAGGAAGTATTTCGGTGGGCAGAAGTTAAGAAGGAAAGTTTAGGTCAGGATATCTGCATAAACCACAACCAGTGATGCAAACAGAAATGGAAGTGGGTAGGGGCACCTGGGTGGCTCAGTCAGTTAAGTGTCTGACTTCAGCTCAGGTCATGATCTCACAACTCTGTGCCGGGCTCTGTGCTGACAGCTCGGAGCCTGGAGCCTGCTTCAGATTCTGTGTCTCCCTCTCTCTCTCCCCCTCCCCCGTCATGCTCTCTCTCTTTCTCTCTCTCCCCCAAAACTAAATAAATATTTAAAAAAAAAAATTAAAAAAAATAAATGGAAGTGGGTAATAAGTTTATGACGTAGTAAGTAGTGAGGGGTCTGTATGTCTACAGTAATGTTTGGGAGACTGACAGAAATGAGTCCAGAAAGGTAGCTTGAACCAAACTGTGGACAGCTTGGGAGATGGGTCTTTATCCTGTGGGCATTAAATAGTTATCATAGATTATTCAGCTGGGAAGAAAATACAATTTATGTAATCTTTCATTTTGTTTAAAAAAAAAAAAAAAGAACTCTTTCCAAAATAGTAGCATAAAGCTTGGGTTAGGGGCTGAGAAAGGAGAGGGAGTTTAGAGCCATATGAGCCCTCAGAATACTCTAACAATAATACCTAGAGATGATAACGAGAGCTAGACTATATAATCCATCCTATCTCCCCCTGGAGTCCTCCATTTACAGTGTCATTTTTACATTTTCATCATCATTGATCAATTCTGCACATCAAATTTAATGCAAATAAGATTTCAAGCAATAGGAAAAAGAAAGGCCTGTTACAACATCAAAAGATTTGAAAGTATCATTTGATCTGAAAATAAAATTATTTGAGACTCTGGGAAGTGAGGACATTCAAAACCAGCTACGTATATGAGGGGATTTAGAAAGCCTTCCCCGGGAAGATACACGCTCAGGCCTGAGAAGACCTTAAGCTTTCACTCCAGCTGATCTCTAGGCTGAGAGCAAGCCCAGCTACACGCTGAAGGAAGGAATGCCCCAGCACAGAACCAATCCACAAAGACTGGCAGAAGTGGCTCTTCTTTCTGGGCTTTCTAGGCGTGTGTGGTTTTGGTGGTTGTTGGCTTGCTTGTTTTAGCTCCTGGCATTCATGGAAATCTATCAAACATTAGTGGAACATGAGCTAACGAAACAGAGTTCAGCGATCACACACAACAAGGAACAGTCTACAAAAATAAATTGGAAGAGTCTTGGAACAAAAAGACGATACAACCTTCAACAATAAAAGAAGCAGAAAACCATTGGGGAAAATGGGGGATTGGATTTCCAGAGTTATCACAGTATAATAGTTCATTCCAATGTCCAGTTTTCAACCACCAAAAAAAAAAAAAAAAAATCAAAAGCATACAAAGAAGCAGGAAAATATGACCTACTCAGAGGCATAGAATAAATTAATAATAAACAAACAAATAAATCTACAGAAACCACCCTTAAAAAAATCTACAGGCACCAGACCTACTAGAAAAATAATTTAAAACAAAAATCTTAAATATGCCCAAAGAGCTAAAAGGAAACATGGCCAATGTCCAAAGAACTACAAAAAGTAAGGAAGACACTGTACACCTGAAACTAATATAACATTTCGTGCTGACTAACTGGAATGAAAATAAAACCTTTAAAAAAGTAAGAAAACAAAGTATAAAAGGAACCAAACAAAAATCCCAGAGCTGGAAGGTACGATAACCAAAATGAAAAATTCACTAAAGGTATGGAAGGGCACATGTGAGCAGCAGAACAAAGAATCAGAGAACTTGAAGACAGGACAGACGAAATGATGGAGTCTGAGGAGCAGAAAGAAAAAAGAGTGAAGAATTACCATAGGATCCAACAATTCCATTTCTGGTTACATACCCAAGGGAAATGAAAGTCGGGGCAAAAACAGATACTTGTGTACTGATGTTCAGCTTCATTCACAAGAGCCAAAAGGTGGTAACAAACTAAACTTTAATCAACAAATGAATGGATAAACAAAGTGTGGTATAGACATAAATGGAATGTGACTCACCCTGAAAAAGGAAATTCTGCTACATGATACACCGCCGATGAACCCTGAAAACATGCTCGATGAAACATGACAGACACAAAAGAACCAATATTGTTTGATTCTGCATATGTCAGGTACCTAGACTAGGAAAATTCATAAAGACAGAAAGTAGACGAGGTTGCCAGGGGTTAGGAGAGAGGAGAATGGAAGTTTTATTTAATGGGTACATAGTTTTTTGATTTTTTGTTTTTTATTTTTTATTTATTCTGAGAGAGACAGAGAAAGCATGAGTCAGGGCGGGACAGAGAGAGAGAGAGAGAGAGAGAGAGAGAGAGAGAGAGAGAGAGAGGATCCCAAACAGATTCCTCAATGCCAGCACAGAGCCCAACTTAGGACTCGAATTCACGAAACCACGAGATCATGACCTGAGCGGAAACCAAGTGTCAGATGTTTAACCGACTGAGCCACCCCAGGTGTCCCAACAGTTTTTGTTTGGGATGATAAAAATTCTTGAAATGGATAGTGTTTATGGCTGTACAACATTGTCATTGTATTTAATGCAAATGAGTTGTACACTTAAATTGTTAAATGGTAAATTTTAAAATGGTTAAAGTGTTAAGCTTATGTTATACATATTTACCACAATATAGTACAAAAGAGAAAAGCACTCAAATTCTCACCAGTTCTACTTTCCATTTTTCAGCTTCCCCAGCAGATGCACCTACGACAATATCCGCATTGCCATGGGAGAATCCTCTCTTGGCAGCTTCACCCACCCCAGAATCTTCACCTGTTGTAATCCAAGAATTCTGCATGTTTCCCTAAAATAAAATGTACCAGTAATTACAATTGGCATTTTAACTTTAAATCAACATGCATGCTTTACAAATGGAATACTGATTCTCATCTGTGATGAAAGGGGTAAAAAAGCATATGCTTCTAAACTGCAAATCAAGAATGAATTTGAAGTGTGGGCCCATGAGGGTCATACTGCACAGGTGGTACAAGGTCAAATTCCTACAGGCGCAGGCAATAACATAAATGAGCAAGGAGGGCTGGATGCCAGTGCTTCAACAAATGAACTTCTCTCTTATTTCTCTGAAGACATACTTTCTCTTTTTTACATTTATTTATTTTTGAGAGAGAAAGTATGTGTGTGTGGGGGGAGGGGGGTGGTGGGAAGGGAGGGGGCCAGAGGATCCGAAGCAGGATCTGTGCTAACAGTAGACAGCCGGATGTGGGGCTCAAATTCAGGAACCGTGAGCCCATGACCTGAGCCAAATTCAGGCACTTAACTGACTGAGCCAACCAGGCGCCCCTGGAGACGTATATTCTTAAAACACAGAGCCCTCTCTTGTTTTCATTTTCCACATTTCCTAAAGCCATGACTAATAATAGTGCTAATACCTACGGTGTTTACTATGTGCCAGACTCGGTTTATGTGATTCACTGTATATCAACTCATTTAATCACTACAACCACCCTAGGAGGTGAGTTTATTGTTATCTCCAATTTATAGAAAAGGAAATTGAGTGACACTGAGTAACGTGTAAGAGTCACAAAGGTAGAAGTGGCTAATAAGCGGCAGAGCTGGGATCTGAACCCTGGGCAATCTAATTCCGTAGTCCACACCCTGAACGACGATGCTCTCCTGCCCTTCCAGAAAAATATTTATCTTCAACAACAAAAAAAAACAATGCATGCAGATAAACAGAACTGACATGCAGCCTGCATGCCAGGGACTCACCAAGAATTGGTAGGGACCATTGCAAACCATCTAAAACATGCAGCCACTACTCAGTTCCAGGCAATTGCTGCCATGTGTGAATGCGAAGTTGAGTTACAAAAACAATCTTTTGAGTTTTTAAGAGATTAAACTGGGTATCTGGCTTTTCAGCTAAAACATTGTTAAACACTGGTTCATAGCTCGTCAAACAAAACATGCCTACAGACTGAATTTGTTGCTGCCACTGTGTTTGCCACCTCTGTTACCCTCTCAACATTCAACAAAATATGCAGCCCAAAGATCTGGGTAATTTATATGTACCACAAGGACGGAAATACAAATGTAACTCAACGAATAATTATGGAACTCTTGCTAAGGGCCAAAGAAGCACTCACAAGAGAGGACAGGTCCGAAACCCAGAACTATACTGCGGTGTCGTATCATGCTAGAAAGAGATAGTATTCCGAGAGCCTCCTCCACATTCTTCTGGAAGTTCAGTTTAATGCAAACACCTGTGTATGATACCTCCTATGTTCAGGCAGTGTGCTAAGGAGCTTGGAGGGTAAAAATGAGCCAGACCAATCTTATCCTCAAGGCAAAAACCCTAAGCAGATAATTTCAGTTTAATATGGTATGTGCTAAGCCAGAGGTGTGCATGGGGGACTATGCCAAAACAGACGAGGGACACTAAGAACAACCAGAGATTCAAGGAAGGTTTTCTGGAGGTGTTGACACTGGCATGATATCTTGGGTGAGAAAGAGAGAGCTAGATAGGAAGAGCATGCCAGGAAAAAAACATCATGGGGAAAATCACAGAAGTGTGAATAAGTATGGTGCCTCCGAGAGATTCAGGCTATCTGAAATGACTAGAGATTGAAGCAATCCAAAACAATGGATGTTCAAAATGTCAAGCCTCAGAGGCAAATAAGGGTCTAGGAAGTATGGTATAACAAGTTTGAATTTGATTTGGTAGGTAAGGACAAATCTTTCAATATTTGACTGAGTGCATTCAAAGCTGCATTAGAGAACTATCTAATTTCCTGTGGAGAAATTGGAGAAAGCACATAGACCACAGATTGCTGGCTTATGGTATAAAATACTGTCATTCTTTGGAAAGCAGTGCTAGTCTAATTGACACTTTGTCCTTTCACAGATAACATTTAAAAACCTGAATGGCATTTGACCAAAGTTTTAAAAATTTAGTTAGCATTTACATCCCTGAAGATCACTGAAAACCTTTGATTTCTTAATTGAGGGGAGGGGTGGTAGTGGGGAGAATGAAATAGACAGAAAAAGAAATGGCTCAGAAATGTTCTGCTTTAAAAAAAAAATCTCCTAGATCTTTTAATGAGTATACATGCCAAAATTTCTTTTTTTTCTTTTTTAATATATGAAATTTATTGTCAAACTGGTTTCCATACAACACCCAGTGCTCATCCCAAAAGGTGCCCTCCTCAATACCCATCACCCACCCTCCCCTTCCTCCCACCCCCATCAACCCTCAGTTTGTTCTCAGTTTTTAAGAGTCTCTTATGCTTTGTACATGCCAAAATTTCTAATAAATAGCATATTTTAATATTATTATAATTTTTGGAACTCTTGAGAAAAGCTCTCCATGAAAAGAAATTTCATAGGAAAAAAACGATGAAAAATAAAGATAGAAATGAAATATCCCTTGAACAGTTTTAGTTTTTAAAAAATAAACTGTTTGTTCCTTCAACTACTAGGTCATAAAATAGACTAAAATCTAAAAGTCATGTAGGCTACCATCCAAGTCCAAGGCTAAAATTAAGGAACAATAAAGAGGACGTTCTTCTCTTCTGGGGAGAATCTTCTATGCAATGGCAAACAAAGATGGTTTGGTTCAATATTGACAAGCTATTCTTAACCTATGCAGGAAGTTCTACAGTAGGACATTAGACTAGGTAGATGGATCTAGGGAGTCAGACAGTCTGATATTTGAGTCCTCACTTCGCCATTTTCTAGCTGTGTGTGTGTGTGACATTCGTAGAGTTGCTTTATTTACTTAACTGCTATATACCTTAATTTACTCATCTGAAAATAGATATAACACCTGCCTTCTTTGCCTACTACAAGCCTGAAATAATTTAATGTAAACAAAGTGCTGGATATAGTGCCTGCTACATCATAACCATGTGGTGATCAATAAATGTCAATCATTATTATCTATTTTAATTATTTTTCAAAAGAAAGTATTAAGAATACTGAAAACCTATACTCAAATCTTCCAATAGCTTTGGCAAGATCTACTGTCAATATGGTAATAGATTCAGTAAAAAGCATTCAGAAAAAAAAGATAATCTCTCTTGGTGTGTTTATATTTAAGATATTCTAAAAAGTTTCATTTTACGTTAAAATTCTGAATAAAAAGAGTTAAGATGGCAGCATAGTATGAGGATCTTGAGCTTGTCTCATCCCAGAGAAACTGCTAGATCAACACCAAACCATTTTGGACACCTAGGAAATTAAACTGAGGATGAACATGACAATCTGCATAATTTGAGCGAGAGATCTAGGCAGGTATATGGTATAGAGAGGTGAATTGGGAGAGAGAAAAGCCGTGGCACCACAGAGATTAGGGAGCCATTTTCACAGATAGAGGACAGAGAGAGAAGGGGGAGACAGTGCAGTGTGTTGGAATCATGCAAGAAAAGCATTTCCCCTGAAAGTAGCTAAAGGGAGAGACAGACAGAGAGAGTGAAAACACTCACAGGGAACTGGACAAGAAGAAATTTGTTTCCCAAAACCACTGACAGGGAAAAAGGAGAGGGTTTCAACACCAACAGTTTTCTATAAATAGTGGAGTACAGAGGTGCCTGGGTGGCTCAGTCGGTTAAGCATCCGACTTCGGCTCAGATCAAGATCTCACAGTCTGAGGGTTTGAACCCTGTGATGGACTCTGTGCTGACAGCTCTGAGCCTGGAGCCTGCTTTGGATTCTGTCTCTCTCTCTCTCTCTCTCTCTCTTTCTCTCTTCCCTTCCTCTGCTCACACTATATCTCAAAAATAAATAAACATAAAAAAAAAAAACCCACACACACAGCGGAGTGCAGAATCTGAAATTTCAGAGTTCAGTGCCTAGTAGTGCTCTGGTGAGGAAGCAGGGTGAATCCCCCAGGAGCGGGTAGTGTGGTCTAAGGGGTCCATGTGCCACACAGGGAGAGAGGGTTCCACTACTTGGAGTGCATTTAGTAGAGGCAATATAGCCTCTCCACAGGCAAAAGTCTCAGCAGGCCCCAGAGAGCTGCCATGTTTACTGATATCAGAACAAAGACACTAGCTAAGGGCAACAAACCCTGGCGATAGCTATGTGTTGGGATTTACCATAAACTTTGAGCCTCTGCTGCTGTGTGGTCTCCTACGAATGTTTTTTGGGACAATCAATACCTGGCAATTGTTCAGCAAGACCCTCCCCCAGAGGATCAGCATGGGTCTGAGCCACATGGGTCTCTGAAGTGTAGGGTTTTGAAACGCAGCCCCGTCTGAGATAAAATTCTGGAGGGAGGTGCCACCTGGCAAGAGAGCAGCCTGGATAGGAGAGTAAAGGTGGGGAGAGGATGGAAGCCTGAGACGAAAGAGGAGTGATTGATCACACATCTGTGAAGGTGCAAAATTCTTACTATAGAGACTAGACAGTGGGGTGAAGCCATTTTCGCCCCCAGCTGAACTGCAGTGATCAACCCCAGTGAGCTAAGCAGTACCATAAAATGGAGAATGGAGCTGTTACAATCCCTACCCACCTGCACTCTCCAGGCACATCTCCACTAGGGCAAGTTGGCCTGAGAAACAGCAGTAGGCCCCTCCCCCAGAAGACCAGCAAAAACCCTTTCCATCCACTTAGTCTAAAGATCACAGTGTACTGCAAAGTTTCAGTTCTAGGGGAAACTGGATCTACCTCTATCTGGGTTGTTTCTTATTTGCTTGTTCATTTTCTTTGCTTATGTTTTTGATTATGTTGTGGAGTTTGGGGTTTTTTTTCTTTCTTAGATACAGAAAGAACCATTTAAAAAAATTTTTTAATGTTTATTTTTGAGACAGAGAAAGACAGAGCACGAACAGGGTAAGGGCAGAGAGAGATGGAGACACAGAATCTGAAGCAGGATCCAGGCTCTGAGCTGTCAGTACAGAGCCCAACACAGGGCTCGAACTCACAAATGGTGAAATCATGACCTGAGCCAAAGTCGGATGCTTAACTGACTGAGCTACCCAGGCACCTCAAGAGCAAAATTTGTATTCTATTTTATTTTTTGTTTTATCTTATTCTATTCTATTTTATTATTTAATTTTTTATTTTTAATTTCTTTTTCTTTTACTTTTTTTCCTTTTCTCTTTTTTCTCTTTTTTATCAAACTTTTCTCAGGAAGCACACGAAACACACCTAGATTATAGCTTCCTTTATTTGATTTTTTTGTTTTGTTTTAATTGTTTAATTTAAATTTTTTTTTCTCTTCCTCCAAAATGACAAGATGGAGGAATTTACCCCAAAAGAAGGAACAGGTTAAATGATGGCTAGGGATTTAATCAACACAGATATAAGTAATATGTCTGAACTAGAATTTAAAACCACAATTATAAGAATGCTAGCTGGGGTTGAAAAAAGCATAGAGCACACCAGAAAATCCCTTTTTGTAGGAATAAAAGATCTAAAACCTAGTCAGGCCAAGATTATAAATGCTATACTGAGATGGAATTTTGAATGATGCCATGATGGTGAGGATGGATGAAGCAGAGCAGTGAATCAATGATATAGAAGATAATTATGGAAAATAATGAAGCTGAAAAAAAGAGGGAAACAAAGACAAAAGATCACAATACAAGACTTAGAAAACTCACCTACTTATTAAAGAGGAATTACATTTGTATCATAGGAGTCCCAGAAGATGAAAAGAGAGAAGAAGGGAAAGAAGGTTTATATGAACAAATTATAGCTGAAAAGTTTGCTATCTGGGAAGGATAAAGACACCAAAATCCAGGAAGCACAAAGAACTTCCATGAAATTTAATAAAAGCCAACCAACATATCATAGTAAAACTCACAAAATACACGGTCAAGAAAGAATCATGAAAGCAGCAAGAGAAAAATAAGTCCTTAACCTTCAAGGGAAGACAGATCAGGTTTACAGAACATTTGTCCACAGAAACTTGGCAGGCCAGAAAGGAGTGGCAGGATATATTCATCAAGATTAATGGGAAAAATATGCAGCCAAGAATTCTTTATCCAACAAGGATGTCATTCAGAATGGAAGGAGAGATGAAGAGTTTCCCAGACAAACAAAAACTAAAGGAGTTCATGACCATTAAACCAGCCCTGCAAGAAACTTTAAGGGGAACTCTGGGTGGAGAAGAAAAAAAAAAGAAGACCCAATCCACAAAGACTACAAAGGATCAGAAAACATCACTAGAAACACCAACTCTACAGGTAACATGATGGCGCTGAATTCATATCTTTCAAAAATCACTCTGAGTATAAATAGACTAAATGTTCCAATTAAAAGACACAGTGTATCAAAATGGATTAAAAATAAAACACAAGACCCATCTACATGATCCCCACAAAAGACTCATTTTAGACCTAAAAACAACTGCAGATTGAAATTGAGGGGAGTGAGAACCATCTCATGCTAATGGACATCAAAAGAAAGCCAGAGTAGCCATACTTATTATCAGACAAGCTAAATTTTAAAACAAAGACTGTAACAAAAGATGAAGAGGGTATTATATAATAATAATTAAGGGGTCTCTCTACCAAGAAGATCTAATAATTGTAAATATGTATGCCCCCAACTTGAGAGGACCCAAATACATAAATCAATTCCTCACAAACATAAAGAAACTCATTGATAATAATACAATGATACTAGGGCCTTTTAACACCCCACTTACAACAATGGACAGATCATCTAAGCAAAAAATCAACAAGGAAACAATGGTGTTGAATGACACACTGGACCAGATGTACTTAACAGAAATATTCGGAACATCCTAAAGCAGAACTCATATTCTTCTCAAGTGCACATGGAACATTCTCCAGAATAGATCACATACTGGGATACAAATCAGGCCTCAGCAAGTACAAAAAGATCGAGATCATACCAAGCATATTTTCAGATCACAACGCTATGAAATTTTAACCACAATAAAAAATGTGGAGAGACCATGAATACTTGGGAGATTAAAGAACATCTTACTAAAGAATGAATGGGTTAACCAAGAAATTAAAGAGAAAATTAAAAAGTACATGGAAGCCAATGAAAATGAACACTACAGTTCAAACCTTTTGGGATGCAGCAAAGGCAGTCATAAGAGGAAAGTATATAGTAATCCAGGACTACCTAAAGAAGGAAGAAATGTCTCAAATACAGAACCTAATCTTATACCTAAAGGAGCTGGAAAACAAAAAACCAGCAAATAAACCCAAAAACAGCAGAAGAAGGGAAATAATAAAGATTAGAAAAGAAATCAATGATATCGAAATCAAAAAAACCATAGGACAGATCAACGAAACTAGGAGTTGGTTCTTTGAAAGAATTAACAAAATTAAATACCCCCTAGCCAGACTTATCAAAAAGAGAAAGGAAAAGACTGAAATAAATAAAATCACAAATGAGAGAGATCACAACCAACACTGCAGAAATACAAACAGTCATAAGAGAATATTATGAGCAATTATATACCAACAAATTGGCAATCTAGAAGAAATAGAAAAATTCCCAGAAATATATAAACTACCAAAATTGAAACAAGGAAGAAATAGAAAATTTGAACAGACACATAACCAGTAAAGAAACTGAATCAGTAATCAAAACCTCCCAACAAACAAGAATCCAGGGCCTGATGACTTCCCAGGGGAATTCTACCAAACATTTAAGGAAGAATTAGTACCTATTCTTTTGAAACTGTTCCAAAAAACAGAAATGGAAAGAACCAAATTCACTCTATGAGGCCAGCATTACCTTGATTCCAAAAAAGACAACCCCACTAAAAAGGAGAATGACAGACCAATTTCCCTGATGAACATGAATGAAAAATTCTCAACCAGATACAAGCAAATTGAATCCAACAATACATTAAAAGAATTATTCACCATGATCAAGTGGGATTTATTCCTGGACTGCAGGACTGGTTCAATACCCACAAATCAATCAATGTGATATACCACATTAATAAAAGAAAGGATAAAGGGGCACCTGGGTGGCTGAGTCTGTTAAGTGTCTGACTTAGGCTCAGGTCATGATCTCACAGTTTGTGGGTTCAAGCCTCGTGTTGGGCTCTGTGCTGACAGCTTCGAGCCTTGAGCCTGCTACAGATTCTGTGTCTGCCTCTCTTTCTCTCTCTCTGCCTCTTCCCTGTTTATGCACTTGCTCACTCTCTCTCTTTCAAAAATATATAAACAAACATTTTAAAAACTAAATAATAAAGGATAAGAACCACATGATCCTCTCAATACATGCAGAAAAAGCATTTGACAAAATACAGCATCCTTTCTTGATAAAAACCCTCAAGAAAGTAGGGAGAGAAGGAGCATACCTCAACATCATAAAGTGCATATACAAAATACCTATAGCTAATATCATCTTCAATGGGGAAAAACTGAGAGCCTTCCCCCTAAGGTCAGGAATAAGACAGGGATGTCCACTCTCACCACTGTTTTTCAACATAATACTGGAAGCCCTAGCCTCAGCAATCAGATAACAACAACAGAAAATAAAAGGCATACAGACTGGCAAGGAAGTAATCACACTTTCACTTTACAGATGATACTCTACATGGAAAACCTGAAAAACTCCACCAAAAATCTACTAGAACTGACATATGAATTCAGCACAGTCTCAGGATATAAAATCAACTTTGAGAAATCTGTTGCATTTCTATATACCAATAATGAAGCAGCAGAAAGAGAAATCAAGGAATTGATCTCATTTACAATTGCACCAAAACCTATTAGATACTTAGGAATAAACGTAACCAAAGAAGTGAATATCTGAATGCTGAAAACTATGGAACGTTTCTTAAAGAAATTGAAGAAGACACAAAGAAATGGAAAAACATTCCATGCTTATGGATTAGGAGAACAAAAATTTCTGTATTACCCAAAGCATTCTACACATTCAATGCAATCCATATCAAAATAACATCAGCATTCTTCACAGAGCTAGAACACAATTCTAAAATTTGTATGGAACCAGAAAAGACCCCAAATAGCCAAAGCAATCCTGAAAATGAAAACTAATTCCAGAATTCAAGATGTACTACAAAGCTGTAATCATCAAGAAAGTATGGTACTGGTACAAAAACAGACACTTAGGTCAATGGAACAGAATAGAGAACCCAGAAATGGACCCACAGATGTATGGCCACCTAATCTTTGGCAAAGCAGGAAAGAGTATCCAATGGAAAAAAGACAGTTTCATCAGCAAATGGGAAAACTGGAGAGTTACATGCAGATGAAACCTAGACTACTTTCTTATACGATATGCAAAAATAAACTCAAAATGGATGAAAGACCTAAATGTAAGACAGGAAGCCATCGAAGTCCTAGAGGAGAAAACAGGCAGCTACTTCTCTGACTTCAGCTGCAGCAACTTCTTACTAGACACATCTCCAGAGGCAAGGGAAGCAAAAACAAAAATGAACTATTAGGACCTCATCAAGACAGAAAGGTTCTATAGAGCAAAGGAAACAATCAACAAAACTAAAAGACAGCCTGTGAAATGGGACAATATATTTACAAATGACATATCAGATAAAGGGTTGGTATCCAAAATCTATAAAGGACTTATCAAACTCAACACCCCCCCCCAAAAAAAAACTAATAATAATCCAGTGAAGAAATGGGCAAAACACATGAATAGATACCTCTCCAAAGAAGACATCTAGATGGCTAACAGACACATGAAAAGATGCTCAACATCATTCATCATCAGGGAAATACAGATCAAAACCACAATGAGCCACCACCTGACACCTGTCAGAATGGCTAACATTAACAACTCAGGCAACAACAGATGTTGGCAAGGATGCGGAGAAAGAGAATCTCTTTTGCACTGCTGGTGGGAATGCAAACTGGTGCAGCCACTCTGGAAAACAGTGCAGAGTTGCCTCAAAAAATTAAAACTAGAACTATCCTACGACCCAGCAATTACACTACTATATATCTATCCAATGAATACAAAAATGCTGATTTGAAGGGGCACATGCAACCCAACATTTATAGCAGCACTATCAACAACAGCCAAATTATTGAGAGTCCAAAAGCCCTCATGAATGGATAAAGAAGATGTTGTGTATATATACAATGGAATATTACTCTGCAATCAAAAAGAATGAAATCTTGCTATTTGCAACAATGTGGATGGATCTAGAGTGTATTATGCTAAGAGAGATAAGTCAGACAAAGACAAATATCACATGATGTCACTCATCAGTGGATTTAAGAAACACAACAGATGAACCTAAGGGAAGGGAAGGTAAAATAAGATAAAACCAGAGAGGGAGGCAAACCATAAGAATCTTTTTTTTTTAAGTTTATTTATTTTGAGAGAGAGAGAGAGAGAGAGAGAGAGAGAGAGAGCATGAGTTGGGGAGGGGCAGAGAGAGAGGGAGAGAGAGAATCCCAAGCAGAGAGAGAGGGAGAGAGAGAATCCCAAGCAGGCTCTGTGCTGTCAGCATGGGCCTGACATGGGACTCGATCCCACAAACCACGAGTTCATGACCTGAGCTGAAACCAAGAGTCGGACACTTAACTGACTGAGTCACCCAGGCGCCCAACCATAAGAAACTGTTAAATACAGAGAACAAACTGAGGGTTGCTGGAGGGGAGGTAGGCGGCAGGATAGAACAAATGGGTGACGGGCATTAACGAGGGCACTTGCTGGGATGAGGACTGGGTGTTACATGTAAATGATCAATCACTAAATTCTACTCCTGAAACCAATACTACACTACATGTTAACTAACTTGAATTTAAATTTAAAAACCCCTCTGAATTATAGCACCATGCTTATGTTGCTGAAATGCCTCATTTCACCTACGCAAGCAAAAAGGAGTAAGCAGTGGGGGTAGGGGTGCCTGGTTGGTTCAGTTGGTTGAAAATCTGACTCTTGATTTCGGCTCAGATCCTGATCCCAGGGTTGTGGGATCGAGCCCTACGTGAGGCTCTGCACTGAGTGTGGAGCCTACTTAGGACTCTCTCTGTCTCTATCTTTCTCTATCTTTCTCCCCCCCCCCCCCCCCCCCCCCCCCGCTTTGCCCCTCTCCCCAGCCTGAGCCCTCTCTCTCTTAAAAGAAAAAAAAAAAAAAGCAGTACGGGTAGTAATTCTATATCTACAAAGTAACAGACGACCAACGTTAAAACAGACATCAAGGTCTCCTGACATATCTGCAACAATAATTTTGATCGTCTGCATTATATTTTAGTTCATGTGAATGTTAAAACATAACTCTCCACAGCTGTGTTTTTTCCATAATTAAGGCTGCAATTGACTTCAGCTAGTTTCCTTTGTTCATGTAGCAAAGCATGTTGCACTTTTACCATTGTCTCCTTCCCCTTTGGTGTTACTCACTTCTCTGCCCTCTGCTTCACTTGTCTGCCTGATTTCCTTTCTCACTTCACTTCCCCCTTCTTCGACTTCCTTGCCACTGTATAAATACTGAAGACTATGAATAATCAAGTAGCTGTTTGCTAAGTGACTGCATATTGGGAAGAAAACCAAAAGAATGTACTAATTTTTTAAAATGAGTGAATTCTAAGTACTTTTTATATGGCTATATCACCTTCAATTGACATTGAATAAGCAATTAAGATGGAACTTTTAACTACTAATATTGATAATAAATAATATAACATAATAATATAAACATTAAGAAAAAGCCTTCCAGGGGCGCCTGGGTGGCGCAGTCGGTTAAGCGTCCGACTTCAGCCGGGTCACGATCTCGCGGTCCGGGAGTTCGAGCCCCGCGTCGGGCTCTGGGCTGATGATGGCTCAGAGCCTGGAGCCTGTTTCCGATTCTGTGTCTCCCTCTCTCTCTGCCCCTCCCCCGTTCATGCTCTGTCTCTCTCTGTCCCAAAAATAAATAAATGTCGAAAAAAAAAAAAAAAAAAAAAAAGAAAAAGCCTTCCAGGGAAGGGAAAACAGCTGACCGCAAACTGAAATGTACTGCAGAAAAATAACCTGAAACACTGATCAGCCCACTTTGTCATTCAGATTTAACACAATCAGCTGCCTCTAAATAATAAATTCTAACACAGACCTCAAGGATTACAAATGAAACATCAGGTCAGGAAAATTTAAAAAACTTCAAAGCCAAAAATTAGAGGACACTTAGGTAAAACATTAAGACACGCATGTCTTTTTCTTAACAGGATGGATTTGCTAATGATGACTAAGCCAAAATCCACTGTAAAGCTGCAGCAGGCAAGTATTAAAACTTCCCCATGCAACCCTGACTTTGTTTCAAAAAGCAGAGCAAGCTGTGATTAACTGTGTCCTACAGCAAAAGCGTAAGTAAAAATTTTAAGGTGACAGTACCTCTGAAAAGTCATAAGGAGGTACTGAGTTTAAACACTACTTAAGTATCATCACAAGAATTTTGTGTCCTAGAATTATAGAGATCCTCGAATCCACTGTTGTGCAAAATATGGCACATGCATCTTTGTGACTCAAGGTCTCAACCCAGACCGACTGCATCAGACTCTCAGGGGATGGCACTCAGGAATCTGCACGGTCAACAAATATCTCAAGTGATTGTCACTCACATGAAAGATTAAGAACTGCTAATATAGCCGAATCCTCTCCATTTGCCAATAGACAGAGGAACATGAGGTTAAGCCATGTTGGAAAACCCTGTAAAATCACTCGCTAACCCGCTTGTTAGGGACAATGGGAAGACTAACATGCTGATCCCTGGACCCTCGGGCCAGGGTTCCTTCTGCTCCTCCATTCTGCCAATCAGACTGATCAGAATTCAGAGCACGATTGGAACCCTTAGGGAAATACAACAGAGATCCAAGCTCCAGTTATACAGTTTCTGGATTTAACAGAGTCCCTCCTATGTACTGCACTTCCTGCTTCACCCTGCTGTTTCCATATGGAAGAAACATCAACGGTGTGCTCAGGGAGGAAACCAGTGTGGATATGAGGCATTGCTACATCATTTCATTTGAGGATTCGTCCCACCACGGCGAATCTTAATTTTTGAGGCCCAAGCGAGCAACGGCAGAGTACATGTGCCAAATTTCAAGTGGAGGATTTCAGCAGTTCGGAGGCTGGTCGGGGAGGGTAGGAAGGAACGTTCAAACTAAAATATAATTTATGGTTTAAAAACAATGCTCACAGATGCATCCAGAAGTGTTTGTTCCCTCATTGCTTCCTCTTGTCTTTGAGATTTCAGCTCTTGTTGGAGACTTTCATTTTCAAGCACAACTACTTGTACCCTGTTTTTCATTCCAGAGAGTTCCTCCTGTTAAAAGCAGAAACAAATAGCAAATGCATTAAGCATTTTTAAGCACTGTTAATTGCTGTTTACTAAATGATCCAACATGCTATAAAGCATGGAAAACTTATGCTCTCTATCCATTTTCTGAATTATTATATTTAGAGAAATAAAGCAACTCAAACATTAGCTAACAAACAAACAAACAAACAAACAAAACAAGAGGCTAGGGAATACAGTAGAGGGTCTGCTAATGGCCGTATCACAGAAATGTGTGATTTCTGACCATTTTTTTGTAGGCTTAAGAAAGGCTTTAATTAAAGGGTTTATCTAAAAGACTTTTAAGAATAAGGTAGACTGCTGAAAAATAAGATATATTATTATTCATGCTCAAATGCTAATAACTTGTTGTACCCCAGAGTGATTAAATAGATAACAGAACTCTGAGACAGAAAGGCATGGAAAGTTGGAATAGTTATCCATGAATTGGTAGCCAGATGGAGGGAAATTATGAGTGACATAGTTTGGCAGAGAGTTCTTTAAGAGTGCTTCCTTAGCCTGGTGAGGAATAATACAAATGATTAGAGATAAATAACAATTAGAATAGCTATTGAGTGGCATCTCACTCTCTGAAAAAAATGTCACAAAAAAAATCAATGCACTGATGGTACAATATTTACCTTAATCTTCATTACCAGTATAATAAAAAAACATATTAAGCAATATATGCAAATTCTATTTCAATTATTTTATTCAGGAAAAAAACCCAAAAACCAAATCTGAGCTCGAAAGCTATAATTAAAAAAACATTGCAGACTTGAAATTTTTGGTCTGGCATATAATGAGCTTGGAAGACATCATTCTCATCTTTACAACAAGAGAAAAGCTGAACAAACCAAGAAATCAACCACTCTTCTGAAATCCGTCAGAGAACTGAGGTCACAGGGAAAACTTCCATCCACGAAATTTGAGAGACAGACCAGTCTCTGAGAATCACAACCTACCTGAGCAGAAACTTCCAGGGAAACCAGTACCAGGAGAGGGAAAGGTCAAGTGCGATTGGTGAAATGCCAGAAGCTCAGGGTGGACAAGTTTGAGAGTTAAAAATGCCAGAAGGACGCAGTCTAAAGGACCCAGAAGGACCCAGTCACAGTTTTGTGAGTTTTATCTTTGGGACACTACCAGGTTCTTACAGTAAAGACTAGAGACAAATCCCCTCAATCTTCTCTAGTAGGAGAGGAAAAATAGCTACCTTGAAATATGCCCAAAGCATTCTATTCTTAGAAAGGCCTGCCTCGAGAGAAACTATTTTACCAGAACCTAAACAGCTAGGGCTTTTCAGAACCTACGTGACCTGAGGGAAGGGAAATACCCAACTCCAGCTCACTCAAGCCTTCTCACTGCACGCACGTTAGATGAGAGGGTGAGGCCACTTGGGTGGCTCAGTTGGTTAAGCATGTAACTCTTGATTTCAGCTCATGTCATGATCTCATAGTTCGTGAGTTGAAGGCCCACGTCAGGCTCCATGCTGACAGTGCAGAGCCTGCTTGGGATTCTCTCTCCCTCTCTCTCTCTGCCCCTACCCCCATGCATACTCTCTCTCTCTCTCTCTCTCAAAATATATAAATTGAAAAAAAAAAAAAAGATGAGAGGATGACTGAGAAGCACTTGTGAAGGTCAAAGCTAAGGGGCACAGACTCATTAAAAGATGGAAACCTAACCATACGACTATAAAATGCCTCCCTTGCTCCCACATCTAACCACCACATCAAAAGGGTGTCTGTAAAATAACAAAGGAATACAGTAAAATTACACATCTCAGACTATATTTAAGAAGAATTCTCAAGGGAAGCCCAAAGATAACAGGGGAGACATAAACCAGGACACTAGAGGAAATTTTAGCCTTTGACACCTATAATAACACAAAACAGTAAACACAGCCCAACTCCTACCAAGAAAAGCATAATATCTCACACTAAAAAACTATTCCCTCAGTTCCTTCTACTATATCATGTCCAGTATTCAACAAAAAATTAGAAAGCACATGAAAAGACAGCGCAGTTTCAGGAGACTAAGCAAGCTCAGAACAAGACTTGAATATGGCAGTGATCTTGGAATTATGAGATTGGGAGTTTAAAATAATTATGATTGATACGTTAAGTGTTAAAGGGTCTGATGGGAAAAGTAGACCACATGCAGGAACAGATGGGCAATATAAGCAGACATGGAAACTCTAAGAAAGAATAAAAGTGCTGGAAATCAAAAACACTGTAATGGAAATGACAAATGCCTTTGATGGGCTCATTAATAACAGACTGGTCACAACCAAGAAAAGAATCAGTGAGCTTAAAGAACTGCCAATAGAAACTTCCCAAAAGAAAATACAAAGAGAACAAAGAA
Source organism: Prionailurus viverrinus (assembly GCF_022837055.1). Taxonomy (NCBI): domain Eukaryota; kingdom Metazoa; phylum Chordata; class Mammalia; order Carnivora; family Felidae; genus Prionailurus; species Prionailurus viverrinus. Next base: position 4,180,093 of record NC_062577.1, read on the forward strand.
TGAAAAAGACAGAAGAGAAGATCCAAGAAATGCGGGACAATTATAAAAGGTGACAAAAGGGGAAATATTTGAAGGAATAATGACCTAGAATTTTCCAACATGATAGTCACCAAACACAGATCCAGGAAGCTCAGAGAACATCAAGCAGGATAAAATAAACAATAACAAAAAAAAAAAATCGGGGTGCCTGGGTGGCTCAGTCAGTTAAGCGTCTGACTTCGGCTCAGGTCATGATCTCGTAGTTCATGAGTTTAGGCCCTGCGTCAGGCTCTGTGCGCAGAGCCAGGAGCCTGCTTTGGGTTCTGTGTCTCCCTCTCTCTCTTCCCCTCACACTCTTGTCTCTCTCTGTCTCTCAAAAATAAATAAATGTTAAAAAACAATTTTAAAAAATCTATACCTATGCATAGTATATTCAAAGTGCAGAAAGTCTATACCTATAGAGAAAGGTATAGGGGAGCTCAGAGAACATCAAGAAGGATAAAATAACAAAAAAATCTACACCTATGCATATCACATTCAAAGTGCAGAAAATCAAAGACAAACAGAAAATCTTCAAGGAAATCAGAATTTTTAAAAAAAAGCAACCTTACTTACAGAGAAGATAAAAATTATATTGGACTACTCTTCAGAAACCATGTAAGCAAGAAGACAATGGAATGAAATATTTAAAGTATTAAAAGGAAAAAAACCCCACCAACCTAGAATTGTATATTCAGGCAAATTAACCTTCAAAGGTGAGGGGGAAAATAAAAACTTTCTCAGATAAATAAAAATTGGGGAAATTTGTCTTCAGCAGACCTGCCTTGCAAGAAATGTTAAAAGAACTTCTTCAGAAAGGAGGAAAATGATACAACTTATAAGTTCAGGTCTACAGAAAAAAAAAAGAAAGAGCATTTGAAAAGGATTATATGCTGATAAAATATTTTATTTTTCTTAATATTAACTGATCTAACATATAACAGTTTGCTCAAATCACAGTAGTAGCACTATATATAGTGATTACAGTGTATGAATAATTGAAATGAATGCCAGCAATGTTGTAGAGGACAGGAGGGAGGGATTGGAAACACTCTCTTACAAGGACCTTGCCCTACCCATGTAGTGGTATAGAGCTATTTGACAACAGCCTTTGATTATTGATCAGTGTGACTGCAAACTCAAGGGCAGCTACTTACAAAAGTAAAAATAGTTCACCTGGTATGCTAAGAGAGGAGAAAAACTGCAATCATATAACATACTCACTTAAAACCAGAGAAGGCAAAAAAAGAGTAGAAGAGAAGGAAAGAAAGAAAGAAAGAAAGAAAGAAAGAAAGAAAGAAAGAACAAACAAGGGCAATGAGTAGAAAACAGTAACAAATATGGTAGATATTATCCAACTATATTGATACCCAACTATATCAGTAATAACTTTAAATGTCCATGGTCTGAATACACCAATAAAAATCAGAGACTGTAAGAGTGAATGACAAACAGGACACAAGTGTATGTTGTCTATAAGAAGTCGACTTTAAATATAAAGACACAGATTGATTAAAGGTAAATGGATAGAGAGAGATATACCATGCTAACACAAATCAAAAGAAAGCTGGAGTAGCTACATTAATTTCACACAAAACAGACTTCATACCAAATAAAAATACAAGGGATAAAAAGGAGCATCACACAGTGATAAAGGGGTCAATTCTCCTAGCAGACATAATAATCCTCAACGTGTTTGTGTCTAACAATAGAGCATCAAAATACACGATACAAAAACTGATAGAATTGTACAGAGAAACAGAGGAATCCACTACTTAAGCTGGAGATTTCAATACCCCTCTGTCAATAACTGACAAGACCCAGAGATCTTGCAGATTGGCAAAATATCAGTAAGAATATAGTTGAACTGAACAGCACCATCAATCAACCAGATCTAATTTGGCATTTACAGAACACTTTATTCAACAACAGAATACACATTCTTCTCAAGCTAACAGAACATTTCACCAAGACATACCAATCACATCCTGGGTGTAAAAACACACCTTAACAAATTATGTTCTCAGATGACAGTGGAATTAAACTAGAAATCAATAACAGAAAGAGAGTTGGAACACTCCCAATATACTTGGTAATTAAACAACACTTCTTCTTAATTTTTTTTTAATGTTTATTCATTTCTTGAGAGAAGGGGAGAGAGCTAGAACCAGGGAGGGGCAGAGAGAGAGAGAGGGAGATACAGAATCTGAAGCAGGTTCCAGGCTCTGAGCTGTCAGCACAGAGTCCAAGGTGGGGCTTGAACTCACAAACTGCAAGATCATGACCTGAGCCAAAGTCGGATGCTTAACTGACTGAGTCACCCAGGCGCCCCTAAACAACACTTCTAAATAATATACAGGTCAAGGACAAAGTCTTGAGGAAAATTTTAAAATATTTTGAACGAAATAAAAATGGAAATACAACTAATCAAGATTTGGGAGATGCAACACAAGTAGTGAAAAACATTAGAAAAGAAGAAAGATTCCAAATCAGTAATCTAAGCTTTTGTCTTAGGAAACTTTCAAAAAAGGGGGAGCAAATTCAATCCAAAGAAGATATAATAAAAATTAGAGTAGAGATCAAAGAAATTAAAAATAGGATAAATAAGGAAAATAGGAAATAAGATACCTAGGAATAAACCTAACCAAAGGGGTGAAAGACCTGTACTGTGAAAACTATAAAACATTGGTAAAAGAAACTGAAGAGGACACAAAGAAATGAAAAGATATTCCATGCTCATGGATTGGAAGAACAAATATTGTTAAAATGTCTATAGTACCCAAAGCAATCTACACATTTAATGCAACCCGTATTAAAATACCAACAGCATTTTTCACAGAGCTGGAACAGACAATTCTAAAATTTGTATGGAACCACAAAAGCCCTCAAATAGCCAAAGCAACCTTGAAAAAGAAAAGCAAAGCTGGAGGCATCACAATTTCGGACTTCAAATTATATTACAAAGCTGTACTGATCAAAACAGTATGTTATTGGCACAAAAACAGACACATAGATCAACAGAGCAGAGTAGAAAACCCAGAAATGAACCCACAGTACATGGTCAATTAATCTTTGACAAAGCAGGAAAGAATGTCCAATGGGGAAAAGACAGTCTCTTCAACGAATGGTGTTGGGAAAACTGGGCAGCAACATGCAAAAGAATGAAACTAGTCCACTTTCTTACACCAAACACAAAAATAAATTCAAAATGGATTATTAAATATCCAAATGTGAGACCTAAAACTGATAAAAAAAAGTCCTAGAGGAGAACACAGGCAGTAACCTCTTTGACGCTGGCCATAGCAACTTCTTTCTAGATATGCCTCTTCAGGCAAGGAAAACAAAAGCAAAATAAACTATTGGGACTTTATCAAAATAAAAAGCTTCTGCGCAGTGAGAGAAACAATCAACAAAACTAAAAGGCAACCTATGTAATGGGAGAAGATGTCTGCAAATGACATCTGATACAGGGGTAGTATCCAAAATATATAAAGAACTTATAAAACTCAATACTCAAAAAACAAATAATCCAATTAGAAATGGGCAGAAGACATGAACAGATATTTTTCCAAAGAAGACACACAGATGGCCATCAGACACATGAAAATATGCTTAATATCACTGACCATCAAGGAAATACACATCAAAGCTACAATACAGAACTACAATGACATGTCACCTCACACCTGTCAGAGTGGCTAAAATCAGCAACACAAGATACAACAGATGTTGGCGAGGATGTGGAGAAAGGGGAATGCTCTTGCACTGTTGGGGGGAATGTAACTGGTGTAGCCACTCTGGAAAACAGAATGGAGGTTCCTCAAAAAGTTAAATACAGAACTACCCTAGTTCCAGCAGTTGCATTAGTAACTATTTATACAAAGAATACAAAAATACCAATTCAAACAGATACATGCACCCCAAAGTCTATGGAAGCATTATCTACAAGAGCCAAATTATACAAAGAGCCCAAGTATCCATCGATGGATGGATAAATGCATGGTATAGATACATGATGGAATATTACCCAGCCATAAAAAAGATTGAAATCTTGCCATTTGCGATGACATGGATGGAGCTACAGAGTATTATGCTATGGCTACAGAGTATTATGCTATGGGAAATAAGTCACTCAGAGAAAGACAAATACCATATGATTTCATTCATATGTGGAAGTTAAGAACAAAAAAAAAATGAGCAAAGGAAAAAAAAAAGAGAGAGGCAAACCAAGAAACAGATTCTTAGCTATATTGAACAAACTGATGGTTACCAGAGAGAGAGGAGGTCAGTGCGGGGAGGGAGGGATGGGTTAGATAGGTGATGAGGATTAACGAGTACACTTGTGATGAGCACTGGGTATTGTATGGAAGGGTTGAATCACAATATTGTACACCTGAAACGAATACACTATATGTTAACTAACTAGAATTTAAGTAAAAACTTAGGGGTGCCTGGCTGGCTCAGTTGGTAGGGCTTATGAGTCTTGATCTCTTGGTTGTATATTCAAGCCCCAAGTGTGGCATGGAGTTTACTTAAAATAAAATTTAAAAAAAGAAAAAGAAAATACATAAAATCTTTAAAAAATACATTTAAAAAGGATATAAAAATTAATTATTAAATAAAAAATTTTAAAAATTAATAAAATATCTCTAAGCCCTTAAATGTTACTTTTATTCTGTTACTCTCTTGTTAAAACATACCAAATGCGTACTCCGTCTACCTTTCAAGGCTTTTGTAATCTTCCATTTTCCCAGCTCAGCATAGTTTTAATAATTTCTAACAGAATCCTCTACTGCAGAAATTTAGAATAGATGCCTCATGGCCCCCATAAATAAACCCTATTGATCCTGAGTATATCCTTTCAGTGTTGCTGTTCTCTCTATGGAACTCTTTCACCCCACTTCTGCTGATCTAAATGATCTTACTCTTTTAAGATTGCTCTCTCCCAGAAAAATATCTCCCAAAACTCCAGCTTTTAGTACCTTCCTACTCTTATTATAATTACAGTTTATATTACAGAATACAGACTACATTATACTCTCTATAGTGTTGCTATGGTGCTCATAGACATTAGTACTCTCTTCTTGACCAGATGGTAAATTTATTACAATTTATATTGAAGGGTGGCAAAATCTGCCACCCCAAAATATGCCACTTTGGAATAAGAATTATTTTGAGCTAAAGACACTTGAAAAACAGCAAATACAAAAAGAGTGCTCTGACTTCCCCTTTTTTTCCTGAAAGCAGGAGATAAAACTCCCATGTGAAAGATGGCCTCCCCGTATCAGGAGGAAAGAAACATTCTTATCACTAGAGACAGGGAGTGGAGGCTGAGAGGCATCTGTGCAAACAGACCTCATAAAAATAACTCATCTTCCTTTAACCTCCCCATATATTTTAGTTATGTTTCCACACTGCCTCTCTTTGTTCAACGTATAAAAGCATTTAGGTTTTGCCATTTCTTTCAGACATCACTTCCTTATGAGGTCTCCCATGTTACATAAAACTTCTATTGAAACAATCCCATTTACAATTGCACCAAAAGGAATAAAATACCTAGAAATAAGTTAAACCAAGGAGATGAAAGATCTATACTCTGAAAACTATAAGACACTGATAAAAGAAACTGAAAAAGATACAAATAGAAAAGCTATACCATGCTCATGGATTTGAAGAATAAATATCGTTAAAATGTCCATGCTACCTAAGGCAACCTACATATTCAAAGCAATCTCTATCAAAATACTAATATCATTTTCCACAGAACTAGAATAAATAATCCTAACATTTGTACAGAACCACAAAAGACCCCGCATTGCCAAAGTAATCTTGAGAAAGAAGAACAAAGCTGGAGGTATCACAATCCCAGATTTCAAGAAGTTCTACAAAGCTACAGTAGTCAAAATAGTATGGCACTGGCACAAAAACAGACACATAGAACAATGGAACAGAATAGAGAGCCCAGAAATAAACACACCTATACGGTCACGTAATCTATGACAAAAGAGGCAAGAATATACAACAGGGAAATGACGTCTTGTCAATAAATGGTGTTAGGAAAACTGGACAGCTACATAAAAAAAATGAAAATGGACCACATTCCTATACCATACACAAAAATAAACTCAAAATGGATTAAATACCTGAATGTGAAACCTTAAACCATAAAATTTCTAAAAACTAAAACATAGGCAGTAATCTCTTTTATTAGCAACACATTTATGGATATGTCTCCTCAGGCAAGGGAAACAAAAGCAAAAATAAACTATTGGGACTACACCAAAATAAAAAGCTTTTGCACAGCAAAGGAAATTACCAACAAAACAAAAAGGAAACCTAGAGAATGGGAGAAGAGATGTGCAAATGATATATCTGGTAAGTGGTTAATATCCAAAATTTATAAAGAACTTACACTACTCAACATCAAAATAAATAACCTGATTTAAAAATAGGCAGAGGGCCTGAATAGACATTTCTCCAAAGACATACAGATGGCCAATAGACACATGAAATGATGCTCAACATCACTGATCATCCGGGGGGAAAAAAATCAAAACCACAATGAGATATCACCTCACACCAGTCAGAATGGCTAGTATCAAAGAGACAAGAATCAACAAGTGTTGATGAGGATGTGGAGAAGTGGGAACCTTCATGCACTGTTGGTGGGAATGTAAATTGGTGTAGTCACTGTGGAAGACAGCATGGAGATTCCCCAAAACATTAATATTAGAAATACCATATGATCCAGTAATTCCACTGCTGGGTATTTGCCCCCAAAACTGACACAAATCCAAAAAGATATATGCACATCTCTGTTTACTGTAGCAGTATTTACTATTTACAATAGCCAAGATATGGAAGCAACCAAGCGTGTGCATTGATATATGAATGGATAAAGAAGATGTGCAGGCTGTATGTGCGTGTGTGTGTGTGTGTATACATACATATGCATGTGTACATACACACACACATATATATACGTGTATATATATATTACTTAGCCATAAAATATTACTTAGCCATAAAAAAGAATGAGATCTTGTATTTGTGACAACATGGATGGACCTAGAGAGTATCATGCTAAGTGAAATAAATCAGACAGAGGAATACAAATACCATATGATTTCACTTATACACGGAATCTAAAAAACAAAATTAAGAAACAAACCAACAGCCTCTTAAATACAGAGAGGTGGTTGTCAGAGGAGAGGTGGGTAGGGGGATGAATGAAGTAGATAATGGGAATTAAGAGGTGTAAACTTTCAGTTATAAAATAAGTAAGCCACAGATATGAAAAGTATAGCTCAAAGAATACAGTCAATAATATTATAGTAATGTTTTATTGTGACAGATGGTCACTACACTTATTGTGTTGAGCACAATCAATATATTATATATATATATATAATAATATATATATATAATATATAATATAATATTGTATGTCAGTTATACTTCAATAACAATAAAAACAAATGTGTATACTTTCATTCATCCTGTTAATCTGCCTTATGTTAATTTAAGTCTAAGTCCCAGCTGTAAACTCTAAGAGGGTACAGATGAAGTTTTATCTCCGCTACAATATTTTTTAAGTTTTACCCACAGCATCTGAGTGATTATCAGGAGCTTATTACTGGAATGAGTCCTAGGACATTATTTCAGCCTTTCTGGTAATCCAAGAACACTGTGCAATGATGACTGTATCTGCTAAAATCAGGGACGTCTTTGTAAAGTCAAGACAATGAAATGTTTAAAGGTTTCTGAAGGCACATATCAACTTGCACCTTGGAGGAGTAACCAGAATGTAAAAAAAATAATACACGAGGGGCTCCTGGATGGCTCAGTTGGTTAAGCATCTGGCTCTTGATTTTGGCTCAGGTCATGATCTCACGGTTGGTGAGACTGAGCCCTGCACCAGGCTCTGCACTGACAGCATGGAGCCTGCTTGGGATTCTCTCTCTCTCTCTCTCTCTCTCTCTCTCTCTCTTTCTCTTTCTCTCTCTCTCCTCTCTGTCTGCCTGTCCCCAATGCTGGTGCACTCTCTCTCTCTCTCAAAGTAAATAAATAAACATTTAAAAATAATATATATTATACTAGATGCATTGGTAATGAATAAAAAAAAAAAGAAAAACTAAAATGCTAACCTAGTTTGGAAAGACAGGAAAGCTCCAATGGCATTAGTGACACTACTAAACTGCATACAGTTGAGCAATAGAACCATCTGGTGTTTTAAGCCGTAGTGGACACATTTGGTTTCTCAATCATTGCTATCAGTAAGACCACGACCATCCTTATCCAAAGCTAAGGGAAGAACCTTCACCCTGACAATGCAATAGACTTGGTCTGCAGTTTATAGTTCCTGCTTCTGCACCAGTGCTCAGTAGGCTGACAAGATGGGAAGATGACCGACCGGTTGTACTGTCCCAAAGCATGTGCCATCAGCTGGGCTAAAGAACATGGGGTGGAAAGCAAAACCTCTGATACGTGAGAGCATATTGTCAAAATATCAGACATAGTTATGGGCTGGGAAATTAAGCAATCATAAATGGCATGGTCAGGAGTATCATTCCCCGGCTTGGGAAGCCCCTGTAACACATCAGCCTCCTCAATCATGGAAGAAGGGTGATAATTGCCAAATGTATCGCAATACACATAAAGACGAATAATAGCAAATTTTCACATAAGGTATCATTAATATAAACTTTAATGTAGTTACATTTAAATGTTTAATGAGAAACTTACCTTGCAGAACTTGACTTCTGCCTCTAAATGATGAATGTACTGAGACTGGTCATTGATGATCGGAACAAGATTGTGGATGGTAGGCACGTTGGCTTCCTCATCTTCTGACGCCAGCTAAGGCAAGAAACAAACAAAAACTAAGCAGGTTTGGATTTAGCAGAGACTCAGGTAATACTGCCTCCATACTCAATTTAGTACTGATGTCATATAAACATCGAGGAGATCACAATGTGGCCAATAGTGTTCATTTCTCTATCCTATAAATTTCACATAGATAAGATTCAAGGATACCAATATCATGTGTTAAAGATGAAAAGTGGAAGTGTTTACAAAAAGAGTGGCAAGTGGAAGAATGCTGGACTAGTCTAATTGGCTTGGGAAAAACTGCCCATTAGAGCCATCTGGAAATGGGACGTCCCGCTCAGTAATGCTGAGATAAAAGGACAATTCCCTTCAAGAAACTGCCATGCAAGAGCACTGCTGCCTAAAACTGAACAGTTGCCGGAAGAAGGGATTCTTCAGACAAGCATTTGCCGCCAGGTGGGTCAATGAGGTAAAATTCTACAAAGGAGTACATTAGCCAAACGTGGTTTCTGAGTTTTGACTCAAGGCAATTGGAGACCCTGCTGGTCTGGGGCACAGAGCCTCCAAGACCAGAGTGCTAAAGCAGACACTGGAGAAAACTCAAGAGTTCCCTTGCACCGGGAGTGCAGAGAAGAGACTTCCTGCGTACTCCTGCAGCATTCCTGAATTGACTTTAATAGCATCTATATCCTACTTTCTCCTAAAATGATTGTAGAATGGTTTCTAGAATCATTTATCATTCCACGACATTTTGTAAAGAAAAGAAGAAGTCAGGAAGGGAAAATGAGTGTCAACCAGATAGATGAACCCAGAGAAAGCCTGAGACACCCAGTCACTATTTCTCAGTCTGGCAGAAATTCCTGACGACAACAAAGTACCAGCTCTCACGGCAGAATAATTAAGTAGAGTTTTGCTTCTTGGAACATTTAAGAAATTTAAAAATCAAAATAACTTTAATTAAATGGATGATCTGTTGTGAATAGAAAGCAATTCATTATAATAAAGGTATATTAATAGAAATGGGTCCAAAATATGGCAAATAAGAATTAAATATCACTCTGGGCACATAAAGGACAGTCTGTGTAAAAACAAAACAAAACAAACCAACAAAAAAAAAAAAAACCACAAGCTAATACTCTGTAGAAAATAAAATCACCTGTATATATTTTGAAGGATTTATTATAGTCTGGATATCCACATTTCAAAAAGCCATAAAATCCTTCTCAACCGTGTCTCGATTTCACTGTCCATACAGCCCCTTATTTCCAGTATGGCATACGGGTTATGAAAGTGCATCTAGGGGCACCTGGGGGGCTCAGTCGGTTAAACGTCCAACTCTTGATTCCGGCCCAGATCATGATCTCACCGTTTCGTAGGTTTGAGCCCCTCACTGGGCTCTGCGCTGACCATGCAGAGCCTACTTGGGATTCTCCCTCTTTCTCTGTCCCTACCCCCGCTTGCACTCTCTCTGCCTCTCTCCAAATAAGATAAATAAACTTCACAAATAAAAGTGGATCTAAACCTTCAAAAGCTGCTTATTATTACTGTGGCTTGTAATCCTTCCACGTGGGCTGTATACATTCCGAACGTGAGCTGCATCCTTCCACGTGGCTCCACGTACACAGACCTGTGCATCTGTAATGTACATGCTGCACATACTGCTCTGATGATACTCTTGATGAGGCTCCTCCCACTCTCCAGGTTCAATCCTGCTGCTGCTTTGTAGCTTTAAAATGCTAATCAGCGTGTCTGAGCATTCAACAGATACAGCAACTTCATCTACTAGACTTGAAAGTAGTCCACCCTGTCTACTTAAGAGCATCCTCGAAGCTAGGTGGTAACAGTAATACATTTACTTAATAGTGAAATGTTGTATTAAAATTATAATTGAGAGCCGTAAATATTGAATAGGCATATGTAGTACATTTCTCCAGAGTGGGAATTAAGCAGGAAGGTATGTGTCAGGCTGGAATGAAGTGTTAATATAGGGGTACGGTTATGACATTTCGGCTGTGAGTAGAGAAAGTGACGTGTCTCCATGGTTTCTAGCAAATAGCCTTGGTATCTAACTGTCACACACACTGAAAATGCAAGGTAGTTATTGCTACTATGACATGTTCTATTTGTGTCACACTTCACAGGTTCATAAAGAATTTTAAATATATATACTCTTATCTTATTGTTACAGAAACCCTGGGAGACACAATATCCTTCTAGAAAGTACACAGTAGGCCTTAGATACACCTAAAGGCTAGACTGTTATTTTGGCCATTTAAATCTGGCCAAATCCTCTCCCTCCCTCACATCTATCCCAGGCTTTAGTGTATCATACTGCCTCAATCAGGAATAATTCACTCTGCTAAAGCAATAGCAATAAAAAACAACTTCAAACAAAAATAGAATATAGCTTCTCATTTTGTGCAGTTTTATAACCATGTATTTTAATGCATGAATTAAAAATGCAGAATAAGATTGCATACTTTGGCTTTGACATTCAAAATAGACAAATATTACAAAGGACAGCTAGATATACAATTAAGTAAATTCTAAAAATGATAGGATATCAATAGGAGCCTGTTGAAAAGGCAATGGAAGCCTATGGAAAAGGCAATTCTTTTCCATATATTGTCCCTTTTTTATATTTGCTAACAGTTGCAAAGTAAATTTTCCAAACTGTTTCCTCACTTACATGTTTCAAGCACACAATAGATTTAAAACTCAGGATTCCCTCTGCCTCTTCTTCAGCCAAAATAATCAGAGGAAAGATAATTCCTTTCAATGCTTTACATTATTAGAATGTCTTGCTCAGAATCTATCGACAAAATGTACTACTGAAACGACACTGTGGAGTTAAAACACAGAGACAATGCTCCTGTCAGGTTGCAGACGTTGATACTTACCAGAGGGCACACTTTTCGCCTTCTTGATGGAGACACCTCGCTTTCCTTAGTTGCTTGTTGGCGCAACAAAGCTTTGAGCTGATTAACTGGAGAGCAAACACAATGGTTTCATCAGCCTTACTGCAGGGGCTTATCATCACCCATCCATGCTTCCATCCACGTAACAAATATTGTTTAAACATGTTATAGGCATCAAGAACTGTGCCATGGACTGGGGATCCGAAGGCAAACATGAGAAAATCTCTACCACTTAAGAGATAAGAATCCACCGAGCAAGAGAGATCCACTGACAGATATAAGACGATATAGTAAGTTCACATGTAGAGCAGCAGCTACACGTAGTGCTGTAAGAAGAGGAAGCGCCTAATCATGCCTGTTTTTTTTTTTCTAATTTGTTTTTATGTTTATCCATTTTTGAAAGACAGAGAGAGACAGAGCACAAGCAGGGGTGGGGCGGAGAGAGAGGGGGACACAGAATCTGAAGCAGGCTCCAGGCTCTGAGCTGTCAACACAGAGCCCGACCTGGGGCTCGAACCCACAAACCACGAGATCATGACCTGAACCGAAGCCGGACACTCAACTGACTGAGCCACCCCGGCGCCCCAATCATGCCTGTTTTTATGGAGGAGCTAACACTGTGAAGGATGAACAGAAGATTACCAAGCAGAAAAGGGTCCGAAAAATCCCACTTGGAGGGCGTGGCATATGCAAGAGCATAGAAGCAGGGCCAGTAGGTTGGTATGCACTAGAACATGCCTTGCAAGATGGGTGGCTGGGAGGAGGACAGAAAATGAGGCTGAAGAGGTATCTTGGAGCCTCTTAAGAAAATATTGCTAAGACACACAAAGGAATTGGGACTTCAGCCTACAGGCATCACGAAGTCAAAGGAAAAATATTAAGGAGCGCCTGCATGGCTCAGTCAGTTAAGTGTCTGACTTCGGCTCAGGTCATGATCTCACAGTTTGTGGGTTTGAGCCCTGCATCAGGCTCAGTGCTGACAGCTCAGAGCCTGGAGCCTGCTTCGGATTCTGTGTCTCCCTCTCTCTCTGCCCTTCCCCACTGGCACTCTGCCTCAAAAATAAATAAACATTAACAAAATAGTCAGCAAGAGGATTATAGTAGTTGGTTTGTGTCTGAGGAAGAAAAGCCTAGCAGTAGAGCAGAGGGTGGACTGGAGTTCTTACTGTACGGGATGTAGAATATTCTCTGTGTGTCATTCGGACCAGGGCTGTTATCCATCCACACTCACCGGCATGGCTGTGTCGCAGTTCATGCCAGGCAGTCCCAGCGTCCTCATTTTCCTCATTTTCCTCATTTTCCACCCTGGGACCCGCAGCATCTTCTCCAACGGTGACATCACCTTCTCTCAGGGCACATTTCAGCTGGTGAATGCTTCTATTTGCACGTTCTGCAACAACAGCCAGGCGAGAATCAGGGCCTGGGAAGTCTGCATGCCACCATGCACACTTACCCAAAAAGACGGTTTCTAAAGAAGCAATAGTTTGTCGTACTTCATGGAAAAAAAGCAGAGTTTTGTTTCTAGCCTGCTGAAGACAGTGCTAGAGGAAGACAGAGATGAAGTTCATGGGTCGGAGGTTAGACCTGATGATCTCTAAGGTCCCTGACATCTCGGTGGTGGATATTCACTAAGTATAGCTCTATCGCCAAAGAGGATAATGGGAGATAGCTCTTCCCCACCCTCAAAGCACTAACCCCACCCCAGAAAGTGCTCCCCCCTCCCCTCCTGGAGACACTGGGGTGGGTGGGCAGAACCGGCAAGAGGGACTCCACACCAAGTTCCTGCCCAGGGAAGCCCAGTTGCCCTGTGAGCCAGATGTCCCTCCCCAAACAGGAGACAGTTGACTACCCGGCCGCGTTTTGGTCAAGACTGAAATAGGTGATGTGCTCATAGTACCAGCCTCTGCAGTACAGTCCTTCTTCTGCCCTGCTTGCTGACCACATACTTGCGGAAAGTCTCGCTTAGTGAACCTCAACACCCCTAGAATTGGAACTTCAGCTCATTAGCACATACTTAACATTACAGTCTGAAACAAAGTATCTGAAGGCATATTACTGTAGTAGTTCGTCTCTACAAATAGCCTCCCACAAATCTAGCCTCATGCCCTTGCCCCCTCCAGGCTGTAACAGAGTAAGTCAGTGACCTGCACTTGCCAATGGAATTCAGAAGTTACACAAGGCCAGACCAGGCTTCATTTCTGAAATGTCTGGTAGCTTCTGTTTCCTCCCACTTGGAATCCGTAAGCCACTAAGTAGGAAGTCTGCCTGATGGAGAGATTGTGGAGAGGCCATGTGGAAAGGAGAGGCTCTGAGACTATACAGGGAAGGAGAGGAGCCTGACCCCGCTGACCCCAGCAGGGTCTCTAGATGACTCCAGCCCCAGAGGCCATGTAACTGCAATGGCACAAAAGAGACCAGAAGAAATGCCCAGCTGAGTCCAGTCAACTCACAGATCCGAGAGATACCCAAATGCCTCCAGTTGTTGCTGCCGGCCATCAGGCCTTACAGTGGTTTGCTACTCAGCAACAGGTAACTAAAGTAATTAGGCAGTGAAATACCTACCCGAAAGCATTTTCAGCAAAGGATCCAAGACTTACATTGAAAACAGATCTATACTGGGGTGCCTGGGTGGCTCAGTTGGTTAGGCGTCCAAGTTCAGCTCAGGTCATGATCTCACAGTTTGTGGGTTTGAGCCCCACATCAGGTTCTGTGCTGTCAGCACAGAGCCTGGAGCCTGCTTTGGATTCTGGGTCTCCCTCTCTTTCTGCCCCTCCCCCGCTTGCTCACACACGCGCTCTGTCTCAAAAATAAACATTAAAAACATTTTTTTCAAAGACCTATATTAATGACACTAGTGATGGCATTAATAATAATCCTATCCTACTTTATGGATATTTTTACAGTAGAACAACTGGAGAACCAGGCAATCGATTGGCAATTTCACTAATTAAGGTCCATGTGCTTTCTCCATTTAAACTTGTTGTTTCTGCTAATCTCTTATGATTCAATTCACTGGTTCCAATCTAGAAACCTTTAACTGTAACAAAAAGTGTTCCTTGTACGTTAGAGCTGGGACCCCGATTTCTGTCACCATTTTCATATTCTGACATTTGTATTTGAAAATTATTTTTTAATTCACTCATTGATTTACCAAACATCTACATATATCTAATATGAAAATTTATGTTAGAAAAAGATGGATTCCCATGCAAATTCACCTACATCTATTATCTATTTCAGATAGATTGCATCTAAACAATCCTCAAGGTCTTTGGAGGAGAGGAGCACTTTGGTGGCTCAGTCAGTTAAGCATCCGACTCTTGATTCCGGCTCAGGTTCTCCCAGTTTGTGAGAACGGAGTGTGCTTGGGATTCTCTCTCTCCCTCTCTCTGCCCCTCCCCTACTCATGGTCTCTGGTGCATACTCTCAAAAATAAATAAATAAACTTAAAAAACTTAAGTACATTGAAAAAAAAAAAAAAAACCAGATCCTTAGAGGAGATGGTACGTTCCCTAAGAAGGAGCAACTCATAACAATGATGGTCAATGACATTCTTACTCTTCTGATCTAGGCTCTTCTTTGACAACTTAGATCTGTTTCTTCTTGTGGCCTCAGCAGAAAAGCTCCTAATCTTTGCCACCTATATGTGAACTCTAAGAGAGCAACAAAACAACTATCTTTTCATTACCAGCCATGGATGAAAATATATTTACAAACATATTCTGCAGGACCTTGAAAAACAGATTTTATTTTCTCCAAGCTCATTGATTTCAAAGTTTAGAACAGAAAAAGAGGAAAAAAAATACACTCTGTGTTACAAAATAGCTAACATAGGTTCTTCTTTTAGAGGAACTCATTTTAGTTCTTGATTAAACTAAAGAAAACAGGTCTTTCAGGTCAGGGTTCAACAATGAAATTTTATTATTAACTACACAAGAGACTCACTGCATTTATCTCTACGTTTCTCTCCACACAGCAATCCTATTTCTGCACAGACCTTTCTGTGACAGGCCATCGGTGCTAAATACTAACTGAGCCTGGCTTCCTCTTACTCATCATGAGTTTAAGAAAAGCCTAGATAAGACACATTACTAGTTTCAGCAAAATAAGAAGTAGCAATAGTTTTCCCATAACTTCGGATTTCCTAAAGAGACTTGTTAATGGAAACGGAAAACCAAAGTGTTACTTGATAAGAAATTTAGTTCACAGAGCTTTAGATTTACACATGGAATCTATGAATAAAGTACTTATCTTTACTGCATCCATTAGAAAGGAAACAGAGTCTGACTAACACTAAAAGTGTGCTCTGTCAGGGGCATGTGGGTGGCTCAGTCAGTTAAGCATTCAACTCCTGATTGCGGCTCAGGTAATGATCCCAGGGTCATGGGATTGAGCCTCACGCCAGGCTCTGTGCTGAGTGTGGAGCCTGCTTAAGATTCTTTCTCCCTTTCTCTCTGCCCCTGCCTGACCCCTCAAAGAAAAGTGTGCTCTGTGGAGCTAAGAAATGATTTCACTTCTATGATAAAGAATAATTATTTATTTATACATAATATGACTAAAAACTAATAAGCTACATTAGGAAAAAGAAAGGAAATCTGGAACAATTTTGCAGTTGAAACTCTATACGTAGAGTTCTTGTAATCAGATTACAAGGGCAGCAGAGTTTCATGAGCTCTTTCAATCCCTTTCCCAATTTTCTTCTTTAATCTTTTAGAATTTATAATATTCAAAGACTACATGTTAAAATTATGCTATGAAAATAGTTATTAGTGAAATAGTGAGATACTGAAACCAATAACTATCCTGAAGAAAAGTGATATCCAAAACACAGTTTGGGGTTTTTTTGTGTTTTTTGTGTGTGGTTTTTTTTTGTGTTTGTTTGTTTGTTTTGCAATTACTGACTTCAATTATTAGGATCAGAGAGGAAGAGAAGGAATTAGCAAGAACTGCATCCTAAAACTGAAACTAAGGAGGTGACAGTTTTAAGTCATTTCAATACTACATTTCAAAACATGTGAAATGCTCTTCAATATATACACAGCAATGATAATTATACAGTGTAACAGACAAACCGAGTCAGTCCTGAGGAAGAATAATGCTTAGATGACTTAAAACAAATGAAACCCTATTGCTTTTCGGCTGGAACCACTGTAACTGAAGGCCCCAGAATCTTTACAAGGAACACTACTCCCCACATGCAGTTATCTGCTACCCACCACATTAGACAGGAGGCGCCAGTTATCACTTCCTGTCCCATTACTATTGGGCACAACTTTATCTATCTATAACCGAGAGACAGAAAGAATACTCCTTTCCTCTTCTCTCCAGAGAGGACAGGAAGAGTATTTCACGCTGCATCCTGATTTCAACGCACCAGCCATGCGTTGAAAATAAACTTAATTATGAAGACAAACACAAACAGGACCTCTGAGTCCTACAGAGTCATGTGAACATAAAGGTAAGTAAATAGTATTTCTGGGGGTGCACTGTCCAAACATCAATCTGTACAAAGAGACCCGAAAGTGAATGAGCTGCTGACTGTTGGCCAATTTCAGTCTGTCTTCATCATTCTAGTAATCCAGTTCCCTCCCAGCTCACCATCAGCTCTCTCTTCACCAAGGTGTCTTCACCAAGACAAAGGAGTCCCAGGCTAGGAAGGATCATCACTTGTAGACCCACCATGAATTATTAATGTCTGCCTTATCCATCTGCACAGGGAGATGTGAACAAGAAGTACTCCAGTGACAGGGAGGGGGGACCGCACCCTGGGTAGTGCCCAGCTGTCTCTCAGAAACCATGCAACAGACCAGAGCTCCCTGGGACTTGAGATGCACTGCACTCCTCTAAACAAGCTCAGACCAGGGCAGACAAGCAGAAAAACGAAACCACATCAAGATAAGAGATACATCTGTCTGTCCACCCTTGACTGGACCTCAGCTGGTTCAGAAGATTGTGGTCACTGTTCACCTGGGGACTGACAGGTAGGGCAACCAAGATAAGAACAGCATAATCCAAAGTCAGGCAGAGCCAGATCTGGAAATGGCAATTATGATAGTGAAAGGGATTAAAAGAAGTACCCAGAAACTACAAGATCAGAAAGAAAATACTGTCATAAAAGACTCTAATAGCTGAAAAATGTGAAGCGGTTGGCACCGGGAGTGAAAGATAATCTGAGTAAGAATGTCAGCATCTTAAGAAAGCAGTGTCTGGAAGATCATGAAGGATGTGTGGATGTTGGCAAATCAAGGAGACTGGCTATCTACATAATGGGGGATATGCCAGGTATGATTTGGGGCACCACCTGGGAGGATTTACGCACCCATCACTTTCCACTGATAAGGAAGTCATCCTAGCCAGACTGGCAGATTGCACAACCGATACAACCTGTATCCTTGACGGTAATTACTCTCAAGAATGACTCTTGGGGCGCCTGGGTGGCTCAGTTGGTTAAGCGGCCGACTTCAGCTCAGGTCATGACCTCACGGTCTGTGAGTTCGAGCTCCGCATCGGGCTCTGTGCTGACAGCTCAGATCCTGGAGCCTGCTTCGGATTCTGTGTCTCCCTCTCTCTCTATCCCTTCCCTACTCTCACTCCATCTCTCGCTCTCAAAAACAAACGTTAAAAATTAAAAAAAAAAAAAAAAGAATGATTCTCGAGGAACAAAGGCTAAGAGCAAGGCCTTGCTACTTCTAGGTCACAGTATCTCAACCCGGCACTTCTGACGTCTGCACCTGATAACTCTCTGTTGTAAGGGCCTGTGTTGTGCATACTTAGCAGTCTCCCTGGCCTCTACCCACCAGCTGCCAGCCGAAATTAACCCCCAACCACCACCAGGTGTGACAACCAAAAATGTCTCCATCCATTACCAAATGTCCCCTGGGTGGAAAAAAATCACCCCTGGTTGAGAACCAGTGGTTTAGAGCAATAAAACAGGATAGCCACTGTTCAGTTCCGAGGAGAGACTTCCCACATTACGACATGGTAACTACAGTCACCTGTTAATGAAAAATGGGCAGGACAGTGAACAATTCAGCCACGGTAGTGGAGGTGGACAGTGCACGACCCACAACCTATCACAGCCACGATGGGGCACCTCTGATCCAGGTGTCAGGAGAAAGCATTATACCTACTACAACTGAGAACTTGAAATTCGTATTTTAGCTTCATATTGTTTCAAGACTTAACACATGAAGCAATAGTTACACCTCAGAGCCATTTTTCAGAGCCACCTTGGGTGATCATTCCTGTAAATATTCTAGTGGGCTTTGAAGAAGACCCTCTTCCCCATCAAGGTTGCTTTGGGAAGTACACAAGTACATTTCAAGCTACTTTCTCTACCTTTTGACCTTGACAGGACTATCACTAAATGAAAAGGTAGAAAACCTCAGCACACACTGGGGAAGTGATCAGAGCATAAGTTTGTAAACATCCCAAGAGAAAATATAATTATTCTCAGTTTCTCAATAGTTTGAGAGTAACTTAATCTCTTTTTCTGACCAAGAGCATGTGAAAATGCCCGTACAATTTCATAACGATCAGCATTGTTTTGGTTCTAGATAATTCCAGGGATGACTCTTTACTTGTAAAACAGGTTTTTGCTGGCTTTTCTTTTTTGGCTGCTAAGTCCCATCTTTTGCCTATTTTATCTCATCAGTAGTGTATGGATGAGATACTGGCTTTTGTTATTCTGGTAGAAGAAATGGTCATAAAAGTTAAAAGTATTAAGAAAAGCCATTAGAGCACATAAAACAAAAAAATGAATACATTTAATTTAAATTTTATCAGCCCCAAAAAGAAACTCAAATGTTTATAAATTTCATTTGCATTACCAATCCTTACTTAATAATAGCCAAACCATTCCATGCCTCTAATTTTGACAAAAGAGAGCTGTTTCAGTCTGCAGTGAAATACCAAAATAATTTTTCCATTCGTAATGAATGTTTCTGGGGCCTTTATTACATTGGTCTCAATGAGGCTGATAGTAAAGCAAACAAATAATCAAACACTAGCTGTGGAGAGAGAGAGAGAGAGAGGGAGCGAGACAGCGTATATACAGCATACATGGCAAAGAATATAAAAATATTCAGAAAACAGTTAAGAAAAGCAAAAACAAAAAGAAGAAATATAAGTTTCATGAGTAAAGCTGAGAAAAGGAAGAACTTGACTTAAGTTCCACACATGTTAAGTTTGTGCAAGGTCCAGATGATATCACAGCTGGCTAATTCAGTGACCAAAGTATTGGCAAGTTAAGATTAACACAGGCCTTCTACAGATGTGAGCCCTTCCCTGGAAGGAAAAAAAAAAAAATTATAGAATCTGTGGAGATGTGCCAATCATACATATAAGTAAAACATAGAATATCAACATTATCTTCCGTTTTCTCAAACTAGATCAATTTACAGAGAAAAGAATCACCTTCCCCCTCAAATTATGTATTTTCTTCCCATATTCAACTTCTCATGTTCTTTTTTTTTTTTTTATTAATTTTTTTTTTTAACGTTTTATTTATTTTTGAGACAGAGAGAGACAGAGCATGAACGGGGGAGGGGCAGAGAGAGAGGGAGACACAGAATGGGAAGCAGGCTCCAGGCTCTGAGCCATCAGCCCAGAGCCCGACGCGGGGCTCGAACTCACGGACCGCGAGATCGTGACCTGGCTGAAGTCGGACGCTTAACCGACTGCGCCACCCAGGCGCCCCAACTTCTCATGTTCTATGGGCCGAGTTCCACTCTAGCTCTCATTTTTATAAGAGAGACACATAACCTTTTATCATGCGCATGGGGCCAATCAGTGTTGATGGAAGGGATGTTAGAAACCCAGGGGTCTGAGAGAAGTGCCTGGAGGAGGAACCGGCTCTCAGATGTGTTCTGCTTGGCCAGCACAGTGTGGAAGGGAGAAGAAAAGGAAAGAAATTCCAATGTTTTTAGAAAAAAGCATAAGCTGCCCAATTTGGCCATAAGCCTCACCATTCCCTAGTGTCTTCCACAGAGGCCATCACACATTTTGTCACCTGCCACCTCGTTCAAATGTTTCACTTTACTGACGAGGAAACAAGAATCCAAGAACAGTTTACTGACTGCCTCAGGTGACACCGATAGTTATTGGCAAAACCATAGTAAGATTTCAGTGACCCGGCTCCTGATTCCACATTCTCCTCTGACTCCACTAGACTCTTACGCAAATTCAATCTAGAGCCCAGAATGCCAACATGTTGAAAGAAAATGAGGAGCCAGTATCTAAAATGCTGGTTAATGGCTAAAATATGGAAAATGTTGTATTCTTGTCACAGTTCAAGTTTGTTCCATATTTCTTTATGCTCACCTAACCAAAGGTGGTCAGGACCTACGTGAATAGGTGAGTCATGAACGCAGTGCTGTTGACACAACTGTACCCACAGCTAACACTGCAGCAATGGACTAGACATCATTGTGTCATTAAGGCTGGGACACTGCTCTTCTAACAAGTTCTCTCCTTCTTTCTACTACCATAGCACTACATTCAGGGTACAGGACTGAAAACAGCCTGGATTCCCTGTTAAATTGGTTTTTCTGACCCTTTCTTGGCTACGTACTAGTTATTTTATATCCTTGTGGCCTTGTACAATGAGAGATTTCAATCAGATTTCAATGAGAGAAGAGCTATATGCTACTCTCCGCAGTTCCCAAGACAATCCTCAGTCCTTCTGTAGGTCTTGAATGCTAGCTGCCTATATTAACCACAAAGGGGATGAACGCCTAGCCATACTGCCAGGTGACCTCCCAAGTCACTTTCACTTCTACATTAAGCTCTGTGATTCTCAGGGCACATGGGATATGTCCCCTTTTCCCCACTCTGGAGACTTTCAGATCACCTACTGTGAAGCAATCATATTACAGATCTGAGGGGCAATGAGACCTTCTAGTTTTTCTGTCAGAATGCTTGCTTTGAAGGACAGTCACTAAATCTCTCTAACTTCTTGCAGTGGGGGCACAGACAGACAAGCCAAAGCCAGAGATCCCTTTAGAGAGGATAAAGAGGGGTCACATCGGGGAAGCCTAAGGAAAAGGATGAGGGGAGTGTGGAGTCTGCAAACAGGTTCCCTCCTTCCATGGCTGCTCTAAGATCACAGGTCAAGGACAGGCAAGAATCCCACTCAAGATTCACAAGAAAGAAAGCAGGTTGACTCTGCCTTTCAAATGAGAACTTCAAATTCTTAATATACTATAATAGTCCCTATAATTACATTTAAAGCAAAGAACTGAGGAAAAGCTATGAAAATGAGGGATTATCATAGAAAATTGTGAAAGCATTTTGCGTTTTTATATGGCTACTTCCTGGCTGAATATAATTGAATGGATATTAATAACGATTACGTGTACAGTTATTTAGGAACAAGAGAAATAACATGTGAGGAAGGACCAAGAATGCTTATGAGCCTTTCTTTAAGCACAAACAAGGCAAAACATTTTGGGGACATAATAGCAGATAAACAAAGACAAACAAAGCAAGAAAACCAAAACAAAATAAGACAGAAGTACTTAAAATTACCTTTTATCTGATTGTATAGTAACAGAATTCTCAAGTTATTAAGCACAAACACTGAAAATAATGAAGTTCCACGTGTAAAATAATGCCACTATACTTTGTTTATTCAGAAGCACAAATTTTTATATGTGTGAAGCAAAGAACTTCTACATGTGTTTTAACTCAGGATTGGTTGTTTCCTTCCATGTGCTATAATTTTTTTAAAGTTTATTTATTTTGGGGGTGGGGGCAGAAAGAGACAGAGAGAGAGAATCCCAAGTAGGCACTGTGCTGTCAGCAGAGAGCCCAACACAGGGCTGTGAGATGATGACTTGAGCCAAAATCGAGAGTCGGATACTTAACTGTCTGAGACACCCAGGTGCCCCCATAAGCTGTTATATAAACCAAATAAACAAAAAAGTTAAAATGCTAGTAAATAAATAATAAAATAAGTCATGAAAACCCAGGAAAAATTTCAGGATCCATTTCCTGATTTGTTGTTAAAACCATCACTTAAAAAAAAAAAGTTGAACTTTTTTCTCTTCTTTATGTTTGCTTCTGATTATAAATGTTCTTTACTATCACACTACATTTATAATTTCTCTCTAAATGTATCATCTTTGAATGAAAACTCCCCACTCTATATAATTACTGAAAGCAGTATTAGTTTGAAATTAACTTTATTGCATTAAAATGCCTAAAATTAAGCCCCCGATGCTTACATAAAGGTTGAAAATAAGGCAAGAGGAAGAGCAGCATTAGCAGAAACTTATAACAGAAAACAAACTGTTTTCACCAACCTCAAAAAATCACTCATTATCATTGTGCACAGTACTTTTCTTGCTTTCAAATGAGAAGTTAAAAGTGGTTATTTCTGTATCAAACAGCTTTTGAAATACCAGTAGGCTGATGAAAACATTCATCAAGACCAATTATTTTACTCATGCAGTTTGAGCATGAAGAATATTGACAGTTTGTAACACGTTGACAGATGGAAACAATACATAATAACCCTTACAAAATCTAGAGTTACTAGAAGGTAAACTTTCTAGTCTCCTCGAAAAATCTTCACTTTGCTGCAAGTCCCAATTATAAACAGCAGCTGACATTTAATGAGTGCTTATGTGCCAAGCAGTGATTTTTACCCTTATTCTCTGTCATAGTAATCTGTCATTATTTTATTTATTGTTTTTTCCTCCCACTAATCCAGAGGCTCCATGGGGACAGGGACTCTGTCTACTTCTTTATTGTATCCCCATCGCTAGTATGCCTTACACATAGCAGGCATTGAATTGTTAAATGACTCATTGTTCTAAACACTTTAACTTTTTAAAACTATTGGTCATGGCCTAGAGTGTTAAGAAAATGCAAAAGAATAAGTGGAATGTATTACATTTAGTAGAATATTCTTCAATGAAACTTTTACATGTATATGTCGTATCTGTGTAACAGCAAAAAAGAAAAAGGCTGAAAATCACTGCTTTACGTGAATTATTTCATTTGCTCCTCACCATAACCCTGTAGACAATACCATAACTTCTACTTTAAAATAACAGAACTGAGGTTTCCAGATGGCATATATGATGTCCATGATGATAGAGCTATCTACAAGTAAGAACATCATTTCTATAAAGACTCACTCACAGGGTACCATACTAAGAAAACCTGAATTAACTAAGCAAGGTTTCAGTAATAGTAATTGTGCAATGATTAATAAAGAAAAAAAAAGCAGGCTTTTAAGGGATTCAGTCCTGACTGAATTTAATATCTGGCTTAGCCACTAACCAGTTATGTGGACTTTGGACGAACTTAATCTCTTTGCACCTAGATTTCCCCATGTGTAAAAGAGGGGTATTCATCAAGTTGTTAAGTTTTAAATGACTTGATGTATGTAAATAGTTTAGACCACTAAATTGGAACTGTTCTGATTAAAATAATTAGTATTTCCTTTTTCTTGGTCCGAAAAATCACATTCAACCCATTGCACTACAGTTGGAATGTGTAAAAAATGTGAATAAGGAATTTACTGGATTAAAGAGCAAAGCATGGGAACTGGGCAAGTTTGGAATAGAGCCACCCAAGAGGTTCTGCTGGACTTGGGTGAGAAAGATGCTAAGTCAAGCTCAGGGAGTTGGTCCAGGTAACTATGGGAATCAAGGGAAACAACACTGCTTAACTGTAAAAACAAACACAAACGACTTCATCTTCCCTCAAGGATCACAGCAACATCCATCTTCCTCTGCATATTGGCTGGGGCCAATCCAAGGTGTCAGGAAATGCACCTGGGTCAGCTCCCGCCCAGTAGGGCCTGGTACCAAGGGGCTAGGGCGCAGAGGTTCGGCGCAACTCACCCCGGAGACTCCGTTGATACTGCCCTAGAATCTCCTCCAGGGTAGAGTTCTCCGGGGACTTCGCCATGCACAGACTCGGGGCCCAGAGATGGGAGTTACGTAGGGAAATGTCCGATGTCGCCCTTCGGGGAACCAGAGGCCTTAGCGCCGGAGTAGCACCCGCCAGCTTCCTGCCGCTGCTGTCACTGGGGAGCATGGAATCCCGGTCGGAGCTCGCTGGGGGCCCTTCCCACCCATTCGCCCTCATGGTTGATTTCGGGAGTTGTAGTCCGCAGACTGCGGGCCTGCAGTCACGAGACTCCTAAAAGGCCCTTCCAACTGAACTACAATTCCCAGAGGTCATTGCGCCTCCTGGTTTGGCGGTTTGGCAGCCAGATCCGGTTGCCAAGAGACTGCCTGGAGGCTCCGCCCTTTTTTTGTAGCCCAGCCTGGCTCAGTCCTGCCTTTATCCCATCCTGCTGTTTGGACCACCCAATCGACAGAAAGAGCTCACTGAAGGTCTTGACTCTTCTAAATTTGCTGGCTTGCAGTTGGTCCTTGAAATTTCTCAAGGACACAAATAACAAGTTCTACACCCTTCAGCCGCGACATCTGCCAAAATGGCCAAATACATTCTCAAGAAAAAGAAGCTTTATATCTTCGAAACAGTCTAGATTGTGAAAGCGGCTGACACTACAATTCCTAGCATGCCCCGCAACCCGACCTCCACTTGGAGTTGGCGCACTGCCCTCTGGGAACTGTAGTCCTTTTTAGTTGCGGTCCCGGCCTTACACCAGGGTCCTCTTCATTGTTCAAGCTGGTTTTTTGGAGCACGCCTGCGCAGTAGGCAGCTGGAGAAGCCTTTGGGTGAGACCCTCCACACAGCCCCTTTTCATTGTCTGCGGTTGGCGCCTGCGCAGTAAGAGATCGTTGGGACGGCCGGAGGAGGGGATAGGGCCGGGCTCCTCGCCCTTTCCCCAGGCGCCTGCGCACTGGGCGGCCGCTCTCTGCCGTTACCGCTATGTGTGGGGCGTGTGTGGAATAACGTTATTGCCCAGCGGAGCTCAGGGCCGGGAACTCGACCGCAGCGGCAGCGACGACGACGACAGCGGCGACGACGACGACGGGGTGGGGGGAGGACGGCGTGCGAGAGACTCACGGGACGCGACGCGCCCCGCCTCCCCCGTCCGGTCCCTCTCTCAGCGGTGAGGGGTAAGTGATGCGCTCAGCGGCTCGGCTGAGGCGCTGCCGATGCCGCCGCCGCCGCTTCCCCACATCCTCCGGGGTTTGCAGCGGGGGCTCGGGGCGCGGCCCGCGGCGGCCGGGGTTGCTTCCCCGCGGCTCCGCACGGCGCCGCCACCCCCTCCCTGCCCCTCCCCTCCCCCACCCTGCCCCCAGCCCCACCCGCCGTCCCTCCGGGCCCGCGGCCGCCGCCTCTTCCCGAGGACGTCTTGAATCGTTTTCAGCCCTCTCTCGGCTTTGTGCAGCCCTCCCCCCTGCGCCGTAGCAGTTTGCTAGGGGTGCGGGCGGAGCATCGGAGGGAATGGCTGTGCTGCCGCCGGGGCAGGGATTTTTTCCCCCCCGATCCGAGCAGCTAACAGTGCCGGCCCTTTCTGTGAGGTTGGTCTGGCGATGTGGGGCGGTTTGGGGGAGGTCAGGCGAGGAGCCCTCCGGACGCGGCTGGAGGGCGTGGAAGACGTGGAGTCACGCACCCTGCCAGGCGACTGCACCCGCGCTGGCTCTGGCTCTGTAGTAAACCCGGGGGAGGAGAGAGTGGCTTCCTGTCGGCTTCATTGTCCTAAGATTCAAATGTGGGGTTTGGGTATGCTTCCCGTCATTTTATGCATAACACAGGGCAGGAAGACGTGGGATTTGTATCCTAAGTTATAAAAACTCTGGGTTTTTTTTTGGGGGGGGGGGAGAATGGTGTTTAGCAGAGTTTTATTTATTTGAAGAATATAAGCCCCTGGAAGACAGGGACGGTGCCTGTCCAAGCATTGCCAAGGTGATAAATATAAAATTACCAGATGGCGAGGAAGAGTGGACTTAGAAAGGGCCTGACGACGAGGCTGTTGTGTAGCAGGGAAATGAACCAGCAGAATTGTTTTTTCGATGGGTGGGTAACGCATTCACGTTCCTAAGGGAATAGATGAGGCTTCATCTTTCCGTTTTGTTTCTTGAGCAGTCAAGACAAAAAATAGGCCTGCTACCTTTCTGTTCCTGATTTTGTTTATAAATACTTTTATTCCCTTAATGAAAATTCACTCGTTTGGGAAAAATGTAGTGAGGCAGATGATAGGTGATTGAAAATGCATCTTTTAAAATGATTTGATCTTAAGCTTTCAATGCTTACAACCGTTTGCTGGCGTTAAAACCAGGGGAAGAAAGAATGAAGCAGGATGGGGAGGAGCAGGTGGAGGAATAATGGGAGAGGAGAGACTTACATTGTGAGTACTCTATGTAAATCTTCAATGATACAACCTTAGCTGGACATGCTTCAGAAATTTAGTAATTTAGCTCTGGAAATACTACATTGCAAGGGACAAATAATTTTGTATTTTTCTGCCGTTATTTTTTGAAAAACTAAAACCAGGGCTGTTTTTCATCCTTCCTAACTTCGTAGATACGGTAGAATTTTGATGTTTTAAAGCTCAATCTAAGTGCACTTGACACAGAGGAGGACCCTAAAACTTGGGAAGTTCGCTGATTTGTCTGTCCAAGCCTAACTGCTAATGAAAGGGCAGAGCCAAACCAAGATCTGTGCCTGCAGAGTGCTCTTTCAGTTTTGTCCCTTAGTCTGCCTACCCTGTGAAAATTTGTGGAAGGCTTCTCTACAGCTCCTTGAGTTGTCTTTGACAATCAAGTTCATTGATACCCTAGTTTGTATTAATCTTGTCCTTTTCTTCGTGATGTAAAAATAGTAATTCTGCTGAAGTGGAGCTTTAGTTTTATAAGTTAACTTATGATGTAAGGAAAGATGCCCTACCAGGGGGTTTTCATAAAAACAAACTCTTGGAAGCTTTTCCCTACTACTTGTTAGTAACCACATTTTAATAGCATTTCCTAACATTCAGTATTAGTTGATAGCGTGATCAACTCTGTAAGCTGTTAAAAATAAAATTGCCAGGTAACAAGAACTTGTGAAGTTCATTTTTCTCTTCTATTAATGAATTATATTATTTGCAACTTGCCTTTTGAGAAAAAAATCTTTGTTGAACTTTTTAATCAAAATTAAATTTGTGTGTTTTCATTGAGCTGGTTTTCACACAAAGTGCTTTTTTGCTTTATAAACTTTTAAATTTTACATTGCATTTCAACAGACTTTTAAAAAAGAATTTAGTAATATGCCTTTTAAATTTTAGCTTACTTAAAAGTAATCTATTGTTAAATGCAGCACGGGGAATTATATTAAGTCAAACTTTAAATGTATTTTACTGGTAAATTTCGCTGTTGTCAATTACTTTGTATGGAAATAAATAGCCATCAGTGTTTTCTATCTTAGCATTAAAATAATGAAATTTATGCTACAAAATTATACGTTATGCCCATTGATGCAGATATCAAAGTGTATTTAAAAATCCTATGCTTAGTGATCTATTTTCTTTATTTCAACTATCTGTTTCCTTTTATCACTGAAGAAAAAACTAGTTTTATTGTTGCATCTGATAGCAATCAGATATCACTCATCTGGTACTCAGCACTGTATGTTTAACCTTGTTACATGTTTTTTATTCAACAAAATTCTCCTGTAAAATAATTTTTACTATTTTAATTAATGAATGATTTTCTCAAATGAATGATTTTGTTCTCTATCATGAACATTGGGGTTTCAAGGAGTGTCCTAATAAATACTTAACAGACAGCAGTGTACTAAATTGCCAGCTAAAATATCTGTACAGTTGCAAATTATTATGGAAGTGTAAGTATAACAGAAGAGCAATTAGATGCCATCTGAAAAATCCTTGGTGGGTAGGTAATATTGAGAACATCACGTGTTGATGTGTTTCAGTAAGAATAATGAGTTTCTTATGGAGAGAAACCTCAGACCATCTTTATTTCATAAACTTCAGTTAATAACCAAGACTTCTAGTAATCAACTACCCTTGTTGAAGTGGGATTTAATTTATTGACTCAAATATTTCTTGAGGGAAGTGCTCAGCAATGAGTTAGTCGCTGTGGGCAATACAAAAGAATAAGAAGACATCTATTTGGTAGTAGAGTTGATTAAACTAGGTAGATATATAGTCTAGCTGAAATGATTACGCAACAGTATATCTATTTTGTAAAAAAATTTTTTGGCTAAAATGAATGATATGGTCAATGTATACCAATGATAAAGTCCTCTTTTATGTCAAACAAAGGTAGAAAGGAAACAAACAAAAGCGAAGCTAAAGAAAACCTTACAAAAATTACTTCAATCCATATAGGGATTGTACAGAACATGGCAGTGGAAAGAATCTCAAGCGTGCATTGCTTAGGTTTGAGAAACAGAATATGAAACATAGCAGAGAATAAGTCATTATTTGAGTATATCAGTAAGAAATAATGTAGAAGACGTTACCCTTTGGGACATGATATTTGTTGAATAAATGACAACAACCTACCATGTATTGAGACCTACTAACTGCCGGGCGGCAGGTGTGTGTATGTGTATGTAATTAATGCAAGAGTCTTGTGTATAAGGTATAATTTTACGCATTTAAATCTGAGAATATTTGAAGCCCAGAGTTAGTGATAATTTTGCCTCTGTGTCACACATTACTAAGTGGTAGAGCCTATAACTGAACATTTGTCTTTTTAACAAAAGCCTAGATTTCCACTCATACTTTTTGGTAAATTAAAAAAGCAAAATTTACTCTTTTCTGATTCACAAATTTTTAGAATTAGAGGAGACTTTAGAGTCATCTGGTACAGTGTACCTCCTACTACAAATATGTCTGAGACTTTTATTGAGTCAGCTTCTCCAAGAACAACACTTCCACGAACAATGAGGCATAAGATGTCTCATTTAGCTTTTGGAAAGAGTAATAGGAAGGTCTTAATTAGAGCCGGTATCTGCTTTCCTGTGTAACTTCTCCCCATTGGTTGTAGTTTTGTCTTAAGTGGAGGCCACAGTAAGGTTTTTCTCTACCAGGTCTTCTCTTTTCTTGTTAAATACTACAACCCTAACAACTTCATGTGATGCTGTTCCCTCTACCTTTCTCATCTCTGTCAACTACATTCAGTTTTGTTGATGCTGTTCTTTTTGTTCCGATCTCGTTTTTATATTTAGTTCTCCAGTTATGGTCTAAAAACAGTGTAGTGAAATTATCCCTTTCTTTAATTCAAGCTATACGCTTGTGTTTACAGTCTAAAATTGTGTTAACTGTTTAATAACCTTTGCTACTTCTAAGCAAAAAAAGAGAAGGAAATGTTATGTGGCTTTTCAAGTTATATTTATACAATTCAAAAGATTATTTGAGACTCTGTATTTCTACTTTTTTAATGTTAAAATGACCTTTCTTTATGAAATGATAATATGTAGTAAGTTTCTTTTAATATTTGCCTTGGGTTTTTTGTATTGGTTTGGTTCTTAAATGAACAATGAAAAGTTGGCAACCTTATATTGTTTTTCATTTTGTTTTTTGAAAAATCTGTTTGGAAACCACTGATGCAGTCATCATAAGCGAGTGTCTTTTCTATGTTAAGATTTCTCCCATTCTGTAGATGATTTTTTGAAGCACTGTTTAACCCTTTCAAGTATCATCTCCTTGAATGTAGCCATAGCTAAAACTTGTCGAGATCTTATTGAATCATGATTCTGTCATCCAAGGGATTAGCTTCCCTTCCTGCCTTTTAGACATTTATAAATTTAACATACCAGCCCTCTTATGTCTTCATCCTGGCCGTGTACTGGATATAGCCAAGGACAAAGCTGTGCGGATTTATAAATAGAATAAATGTAGCATAAATAAAATATGCTTAAGAAAAGAGACAACACAAAGATAATGAAAGCCATTTGCATGGTTTTTTGTTTGTTTTTAGTTAAGGGGAAAACCATTATATTCTCCAGTACTGGGTAAAGCTTACAGTCTGTGGGGTGATACAGATAATTGTATAATGGCAAGTCAAGTAAGCATAGGTGTTATGAAGAAAATTCAGAGTAAAGGGATAGACTGTGATGGAGGACTGCTATTTTTCATTTATTTTTAAGTAGCCACTCAAATAGAACATTCAGATGGTTCCAAAAAAATCAAACTTCTAAGAACAAATAATGTGAAAATCCTCATATCCCTCAACTTGCCTGCTGAGTTACCACTTACTCTAATCCAGTAGATAACTTTTTATTATTTCTTGTGTATAATTCCGGTGAATTTCTTTTTCAGTTTAAGCAAATATAATGCATATTCTTAATCTGCTTCCCCTCTTTTACACCAAAGACAACCTCTTCAGACAATATTCTGTACCTTGAGAGCTTCCCGTTTTAGGAGTGGTTAAGGAATACTGCTCTCTGAGGAGGTGACGTTTGGCAGAGACTTGTGGTAGGTCAGGAAGTAAGCCATGGAGGTGTGTGGTTGGACTGTGCAGTGGTCCTGAGACAGCAGGGATGGGTGAATTTGGTGAATATAGATACCACTGGCTGAAAGTGAGTGAGCAAAAGGAAGGAAGAATAGGAGGAAATGAGACTGGATAGAGATTGCGTGGTTTGATTTATTTCAGGTGCTTTGGGAGTTCATTGCGGGGTTTTGAGCAGGGGAATAACAAAATAATTGTGTTACATTTTTAAAATGTGGTTCTGTTTTGTGGAGAAGACTGGAGGGGAAAAGAATGGGAACAGGGGGATGAGCTAAGAGACATTTGGAGTAATCCATACTAAGATGTTAATGGTTTTGACTAGAGTGATAATGGTGGAGATAGTGAAAGTTGCAAGGTTGTGAGTTTTTTTCATGTTGTTTAAAATGTCTGTTAAACATCCAAGTGGAGCTATCAGGTAGACAGTGGAATATATGAGTCTGGAATTCAGAGAAGCTCAGACTGAAGATACTCACATCTTAAGCATCACCAGTAGACTATATTTAAAGCCATAGGATTGTAAGACATCACTTAGTTTGAGAAGAGGTCCAAGAATTGAGATCTGCTACTCTTCAATAGTGAAAGCTTAGCAAGAGAGACTGAGTTCCCCAGAAGGATTGAGAAGAAGTTGCCAGTGAGATAAGAGTGTGCTGTCCCAGGAGCCAAGTAAAAGAAGTATTTGTAGAGATAGGGATGTTCACTCTATACTGCCTTTGATCACCTGAACACTCCTTGTAAACTGTCTGTGAGAAGATTTTGTTAGACCTCTCCTTACTCTTACTAGTTTTTGATGGGGATGTTCACAAGTATTCCCCAGAAACTACTAAATCTAAAGCCCTGAACAAAGTTTTATGTGTAAGTAGGCCCCTGCTGTGTCTTAGATGGACGGATGTGGTTGCTGCTGCACCTGAGGTTTGAACAGGAGAGACAGCACTGTTCAGTGAGAAGAATTTGCAGTCAGGATTGATTCAGAGTCACTACCTGTGTGATCTTGAACATGTCACTTAATTTCAGAAGTTTGGTTTCTTCCTCTGTAAAAATAACACTAGTGGTAGTCCATCTACCTCGGAGGTTTATTTTGAGAAACAAATGAGGTAGATGTAAATAAAGCAAATGAAAGGGATGGTTGCAGGTAGGAATCTCCTCCCATTGCCCCAAATGTGGCACCACTTGGTGGTGTTTCACGTGAAGAGATATTTTGTTGGGGGTGAGGAATAGAAACATTTTTTTCAATCAGACACTGTAGGAATAGTTTTGTACTTCTTCATTTCATCCCCGTTAGGCAGTTTTGCACATTATTTTAATGTTCTTAGAAGTGGAGAGAGACATGATGTGGGAAAGAGGCTTTGAGAGAATGACTTTTCCCCCAAGTCCTATGCTCATCCTTCAGTTCTAGGCACAGTGTCTACATGAGAATGAAGTCGATGAAAGTAAGCAGGCCAGCTTTCTTGTTTCCAGGCCCACAAGGAACATTTTCTCTTCTCACTGGCTTCTTTTCTGGAAGGTGTTTTGCCAGCTAAGGGTTTGTCACATCTCCCATGGAAGAGTAAAGTACAAGTTCAAATCGTACAAGTTGTTGGGGGTCTTTGAGGCAGCCAGCTAGAAGCTGAATTGAGGAGACAGTGGACAGGGAAAATGAGCATACTTGATATAAAGTATAAAATACTTATTTTGGTGAAAAAAGAGTATTGCAGTTGGAGGACTTTCAGCAATAGTCTTAAGCGATAAAGGCTTCGAGGCAATTGGACTGTAACTTCAAAATATCTATCTCGAGGACCCTATGTATTATTATTTGCTCTGGTTACTCAATAAACACTTCTCATTGGATAAACAATGCATTGCAAATTGAAGGTCACCTTATTTTTTCATGCTTTTATTTTTCATATTAAAAAACTAATCCTTGTCTATTGCAGATATTTAGAAAATATCATTATGTCAGGAAGAATATTCTCTTGTAACCCCACTAG
This sequence comes from Prionailurus viverrinus, assembly GCF_022837055.1. Taxonomy (NCBI): domain Eukaryota; kingdom Metazoa; phylum Chordata; class Mammalia; order Carnivora; family Felidae; genus Prionailurus; species Prionailurus viverrinus. The sequence goes on from NC_062577.1 coordinate 4,213,210, forward strand.
CCAGTGATGCCACTGTTACATATTCTTGTTGATTCTGGTTTAATCTGGTGATATTTTATCATAAGATTAAACTTTCCGACCAGTTTTTCATGGTGGTATAGGAGTCCATGTTACCAAATTTGTAATTTACTTAAATTCATTTTTTCTAAAGTAATGTTCATCATTGTATATAGTTGTAACAACCAACTCCTTTATAAGTCATATACATGGTAAATATTTTTCCCAGATTGTCGTTTTCCTTTTTAAATTTGTTATTTTTACCCAACAAGGATTTTTAACTTGGGTATTTCTCTTTTCCTTTTTCCTTTATGAAGTAATACCATTGCACACAGTTTTATTATATACATACCTATATTCTTACAGAATTCATAATGTGAATATGTGCAAATGTGTTATTTTCTCTAAAATGTATTTAGGTGTGTGTGTCTGTGTGTGTGTGAGGGGAGAGAGAGAGAGAGAGAGAGAGAGAACACACGAGTATGCGCACCTTTCGTCCCAGTACCATTTATTCTGTAACTCTTAATTATCTCCAAATGTCCTTTTAGTATGCATAGGTTTATTTCTGGATCTTTTATTCCTTCTGCCTGTCTACCTATTCTTGCACTGCTATATTACTACCATGTTTTATAACATAGGTTTATAATATCTGTTTATCAGCGGACAGACTGTTCTGTCTACACTATACTGGTTTTAACAGAATTTACTTTGTTGTCCTTGTATGCTTATTTTTAAGTGCACTCTCAATCCCCTTCACCTGCTTCACCCATTCCCCCCCACCACCTGTTTGTTCTCTGTAATTAAGAGTCTGCTATTTGATTTGTCTCTTTTTTTCCTTGTTTTGTTGCTTAAATTCCACAAATGAGTGAAATCTTACGGTATTTGTCTTCGTCTGACTGATTTCACTTAGCATTGTGCCCTCTATCTAGATCCATGCATATTGTTGCAAATGGCAAGATTTCATTCTTTTTTATGGCTGAGTAGTAGTCCATTGTATATTTGGGGATCTTAGTTTTGATAGTGTTTTCAGATCTGTTCAAGTTCCTACCTATTATTTTAGTCAATATGTCATTTTCATTTTCCTAGAAGTTTATTTATTTGAGATTTTCAAATTTAGACGCACACAGTTGTAGTTATTTTATAAATTTAAAAAATCATGTCCATTGCCATAACCTAAGCATTTTTAAGTTTATTTATTTGTTTTGGGGGGGAGAGAGAGAGAGAAGGTGTGTGTGTGCATGCGTCTTAGCCAGGGAGAGACTGGGAGAGAGAATCTCAAGCATGCTCCTTTACTGTCAGCACAGAGCCAGACGTGGAGCTCCCAGATTGTGAGGTCATGACCTGAGCCAAAATCAAGAGTAGGATGCTTAACTGACTGAGCTACCTAGGAGCCCCTGTGGTTACATCTTTTTATTACAAAGCCAAATGTTTATGATGAATGAAGAAGAATATCTGTTAGGGATTTTAATACTTTTGAAAGAATGAGCTTCTGATTTATCATTTTTATTTTTGTGTTTTTAATTCATTAATTTGTTTTTAAATCTTTAATCTCTATTAGTTTGTTGGATGAGTTTATTTTTATTTTTTCTAGCGTAGTAGAAAACATTTATAAGGCTTTGAATTTTGCTCATTTCACTTTGGGTACATTCCTTAGATTTTTATATATATAGTGTTCTGAGAGATTACTTTTTAAACTATTCTTTCATTTCACTTCTCTTTATTTTTGAGAGAGAGAGAGAGAGAGAGAGAGATTGATTCTCAAGCAGGCTCCATGCTCAGCATGGAGCTTGACACAGGGCTCAGTCTCACAAACCGTGAGATCATGACCTGAGCCAAAATCCAGAGTTGGACACTTGACCGACTGAGCCACCCAGGTGCTACAAAATTTTGTGCTTTCTAATAATTCATTTTAAAACACATTTTTAACAACTCTCTTGTAAAAACAAATTCTCAGATGCAAAAACTTACATTTAAAACAAATAAACTCTCGCAGCATACAGTAATACATTAACACCTTTTTTGAAAAGTTCATTAATTTTAGGACATAGCATTCTGTATCGTTCCAATTTTAGTATATGTGCTGCCGAAGCGAGCACTTTAGGACATAGCATTCTGAAAGGCTAAGATATCCTTAGATTCTAGTGGGCATTTGTATTTTATATTCCAACTTTGCTGTGTGTACAAGCAACTCTGCTTGTAAGAGCTGGATTAGACGTTTTCTTAACAGGAAATAGCATTTTTAAAAGTAGTAAACCTACTTTCCAAAATGAGTTGCTGTCTAAGGGTATCATGTTCAAAATCCAAAAGTTGCATTGGCCTTGGAAATTTGAATTTACTAATATGGGTACTGAATTCTGTTACAAAATTACTTTTTGGTTCGCTGATTTGAGTTTTTCGCTGATGTGTACATATACCTTATGACTCTAAAAAGTAAGATTACTGGGGCACCTGGGTAATTCAGTCAGTTGGGCATCCAACTTCCCTTCAGGTCATCATCTCATGGGTTTTGAATTCCAGCCCCACATTGGGCTCTGTGCTGACAGTTTAGAGCCTGGAGCCTGCTTTGGATTCTGTATCTCCCTTTCTCTCTGTCCTTCCCCCTCTTGTGCTCTGTCTCTCTTTCTCTCACAAATAAATAAACATTAAAAAAAATTTTTTTTAAGTAAGATTACTATTTGACAGAATTCAAATATAATGATCAAAATCATTTCTTAAAAATGTGTAAGTATTTGGCTACACCTGTGTTGATCCAGCATAGATGAGGAAGCAAAAGTAAACTTTTATCAAACATATGTCAATGTCAAAAATAAGGACTGAGCCTGGGTGGCTCAGTCGGTTGAGTGTCTGACTTCGACTTAGGTCATGATCTCACAGTCTGTGGGTTCAAGCCCCACATCAGGCTCTGTGCTGACAGCTCAGAGCCTGGGAGCCTGCTTCAGATTCTGTGTCTCCCTCTCTGTCTGCCCCTCCCCTGCTCACGTTCTGTCTCTCTGTGTCAAAAGTAAATTTAAAAAAATTTTTTAAATTAAAAAAAAAAAAAGGACAGAATAAGGGTTAATGCCCAGAGAAGGGAAGAATAACTAAAATGTTTATTAATCAGAGTCTCTAGGCACTTAATAGGAACAAAAATTATTTACTTCTTTTTATATTTTGAATATTTTTATTTGATTATGTGAAAATGTCTGATCTAAGTCCCCTAAGAAATGAATATGAAATTAATATATATCAATGAAATGCAAGATTATCATACCTTTTTATAAGATTCTCAAAGATCTAATGGAAACAGTAAACTGGTTCAAATAAAAAACTTAACATTAGAGGGGCGCCTGGGTGACTCTGTTGAGTCCAACCCTGGTTTCAGCTCAGGTTGTGATCCCAAGGTTATGTGATCGAGCCCTTCATCAGGCTCCAAGCTAAGTGTGGAGCCTGCTTGAGGTTATCTCTCTCTCTCTCTCTCTCTCTCTCTCTGCCCCTCTCCCCTGCTCATGTGCATTCTCTCTCCCTCTAAAACAGTATGGGACTCTTGGGTGGCTCATTCGGTTAAGCATTTGACTCTTGGTTTTGGCTCAGGTCAAGATCTCACCCTTTGTGAGATCCAGCCCCATGTCTGTCTCTGCCCTGAACAGTGAGGAGCCTGCTTGGAATTCTGTCTCTCCCTCTCTCTCTGCCCCTCCCACCATCAAAATAAATAAATAAACTTAAGGAAATAAATTTAAATTAACAATAGAAATCTCAATAGGATTTTTATTAATTAATTTAATATTTATTTTTCCTTTTGCTAATTTACCCCATAGATTGGTTTTTAATAGTGTGACATGATTTTATTCTCCATTGCAGTTATAGGGAACCATTTTTCTGTTAAAATTGGCAAAACTGCAGAGAAAAAATGGGGGTCACAGGAAGATAGGAACCAAATTATTTTCTTTTGAGACAGTCATTTGTATAAACCTGTTTGTTTTATAAACTAAAATATATATATATCATTTTATTTAATAAATACTGTCATCAGCTATCTGCTCCAGAAAAACCAGATGGCTTAGTTATTTTCTGTCACAGATGACTTTTGAGGTTGTTTCCTGATCTTAGGGTAAATTCACACACACGTACACACTTTGTCAACATGGTGTGAATAAAAGAGTACTTTGTACAAGAAGTTAGATCCCCATTGTAGTTTTGGCAATATAGCTATATGACATTGAACAAGTCTTTAATCTTATAATCTCATTTGTTCATTTGTAAAAAATAAAAGACTTAAACTCTCTTATTTGTAAGGTTACTCCCAACCTTTAAAGCAATATGGTGTATGTGAAAATTTCAAAGTATTCTTCAGTGTTTTGTTTATGGCCCATTTAGTCACAAAAAGAGAGTCAAAGGATTGGAAGGATGTCTGTGGTGTTCAGTGGCACACAGAGATGCAGAAAAGGGAAAAAAAGGCTGAATAGAGGAGGAAAGAAAGGTAGGATTGAAGAGAGACAAGGTGAACTTTTTTTTTTTTTTTACATGTATCCTGATATTCATTTGGACTCAGAGTATTATTTCCTAAGAATCATTGTCCTTAAAAATACCAATATCTTGGGGCACCTGGGTGGCTCAGTCTGTTGAGTGTCTGACTCTTGATTTCTGCTCAGGTCATGATCCTAGGGTTGTGGTATTGAACCTTGTGTCAGTCTCTGCACTGAGCATGGAGCCTACTTGGGATTCTCTCTCTCTTTCTCTCTCTCCCTCCCCCTTCCCTCCCCCTCCCTCTGTGAGCTGTCTCTCTCAAAAACAAACAAACAAAAATACCAATATCTTTTAATCTATTATAGCTGCTTTTTATCCTCAAACTTGGAGAGCAGCTCTTCTCCAAATGAAATAAATGTCAGTAGGACATTACTCTTTAACTGTGCGTGGGGATTCCCTCCCTTAAAAGAATTGCTTTCTCAGAAATATTCACACCACAAAATATTTCCAGCGAACTATTACATACTTAATGACGTATATCCTGGTAAACGATAACGTAATTGCTTTAAGCATTTATAGTCTATTTAATTATAATATGAAAGAATAGACTTAGAGTAACAGTTGAAATGATGGTTGAAAAGTTTTGGCCAAGAGATAGGCTTGTTTACATGAATGCTGTATACCTTCATAAATGAAAATGTGAAGCTCCTTATGCTGTTGTAATCAGATCAGAATTTTTCTTTCCAACATAGGTTATTTTTTGTCTGCCTAATCTGTGAGTTTATATTCTGTAGGTATAAAGTATATAACTAAAGCTATTCTGTTAATGTAAATAATCATGTGATTCCTGCTTGTGTAGAGCTGAGTAAGCTGGGGTAGCCACTAGCAATATGTGAATATTTAAATTTAAATTAATTAATATTAAATAAGTTTTCACAGATGCATTTGCTGTTCATATTTCAAGTGCTCAATAGTTACCATGTGGCTAGTGGTTAAAAAATTGGATGGCGCAGATCTAAAACCTTTCCATAAGCACAATTTTACTGCATAGTACTGTTTTAGAGATACTTATCAGCATTATAGTTTTACATGAAGGTGAAAAGAAATACTGCAAAATATAGGCTATTAACATTTTGTTACACAATAAATAAGCACATTTATGATATATATGAAAATACCCTTGCTTTTAACACACTCTAAGATTCTTTATTCTGCAGTTTGAAGATTGATTATGGTTTTCATGTGTTGTCCTGACCCTGTGGTTGAATTACGGTAGTAGTTATGAGCAGGAACTATTTTTAAAGGGCACATTAGGCAGTGATATTGTGAAATTCATTACAGACAGATGGCAGAAACAAGAGAAATTGGTGTCAACTAAGAAATTGTTGAATTAGGAAAGGTGAATCAAAAATATTTGGCTTTCAGGATCTTACAGACCCTCAGTTCATACTGCCTTCTCCCCACTGTCACCCCCTCCTGTAGAGTCTGTTAAACTGCTTTGTGCACCTTTTCCTGCTCCTAGTGATACATGACCTGACCAAGATTTTCAGATCATTGTTGTTCAGTGAGCCTGGAGATAGTTTACCATTCTTTCAGATTCTAGGTTTCTGATCCATGCTGAACCCTGTTTACTAAATTTGCATCATTCCTCCAGATGAGTCAGCTGACATTTGATTCTTGTCTACAGATGTCTGAGGGAGGCAGTCTTGGAGCCTACTGGTGGCCAAGCAGGAGGGTAAGAGGTAGATTAATTTGCATGAACATTCAGTGTTTGTGGCTCAGAAAGATAGTGTCAGAGAATATGTTACCAGATAAAATATCTGACTGAAAATATCTGACTGAAAAGTATTTCTTTTCAGTCATATTCAAATTCTTACACAAAATCTGAGTTTGTGGGAATTGGTATCACTAGCATCATTGTAAGATATACCAGAGGACTGTGGTTGTGAGGAAAAGCCCAGACCTTGGTATGTGAAAGCCCACGTTTGGATCCAGGTGGCTCCTGTTGACTAGATTTGTGACCTTGGGTGAGTCCTTGAACTTCAGCTTTCTTGAAGGGAAAAAGGATTTTCACACGTATGTTCTGGAAGTTAAATGAACCCTGAGAGTGTGAGCTCTTAGCATGGTTACTGGCACAAAGAAGGTACCTGGTAAATATTTGAATCTGAGTCTTTTTTTGTTTTTAATTTGTTTATTTTGAGAGAGAGCACAAGCAGGGGAGGGGCAGAGAGAGAGGGAGAGAGAGAGAATCCCAAGCACTGACAGTGTGGAGCTCGATGCAGGGCTGGAACTCAAGAACCTGAGCCGAAATCAAGAGTTGGATGCTTAACTGTCTGAGCCACCCAGGCACCCCTGAATTGGTCTTAACTGATTTGTTGGTGTAAAACAGCAAAGTTGTGCAGTTCTGCAAAAGAAAGTAAGTCAGACTTTGCATTTTTCATAAACTGGCAGAGAAAACTTGGCAAGAACTTTTAATGCCTAGATAATTTATGGAAATGTATGCTTGTTTTCTCAAGCATTTTCTTTAAGCACTTTATAAAATGATTGTTATGAAGAAATGTCTTATTAAATCACTAGCTTTTTTTTTATCCAAACTAAGTCTTCTTTTGAAAATATGTAATAAACTCCGATATACAATATATGACTATTAATATTGGAATGTCATCTTCCTTTTTTTTCTTTGTGAAAAGAATTTTCACACTTTAATTAATTTTAGGTGAAAGTTGCAAATTACAGTTTTTCTGAATACTTGTCTCAATATTTGCTTTGTTTTTTTAAAAAAATTAATGTATATGGCAGATGATAAAGGTAAAATTTGAAGCACTCATTTCAAAGTAAGCAGGAGTACATGAAAACAGACATTTTCCCAGTACCAAGTTTGTTCACATGAGTATAGAGCAAGTATCTTGGTAATTACCCAAAAAAAGCACAGCTGTGGATTTATTGTTTTGGATTAACTGTACGTTTCAAATGGGGGTGGAGCTTTAAAAGAAAAAATTTTTCCCAAGAGTATATTTTTCATCATCTGTTCCAGGTCAAGTTAATTATACAGCAGAGCTGAATTTTTTAACATGTCACTTTCTCAGAGATGTTGGCCTAGACCATCCAGCCTAAACACCCAACACCCTAAAACTGTTAACATCATGCTGTTTGTTTGTCTTTTCATGTTCCTGTCTTCTCATGGTCACTAAAGTGGTCTTACTCACTTACTTAGCTCTCGTTTGTCTTATTTTTATTTTTGCTTCGATGAGAGAAGGAACTTTTTCTATGTTGATCATCACCCCGTTACCTTTAGTGCTTAGTACTTAAATACTTGTGAATGAAAAAAAAAAAACAGATTAATTCATTTTAGAGTGCTCTATAAAATGGTGTCCTCATGTATAATTGGTACATAATGTTTATGTCCATTTTATAGAACTTACATAATTTTTGTAATTAAAATAAATTATGTGAGTGTATGTATATGAATGAAGTTCTTAGAATGGTATATGGTACATGGTCTATAAATGATACCTATTATAAGTAAAAGATTATAGATAATTAGGTCTATTTGATTTTATAACATATGATCAGTCATACCTATACCTTATTTGATCCTGAGTCTTCAGCTGATATGCATCCCAGAAGGCAGAGACTTTAATGTTAAGGATATTTTCCACTAGGGATTTAGGGGGAAAATGTAAAATATGAATTTTGGGTTCATACATTTGCTTAAAATTTATTCAGTTATCTTTTGGGTACCTGGTATGATGGCATAAGATATGGTATTAATAGAAGCTTGATTTATAATTGCTAAAACTTGGAAGCAACCCAGATGTCCTTGAGCAAGTGGATGTATATACATAAACTGTGGTCCATCGAGACAGTGGAATAGTGTTCAGCAGAAATGAGGTATGAAGTCATGAAAAGACATAGAGGAGCCCAGAATGCATATTAGTAAGCGAAAGAAGCCAATCTGAAAAGGCTACATGCTATGTATGATTCCAATTATATGACATTCAGGAAAAGGCGAAACTATGGCAACAATAAGAAGTTCAGGGGTTGCAGGGAAGAGATGACTAGGCAGAGCATAGGATTTTTAGGGCAATGAAAATACTCCATGATACCATAGTGATATATCCATCGCTATGTCATCAAACATTTGTCTAGTTCCGTAAAATGAACAACACCAAGAGTGAACTGTAATGTAAACTATGGACTTTGGATGATAATGATGTGTCAGTGTAAGTTCTTCAGTTGTAAAAAATAATCACTGTGGTGAAAGATATCGATGATGGGGGAGGCTTTGCATGGGTAAGGGCTGGGGGTACTGGGACATCTCTGTACCTTCTCCCTGAATTTTGCTGTGAACCTTTAACTGCTTTAAACAAATAAAATCTTAATTAAAAAAAATTTTTTTTTCTAAAAGCCTGTATGGCAGTTAATGCAGCGGCTTAGTTCACTTTACTGTTTATTATTATTTTTTTTTTGTAATTCCATTTAGTTAACACACAGTGTAATGTTAGTTTCAGGTGTGGAATTTAGTGATACATACAATACTCAGTGCTCATCACAAGTGTCCTCCCTCATACCCATCACCCATCTAACCCATTCCCTACTCACCTCCCTCCAGCATCCCTCAGTTCTCTATTGTTAAGAGTCTTTTTCCTAGTTTGCCTCTCTCTTTTTTTCCCCCTCTATGTTCATCTGTTTTGTATCTTAAATTCCACTTACGAGTGAAATCATATGGTATTTATCTTTTTCTGACTTCTTTCACTTCACATACTACTCACCAGCTCTGTGCACATCATTGCAAATGTCAAGATTTCATTCTTTTCTATGGCTAAGTAATATTCCATTGTGTGTATACATGCAGATCTTTATCCAGGTATCAGTCGATGGACATTTGGGCTCTTTTCCACAATTTGACTATTGTTGCCAGTGCTGCTATAAACATCAAGGTGCATTTATATATCCCTTCAAATCAATACCTTTGTATCCTTTGGGTAAATACCTTAGTTTTACTGCTGGTTTAAATGACAATTTCAGGAAGTGAAATTTATTGCTTTCTTTCCCTTTAAGTTTTCACTTATTTTGTTATGAAAATCCTATTTTCTTTCTCCCTGTTATGTATTCATTCAGGAAACAGAGCTTGAACAAAACTGGGCCAGGCCCATGAAGATCTTTGTCACCCTTTGATGCCTCCTGATACCAGAAGAAAAGTTGTCACTTGGATTCATCAGTAGATAATATTTTATTGAAATAAGAATTGGATGCATTGGAGGAAAGCATTTTTAGCTGTGTAGATTAATAGGTTTTGTTTTTTTTTCCATTTATTTATTTTTGAGAGACAGAGCACAAGTGGAGGAGGGGCAGAGAGACAAGGAGACACAGAATCCGAAACAGGCTCCAGGCTCTGAGCTGTCACAGCACAGAGCCTGACATGGGGCTCGAACTCACAAGCTGTGAGATCATGACCTGAGCTGAAGTTGGATGCTCAGCCAACTGAGCCACCCAGGCTCCCCAATAGTCTTAATGCTACCCCAGTTATTTCTTACTCTGTAGTAGCAGGACTTGTGGGGTAGGAGGAAGTTCACACTCTAAAGCCATCTGGTGATGAATCAGCGAGCCAATTGCCAGAAGCATAAGGATAGACTGCCCTTAACATGTGTTTTAGCTCCAATAATTACATACACTGATGATCATTTATAGAATAGCTTTTCAGTCATCTGAGTTAAACTGCATATCCAGTACAGTGTTGTCTGTCTCACAGAATTCCAGTAATTAGTAGCACTCAGATTCCTGCCATTAGTCCTCAGTTTTAAGTGACTGGAAGCAACATGTTTCAATATAAATAAACAAAAGCAGTAAAATATCTGGAAGGTTGAAACTTAGAAGTGTAGTTGAAGCTGTGTGTTCTGAACATCTGTAGTTTTTTTTTTTTTTTAATTTAAACCTTAAATTTCTGAAATGAGCTAGAATCTAACAGGAGAGTCCATTTTTAAAGCCAGTAATAGCTATCAGGATCATGGAAACCAGACTGTGATTCTGACCTCCAAAGATCAGGGCTTTAAGCTTTTGTCCGGTTGCTGCTGGAAAGAAACCTGTGTGACAAGGAGATGAAGAGTATGCAGGAGGCACCTGAAGGCAGGGGCAGAAACTACGGTTTCATGACTTTGATTGTACTAATGGTTAAATGATTAATTTCTCACCTTCTGTCCCTGGACATTTCCATGTTACCACCTCAGGAAGATTTGCCACAGCTTCAGAACTACTCATTCATTCATTAAAAATAGCTTGTCAGGGGCGCCTGGGTGGCTCAGTTGGTTGAGCATCTGACTTCAGCTCAGATCATGATCTCGTGGTCCATGGTTTCGAGCCCCACATCGGGCTCTGTGCTGACAGCTCGGAGCCTGGAGCCTGCTTCAGATTCTGTGTCCCTCTCTCTCTCCGCCCCACCCCTGCTTGTGCTCTGTCTCTCTCTCTCTCTTTCAGAAATGAATAAACGCTAAAAAAAAATTTTTTTTAAATAGCTTGTCAGACACTCACTAGAGGTGAAACAGTGGGCCGGGCTCTGGGGATACAGAGGTAAAGAAACATGACTGTAGTTCAGCTCTGCACTGACTTGGAAGAATACCACGCCCGGGGTCACCATCCCCATCCAGGGTAATGACAACCTCCTGTTTGCTCAAGCATTACTTTAGACTTACCTCTCTCATGGTATCTACTAACCAGCATTCTCCGGGGACTGAGTTCCTTGTGGAATGCTACCGTTTTTGTTTTGTCTTTGTGCACCCTAAATGCCCAACGTGCCCAGATTTCGCATGTTTCTCAATAAATATTTACTGAAGGAACTGGTGATGGAAAAAGATAGATTTTTCTTGTTTTCAAGAGATAATCTACTAGAGACATTATCATATCCTAGTACAGTATCATTAATGCTATAAATTATAGTTTAAATAACAGCATAAGAGATGTTTGAAAAGTTTTGTAGGGCTACAGAGGAAAGAATGGCTTACTCTGCCATGGGAATAGACTTACAGAAAGGCATCTACTTTGTACATTGTCACACACTGAGATTTCATGAATGCTACAATTAAGCACAGAAGATAGAGACTAATGTAACTTTGTATCATGTCTAGTTTGCATTTCTAAGGCTCTAGGCTTTGATAATTGTTACAGTGTTAGAAAAGTCCGTGAGGATTGCTGGTAAGGGTGATGGAAGAGATTTGAGTTGTGTTTTCATTTTGTTATACATTTTAAATGAAGCAGATTGTATCTATTTTTCATTAATAGGCTTTCTTAAAAAAAATTTTTTTTTTTAATGTTTGTTTATTTTTGAGACAGAGAGACAGAGCATGAACGGGGGAGGGGCAGAGAGAGAGGGAGACACAGAACCGGAAGCAGGCTCCAGGCTCTGAGCCATCAGCCTGGAGCCCGACGCAGGGCTCAAACTCATGGAACGTGAGATCGTGACCTGAGCTGAAGTCGGACGCTTAACTGACTGAGCCACCCAGGCGCCCCTCATTAATAGGCTTTCAGGTTTATAATTCTTAAGTGAAATGTCCTGGAATTTTTACTGCTTGTAATTGAATCTCTTACCTGTTTCTCATATCCAGAATATACATACATATTTAGTGTTTTGTTGATTTTTCATAATTCTGTGTAAAACTCCTCGGACCCTGAATTTGTTTAGCTTTTTAATCTAAACCTAAGCCATACCTATCTGTGTTAATTATATGTTTCATGGTTAATGGGTCAGCATACACCGTATGGTCTAATCCCTGAAACATTACTAGTAGCTTTAGGGGCCAGTCTTGTAGGCTTTTATATTTCTCATTAAGTTAAATTCTTGTATTATACTAGATAGCAAATAGTAGTGCTAAAAGAAATAGTAGGCAAAAAGAAATAGAAAACTAAACAAATAAGCCTTCACTAGGTCTCCAATTTAAAAACAGAGTAATCAAAGCAGAGAGAGGGCTTGAGTGGATTTTTTTCCAGTTACATTTTTTTTAATTGTGGTAAAACATACATAATGTAAAATACATCATTTTTTAGGTGCACCATTCAGTGACATTAATTGCACAATGTGTATTATGTATAAAATGTGTATTATGTATGTGCATTCACAATGTGTAACTGATAGCACTATCTATTTCTAGAACATTTTCATCACCATACTAAACAAAAACTCTCTGCCTGTTAAACGGTAACTCTCTTTCTTCCCAGCCTCTTGTAGCCTCCATTCTCCTTTCTGTCCGAGTGAATTTGTCCGTTTTAGGTACCTCATAAAAGTGGATCATACAATATTTGCCCTTTTGGGTCTGGCTTATTTCACGTAGCATAATGTGTTCAGAGTTCTTTCATGTTGTAACATGTGTTAGAATTTCATTTCTTTTTATGATGCAATAATCATTGAATGTACAGATCATATTTCGTTTACTCATTGCTGATGGACACTTAGGTTGTTTACACTTGTTACCTACTGTGAATAATGCTGCAGTGAACACTGGTGTGCAAGTATCTGTTACTCCATACTTTTTAGTTCTTTTGAGAACTAAACACCCAGGAGTGGAACTGCTGGATGTTCAGCTTTTTGAAAAACCACAGCAGCTACACCTTGTTACAGCCCCACCAGCAGTGCACAAGTGTTCAAGTTTCTCCATACCCTCGTCAACACTTGTTATTTTCATTTTTTATAATAATGGATCACACACATTCTAATGAGCGTGAAGTGGTATGTTATTGTGGTTTTGATCTGCATTTCTAATGTTAGTAGTCTGGATATTAATCCCTTATCAGATAAATAATTCGCATACATTTTCTTCCCTTCTTTTCACTGTTTTGATAGGGTCCTTTGATACACAAAAGCTTTGAATTGTTACAACGTTTGATTTATTATCTCTTTTTTTCTTTCGTTGCCTGTGATCTGGTGTCATCTTTAAGATACCATTACCAAATGCAAGGGTTGTGCAAATTTCCTCCCGTTTTTTTTTTCTTGTTAGAATTTTGTATAGGTTTAGATCTGTGATCCATTTTGAGTTAATTTCACAGATGGTTAGGTAAGTAGCCAACCTCATTCTTTTGCATGTGAATATCTAGTTTTCCCAGCACTGTTTGTTGCAAAGACTGCCTTCCCCAGTAAGTGGTATTCACACCCTTTTCAAAAATCAGTAGTCCATCTATGTGACAGTTTATTTCTGGGCTCTCTGTTGTGTTTCATTGGTGTATATATCTGTCTTTATGACAGTGTTTTAATTACTGTAGCTTTGTAGGAAGTTCTGAAATCAGGAAATGGGAACATTTCAACTTTGCTTTTCTTCTTCAAGGTTGTTTTGGTTGGTCACGGTCCCTTGAAATTTCACATGAATTTTAGGATGGATTTCTCTGTTTCTTCAAATAATGTTGGGATTTCCATAAGGATTGCATCAAAGCTGTACTTGGCATTGGGTGGTCCTGTCATCTTAACAATGTTACATCTTCAAGTTCATTTATTTAGGTCTTCAAAAGTTTCTTCCATTAGTGTTTTACATTTTTCAGTGTGCAAGTCCTGAGCCATCTTGGTTATTTTTAATCCAAAGTATTTTGTTATTATTGATGCTGTTATAAATGGACTTTTTAAAAAATTTCCTTTTCATATTGTTCATTGGTAGTAAGTAGAAGTGCATTTGACTGGGTTTAGATCCTGCAACTTTTCTGATTCATTTCTTGCCGTAAACAGTTGTTGGACCTTTTTTTGGAGGGGGGTAATAATCTTAAGTTTTTTACATATAAAATCATTTCATCTTTGGATAAAGATGACTTCACTTCTTCCATTCCAATATTGATGCCTTTAATTTCTCTTCATACGTAATTACTATGGCTAGGATTTCCAGTACCATATTAAGTAGAAATGATGAAAGCACTCATTCTTGTCTTGTTTCCAAATTTTTTTAATTTTTTTAATTTTTTTTTTCTTTTTTGAGAGAGACAGGCAGAGCATGAGCAGGGGAGGGGCAGAGAGAGAGGGAGACACAGAATCCGAACCAGACTCCAGGCTCTAAGCTGTCAGCACAGAGCCTGACGCAGGGCTTGAACTCATCAACTGTGAGATAATGACCTGAGCTGAAGTCAGATGTTCAACTGACTGAGCCACCCAGGTACCCCTTGTTTCCAATTTTAGGGGTGCAGGTTTCAGTCGTTCATTATTGAGTCTGATGTTAGCCCTGGGATTTTCATACTTGGCCTTTATCATGCTCCTTTTTCCCCCTAGTTTGAGTGTTGTTTTTTTTTTAATCAGAAAAGTTTTGAATTTTGTCAAATGCTTCTTTGTGCATCAATTGAGATGATCATGTGAGGTTTTTTCCCCTTATTCTACTAATATGGTCTATCACATTGATGGGTTTTCCTATGTTGAGCCATCCTTTTAATTCAGGAACAACTTCCACATTGCTGTGGTGTGTAGTCCTTTTAACATGCTACTGAATTGAGTTTGGTAGTGTTTTGTTAAAGAATATTGTATCAATATAAGATAGTCTGTAATTCTCGTAATTTTTATATTTATCTTTGGTATCAGGTAATGCTGATTTCATAGAATGAATTAGGACATCTTCCCTCCTTTTCAGTGTTTTGGAAGAGTTTGAAAAGGATTGGTGTTAATTCCATTTTAAATGTTAGGTAGAATTCACCAGTGAAGACATCTGGTCCTTGACTTTTTTGTTGGAATGTTTTAATTACTGATTCATTCTCCTTACAATAAATCTATTCCATTTTTCTGTGTCTTCATGACTCAATCTGGTTTGGTGGTATGTTTCCAAGAATTTGTCCATTTTGTTTAGGTTATCCAGGTTTTTTTTTAGCTTACAGTGCTTTATAATATTCTCTTACAGTCCTTTTTTGTTTCTCTAAAATCAGTAATGTCACCATTTTTACTTCTCATTTTAGTGATTTGAGTCTTCTCTCTAGCCAGACTTTTCATTTGTTGCTCTTTCAAAGAAACAGCTTTTGTTCTTACTGACTTTTCTGTTGTTCTTTATACTATTATTTATCTTTATTTTTCATTATTTTCTTCCTTCAGCTAGCTTGTGTTTAGTTTGCTCTTTTCTCATTCCTTAAGGTATTAAGAATAACAGGTTATTAACAGTTTAACAGGTTATTAGTTGGAGATATTTCTTTTTTAATGTATGCATTCACAGCTGCAAATTTCCCTCTTAGCACTGCTTTTGCTCTGTCTAGTTAAGTTTTAATATGTTGTGTTGTCTTTTTTTTTTTTTTTTCTTATGTTTATTTATTTTTGAAGAGGAAAGAGACAGAGTGTGAGGTGGGGAGGGCCAGAGAGAGAGGGACACACAGAATGTGAAGTAGACTCCACGCTCTGAGCTGTCATCACTGAGCCTGATGCAGGCCTCAGGGCTCGAACTCACGAACCAGGAGATCATGACCTGAGCCGAAGTCAGACGCTTAACTGACCGAGCCACCCAGGAACTCCTGTTGTGTTTTTGTCTTTACTTGTCTCAGTGTGTTTTTCCATTCTCTCATGATTACTCCTTTTACCCGTTGTCTAAGAGTGTGTTGTTTAATTTCTACCTATTGAGAATATTCCTGTTTTCCTTCTGTTACTGATTTTAATTTCCTTCCATTGTGATTGGAAAAGTTGTTTTGCAAGATTTCATTCTTTTAAAATATGTTTAAGTTTTGCTTTAGACCTAACATAATGGACTCTCCTGGAGAGTGTGCTTTGTGCACTTGAAAGGGATGTGATTCTGCTGTGATTGAATTGAGCATTGCATGTATGTCTGTTAGGTCAAATTGGTTGATGGTCTTGTCAAGTCTTCTCTTCATTGAGCTTCTATCTACTTGTTTTTGTTTTATTGATGAAAGTGGGGTATTGAAGTTTCTGACTATTATTGTTCAGCTGTCTGTTTTTTTTCTTTTAATTCTGTTTATTTTTGCTTCATATCTTTTGGAGCTCTGTTGTTAAGTGCATATATGTTTACATTTATATGTCTTGCTTTATTTAAGTTCTTGTAATTATGTAATGTCCTCCTTTGTCTCTTGTAATCTTTTTTGTTTTAAAGTGTATTTTTTTTCTGATGCTAATATAGCCACTTACACGTTTGGGAGGGGATTACGAATTGCATGGAATATCTTTTTTCATCCATTTAAACTTTTTGTGTCCTCGTATGTACAGAACCTTGTGTGGACATTATATAGACAGATCCTGTTATTTAGCTGATCTTTTTCTTCCTTTTAATAGGAGAATTTAGTACATTTACTTTTTTTAAGTAGACTTCATGACCAGCATGGAGCCCAGTGTGGGGCTTGAACTCATGACCCTGAGATAAAGACCTGAGCTGAAATAAAGAGTTGGACACTCAACCAACTGAGCCACCCACACACCCCAGAACATTTACATTTTATGTGATTTCTGAAGGATTTACCTCATCACTCACCTGATTATTTTTTGTATTCTCTATGTTTTGTATTCTCTATTTTTGTTGTTTCTCAATTTCACCACCCTGCCTGCTTTTTGTATTTAGTTGATTTTTTGCTAACGTGCCATTTTGATTCCCTTCTTTCCTTTCCTATATGTTTATTTACTTATTTTCTTAGTGGTTACCTTGAGGATTACAAACAGTACCTTAAATTTGTAATAACCTAATCTCAATGATACCACCTTAATCTCAAGAGTATACCACACTTTGCTTCTATACATTTCCATCTCTCCCCTTTTATTTTATAATTGTAACAGATTAAATTTTTATATATTGTATTCCTATTGACATAGCTTTATAATTATTGTTTTATGTATCTGTTAAATCATATTGGAAAAAGAGAAAAGTTACAAATCATATCAAAAGTATGGTCATCCTGGATTTATACTTGTGTGGTTATTTTACCTGTGTTACTGCTGATTTTTCTTAGGGTTTCTAGTTACTGTCTAATGTCTTTTTGTTTTAGCCTGTAAGTCTCTCTTTTGCATTTTTTGTAGGCCAGTCTACTAGTAATGAACTCCATCAGCTTTTTTTTTAACTGGAAATATCTTAATTGTGATTTCATTCTTAAAAGATAGTTTTACCAGATACAGAATTCTTTGTTGACGGTCTTTTCCCTCCATACTTTACAAATAACACCATCCCACTGCTTTCTCGCCTCCGCGGCTTATGAGAAATCAGCTCTTAATCTTATTATGGATTCATTGTACATGACAAGTGTCTTTTTTTTTGATGTTTTCAAAATTGTCTTTTTCTTTCAGTTTTGACAGTTTGGGTATAATATAACTGAGTGTGGACCTGTGTGAGTTTATCCTGCTTGGAGTTTGTTGAGCTTCTTGGATGTGTAGTTCTATATCTTTCCTCAGGCTTAGGAAGTTTTTTGCCCCTATTTCTTCCCCTTTTTTGGGACTCGTTTTCTGGGACTCCTGTAATGTATATGTTGGTATATTTGATGATACCCTACAGATCCTTCAGGCTCTGTTTATGTTATTACTTCATTTTTTCCTTTCTAATTCTCACACTGGGTACTTCAAATTGTCTTATTTTCAGATTTGCTGATCGTATTTCTTCTTTCTGCTCAAATCTGTCAAACTTCTCTAGTGACTTTTTTCATTTTCTGTCATTTGTCTGTTATGCTCTTGGTTTTCTCATAGGTCATTTTAAGATTTCCCTTAGTTCTTTGTTATGTTATACATTTGAGACTGTTGATTTAATATCTTTGACTAATAATTAGAACATCCAGGCTTCTCAGGGGTGGTTTCTGTCCATTTTTAACCCCCGGCAAGTGAGCTTTCCTGTTGCTGCTCTGTATGTATAATTTGAAAACTGAACTGGACAGTTGAAGTATTATATTGTGGTAAATGTGGCAATTTACTTATCACACTCCTTTGAGATTGCTGAATCTTTTTTGTTGAGGGCTGAAGCCAACTGTTACTTTTCCAAACTTTTGTGTATTCCTTGTTGTGTGTGGTCACTAAAGTTATGTTCTGTCATCTCTGTGGTCATCCAGTGACCTGATAAGGATTTCCTGAAATACCTGGCTCCCAAAAGGGGAAAGAAAACGAAGCAACATGCACACACTGGCTATTTCCTTGAAAGATGCTTCAGCTCATAAGAGTTGAAGCAGTAGTGATGGCCAGCACAAAGGCTAAGTGATAAAAAGCAGCAATCAGCAACCAGAGCGCACAATCCAGTGTTTGGATGACAAAGTCTTTATTATGTATCCTGGTTCCGGTGAGCCACACCAGAAATGCAAGAGGCTGTCCACAGGTGACTTCTTGAAGCTTTTGGAATGGGAAATGGGATGGCACCTGCTACCATGCGAAATACTGAAGTTTAGCAGCCTCTTCAAGCTAGACATCAGAGCCCCAAAAGAGTTACTTCAGATGGTTCTTAGGAGTTCAATAGTTGTTTAGGTGGAGGGATGGATTCGTGGAGCTTCCTATTCCTCCATTTTTTGTGGTATTCCTAAGTAGCTTTTATAGAATTTCTTACCAAGGTAGAAGTGCTATGCTTAACCAAGGAGACGAATACATAGAAACTGCAGATTGAACAGTGAAACCACCTAAACCATTTTGTTTACTTCCTACAAAATCAGCAGGGTGTTTACTGTTTACAGTGTGTTTATTGGGGAATATTGCAGGATTCTTCTATTGGAATCTGAACTGTTCCACAGAGGAAAATAGTAAACTAATGATGTTGGCTCCCCATCCCCCTCCAAAAAGTGAGATTGCATTTTCTTCCATTGTATGATTTTCCAGTTGTTGGGGTCTTTGTTACAATAAGCTAAGAGCTTTACCTATAATTTTTAGTTCTGTAATATATAGCAGCCTTATGTTTCATTATACAAATAAATATTATCATCAAGAAAAGAGTAAATTGGGAATAAAGAGACAACTAAAACAAAAACTTCATTGGTATATTAATTCAAAAACTATTCAAGTGAGTGCATTAGACTGTGAATGTACTTACTAAAAGATACTGTATTTTAGTGAATTATACTCAGTGTGCATTATACTCATTGGTGAAACAAGTCAGCCCACATTTCTCAGTGGCTTCAAACAACAATCATTTTTATTTTTTGCTCACGTACTGTTGTTCAGCTGGAGATTGGATGATCTATGAGCGCCTGACTTCAGGTTGTACATGAGGCCCATGTCTGTTCCACATGTTTCTCATTCATTTTGAACCAATAGGCCAGCCAGGGCATGTTGGTTTTTTAGTGATTGCAGAGATTCAGGAGAGCAAGCCAACTGACCAAGCACATTTGAGCCTCTACTTGCCTCAGATCTACTAACCATCCTATTGGCCCAAACAAGTCATGAGTCAGAACCCAGAATTATGCTGTGGGAAATTATACCCACCTCTCAGTGGAAGAATTGCAGAGTCACAGGACAAAGGTTATAGTTTGTGGTAGAATTTGTGTAAGAGGGCCTGGGGCTCCAGTCTTCAAAAAAGTCAGTGATCAGGGTGCCTGGATGGTTCAGTCAGTTCAATTAAGCATCCAACTTTGGCTGCTCAGGTCATGATCTCCTACTTTATGAGCTCAAGACCCGTGTCAGGCTCTGCTGACAGCTCGGAGCCTGGAGCCTGCTTCGGAATCTGTCTCCCACTCTCTCTGCCCTTCCCCTGCTGTACTCTGTCCTCCTCTCTCTCTCACAAAAATAAACAAACATAAAAACTTTTTTTAAAAAAGTCAGCAATCCTCTATACTATTCAGACTTTTGATCCCAATGAAAACTATTCATGCTTTGAGAAAGTGTTGTAAGAATTTTAATCATTGATCTATTAAATTTACTTACCTAAAATTGAAATATGTCTGAAATAAAGACTATAGCATTTTTAATTTTATGAGTAAGCCATAAGCCACATTATGTTGTCCTAATTTTTATTCTAAAATATTCCTTTAAGGGAATACTTTTAGGATGTTGACGTAGAATATACTCCATAAATGTGGATTGGTTGGTTGATATTGTTCCAGTCATAAGTTATGACTTTAGGGTATTATTTGGCAGAAAAGATTAAGAGGAGAGGGAGAAAAGGAAATGAACATTACTTAAGTGCCTCTCATATGCCAAGTGTTACCAGATACTATTTCTGTGTCTCATTTTCTCTTTAGATATTGTCACTTTGGTTTTTTTCCATTGTCTGAAGTTCAGAAACATTTGTTGTTACTTTTTTTTTTTTTGTCATTTTGGGTTTTTTTTTTTTTTTTGAGTCACCTAGAAAACATGAGGGACCAGGGTTTTAACTCAAAAAGTCTACTCCATCAATGAAACAGAGTAGAGAACCCAGAAATGGACCCACAAACGTATGGCCAACTAATCTTTGACAAAGCAGGAAAGAATATCCAATGGAATAAAGACAGTCTCTTCAGCAAGTGGTGCTGGGAAAATTGGACAGCGACATGCAGAAGAATGAACCTGGACCACTTTCTTACACCATACACAAAAATAAACTCAAAATGGATGAAAGACCTCAATGTAAGACAGGAAGCCATCAAAATCCTCAAGGAGAAAGCAGACAAAAGCCTCTTTGATCTTGCCTGTAGCAACTTCTTACTCAACACGTCTCCAGAGGCAAGGGAAACAAAAGCAAAAATGAACTACTGGGACCTCATCAAAATAAAAAGCTTCTGCACAGCAAAGGAAACAATCAGCAAAACTAAAAGGCAGCCAATGGAATTGGAGAAGATATTTGCAAATGACATATCAGATAAAGGGTTAGTATCCAAAATCTATAAAGAACTTATCAAACTCAACACCCAAAAAACAAATAATCCAGTGAAGAAATGGGCGAAAGACATGAATAGACACTTCTCCAAGGAGGACATTGAGGTGGCCACCCGACACATGAAATAATGCTCCACAGCACTCATCATCAGGGAAATACAAATCAAAACAACAATGAGATACCACCTTACACCTGTCAGAATAGCTAACATTAACAATTCAGACAATGACAGATGTTGGCGAGGATGCGGAGAAAGAGGAGCTCTTTTGCATTGTTGGTGGCAATGCAAGCTGGTGCAGCCACTCTGGAAAACAGTATGGAGGTTCCTCAAAAAACTAAAAAATACAACTACCCTAAGACCCAGCAATTGCACTACTAGGTATTTATCCAAGGGATACAGGTGTGCTGTTTCGAAGGGACACATTCACCCACATGTTTATAGCAGCACTATCAACAATAGCCCATGTATGGAAAGAGCTCAGATGTCCATCATGGATGAATGGATAAAGAAAATGTGGTATATATATACAATGGAGTATTACTCGGCAATCAAAAAGAATGAAATCTTGCCATTTGCAACTACGTGGATGGAACTGGAGGGTATTATGCTAAGTGAAATTAGTCAGAGAAAGACAAAAATCATATGACTTCACTCATATGAGGACTTTAAGAGACAAAAACAGATGAATGTAAGGGCAGGGAAACAAAAATAATATAAAAACAGGGAGGGGGACAAAACAGAAGAGACTTATAAGTATGGAGAACACACTGAGGGTTGCTGGAGGGGTTGTGGGAGAGAGAATGGGCTAAATGGGTAAAGGGCATTAAGGAATCTACTCCTGAAATCATTGTTTCACTATATGCTAACTAATTTGGATGCAAATTAAAAAAAAAAAAAAGTCTACTCCAAAACACATGTTTTCTTGGCTCATCCAGAAACTCTAAAGAGAAACGTAACTGCTGTCACATCTGGTCAAGACCTTGAACATATTGTCAAACCCAAAGTCTTCTTTGCCCCCTCCCTTTTGAGGAATCTGAGCTGAAACCTATTTCTTGGTCATTGAGGAAGCTGTCAACCAGGTTTCAGTTTTATCCATGTGTTAAGTGTCAGTATTACTCTGTGAGTAGTAAAAGATCATTGGAATTGAAGGGCCACTGAGAAAGCTGTGTTATTGAAGGAGAGAGCCCTGTGTAAAAATTGAAAGGCCCAGTAGCTTCTTTGTAATATCTCATTCCCACCTATTGTTGAGAAGCTAGAAGAAGACTCAAGGCCATTGTGCCACTGCCAATGGATAAATACCCCTCATCTTGAGGATTATGTTTATTTTTGTTTTTCAGAAAGTATGTATTCTTTTAGGTACCTTTCAAGTGT
The DNA here is from genome assembly GCF_022837055.1 of Prionailurus viverrinus. Taxonomy (NCBI): domain Eukaryota; kingdom Metazoa; phylum Chordata; class Mammalia; order Carnivora; family Felidae; genus Prionailurus; species Prionailurus viverrinus. Next base: position 4,235,707 of record NC_062577.1, read on the forward strand.
CATTGAAAGTCAAAACAGAATATATTAAAAGCCATTATTTTTATTTTATATAGTTATGTACAGTTGATCCTTGGACAATGCACAGACTAGGAGTGCCAACCCCTGCACAGCCAAGTCCATGTATAACTTTTTTTTTTTTAGAGCTTCTTTATTTATTTTGAGAGAGAGTGGGGGAGGGGCAGAGAGAGAGAGATAGAGAAAGAATCCCCAGCGGGCTCCACGTTGTTAGCACAGAGCCCTACCTGAGACTGCAACTCACAAACCTTGAGATCATAACCTGAGCTGAAATCAAGAGTTGGATTCTTAACCGACTGAGCCATCCAGGCACCCCAGAAGTCCATTTACAACTTTTGACTCCCTCCAAATGTAGCTATTAATAGCCTATTGTTGACCAGAAGCCTTATCAATAAGATAAATTATTAGTATATATATTTTCATGTCACAGGTATCATATATTCTTACAATCAAGTAAGCTAGAGGGGTGCCCGGCTGGCTCAGTTGGTAGAACATGTGACTGTTGATCTCAGAGTTGTGAGACTGAGTCTCATGTTGGGTGTACAGATTACTTAAAAAAAAAAAAAGCTAGATAAAATAATATTAAGAAAATCATAAGGAAGAGAAAATATGCTTACAGTACTGTATTTATCAAAAAATTCACGTATGAGTGGATCCATTCAGTTCAATCTCATGTTTTTCAAGGGTCAACTGTAATTATTGTTGTATGTTTGTATTGTAGGATTATGTATTATGTATTTGTATATTATGTAATTGTGTTTGATATTATCTAAATACCTAAAACAGTGTTTTTGTAGCATATGAATAATGCTTATGTAAAACTTTGATTTTGAAAATGTTATATTTATTGTTCCCGTTGCCCATGTTTGGCTCTGGTGTGTGTGCCACTTATATGCTGTATTTAGATTGGAGGGGTTTTCTTGGGTAAAATTTTTTTGATTCTCTGTTGACTTGGCCAGGAAGTACACATGCAGTGCTAAATGCCCGTTTGTCAGAGAGTAGACGGATGAAAAACCAACCACATCTCCAACATGGAGTTAAGTGGATGGAAGATTAAAAATCCACATAAATTGACCATATCAAGGGATAAGCTGAAAGTGGAGTAAGACTTGATTGTTTCAGCTTTACAGAAGGCTCTTTGCCTGTTTTGGTGAAACCCATTGTTTTGTGTATATGTTGATAAATTTATAATATATGGGATGTTTACCTTCACATAAAGTTTTACATTTTATAGGATTTTGTTTTAATGTATCGATATATTTCTTATTGCAGAATGTTTCATGTCACTGTAGTTTGCTTCTAATTAAATTGTAACAATATGCCATTTCATGGAAAAAATATTTGCAAGTAGTAGTTTCATAAAAAATGGTTGAGTAGATACTATTATTATCACCGTTTTACAGAAGAGGAAACTAAGGGACATGAGATAAATAACTTGCCCAAGGTCAAGTGTTGGAACCAAGAGTCAGATTCTTTATCTGTTAGTCTGACTCCAAGATTTAGGTTCTAAATGACATCACCATGTTCTCTAGGATAGTAGTTCTCAAAGCTCAATCCACAGGCCTCTGGGAGTTCCTGAAACCATTTCAAAGGTCACGAGGTCAAAGCTATTTTAAAAATAATATCAAACATAATTTGCCTTTTATATTGTATTGACATTTGAGTTGCTAGTATAAAAAGAGTGGTGGGTAAAGGTGCTGGCTTCTAGCAGAGATCTAGGTATTAGCACCAAATTATACTAATAGTAATTTACCGCCATGCACGTGCAGTTAAGGGAGGAGAAAAAACCAGTTTCACTTAAGAATGCCCTTGATAGGGGCACCTGGGTGGCTCAGTCAGTTAAGCAGCTGACTTCAGCTCAGGTCATGATCTCATGGTCTGTGAGTTCGAGCCCTGTATTGGGCTCTGTGCTGACAGCTCAGAGCCTGGAGCCTGCTTCGGATCCTGTGTCTCCCTTTCTCTCTGCCCCTCCCCTGCTTGCACTCTGTCTCTCTCTGTCTCTCAAAAATAATAAACATTAAAAAAAATTTGTTTTAAATGTCCTTGATAAAGTGGTAAAAATGGAAGTCACATCTTTTTAATATTCTGCAGAAGTAATTGGAAGCACACGTAAAACACTTACATTGAATTCCAAAGTACCATGGTTGTCTCAAGGAAAAGCATTTGTGCCGTTGTTTGAGTTGTGAACTGCACTACAGGCTTGTTTCATGGACCACCTTGTTACTTGAAACAACGACTGACAGATGAATGGTTTTGTACACTTGAGTGTTTGGCAAACAAAGTAAGCCTGTCACCTCAAAGAAAAGAACTGGTAGTAGTTTTTTGCCAATAAGATTTGAGCTTTCAAGAGAAAATTAGAATTTTAGAAACCTTGGTTCTGCCACCATGAGCCTCACAGCTACCCAGTACTTGACTTTTCTGAGAAGGTGAGATGGGTGATAAAGTTAGCAGATGTGATGTTTTAATAATAAAGTGAACATGTTAACTTTTGGGAGACTGTGTAACTCAGGGACAGTGTTCCCAAGATCCCTTCTGAGCTGAAGATGGGTATTTACATCACACACTATAAAAGTGTTAAGATTTCATATTACAAATAAATTTCAAGAAACTACCATTATTGAAGTTTTGATATTAGTATCAAAATAACACTACAGTTATTTGAGAAGACTATTAAGGGGCGCCTGGGTGACGCAGTCGGTTAAGCGTCCGACTTCAGCCAGGTCACGATCTCGCGGTCCTTGAGTTCGAGCCCCGCGTCGGGCTCTGGGCTGATGGCTCAGAGCCTGGAGCCTGTTTCCGATTCTGTGTCTCCCTCTCTCTCTGCCCCTCCCCCGTTCATGCTCTGTCTCTCTCTGTCCCAAAAATAAATAAACGTTGAAAAAAAAATTAAAAAAAAAAAAAGACTATTAAATTACATTTCTCTTTTCTAACTATCTGAATGAAGGCAGGCCTTTAAATATTTCAAGTTGAACAGTGTACTGACAACAGATTCAATGCAGAGCAAATGCAAAAATCTATTATGCTAGACATTAAAAAGTTTTTTTTTTAATGAAAAAGATTTTTCATTAAAATGTTAGTTTATTATAAATGAATTAATAAATCTTAGTTGCTTAGTTTTCATTGTTTTTATATGGTAAATATTAATATATATAACCCACATAAACAAAATGCTCTTTGGGTTTTTTTTTTTTTAAGAGAACAAAAGCCTAAGAATCGGTGCTGTAGAAAAATGTACTAAGAAAGTGCATGTGAACATGTGAGGAGAGAAATTGAAATTGCATCTTTCTGAAAGTTCTTTTGGTGGTTACACTTAGTTGACTAAGAAGCAATTTCTTTAGTTTTTATTGTTCTTAATTAGATCTCAGATGTATTCAAATGAACTTAGTCTTTCTCAAGTCATAAGTTAGACATTTAAGTGTATAATACTCCTAGTGTTTACTAAGGTTAACGTGATAATAATGTGATTGTTTACTTGAGGATTAGACCTTTATTATAAGCTGTGCTCAGAGCCTTTCAGGAGTATGATAAATGTTTATTACTTGACTACTTAATTGCATAATGTCTTTTAAAAAAATTTATTTTAATGTTTGTTTAATTTTGAGAGACAAAGTGCGCACGTGCAGGCATGCATGAGTGGGGGAGGGGCAGAGAGCAAGGGAGACACAGAATCCGAAGCAGGCTCTGGGCTGGGCTCCGAGAGCCCAATGGAGCGCTCGAACACACAAACCCATGATTGAGTTCAGACATTCAACTGACTGAGCCACCCAGGCACCCTTTGTCTGCCTTCTTAATTGAACTCTTCGCGGAGTCTGTGGACTTACTTTACTAACGAGAATTTGGTAGATGTGCCATGTCTGAGGGCCTCTGGATGGTCTGTTTACTTACAGTAGGAGCAGATGAAGAACCAAGTTCTATTCTTAGGCCTGCTTGAAGGGTTTGGTGAATCGATACCAAAGCTAAATATCTGAATGTATGTTTTTCTTGAATATCTCTGCAGGATGACGTAGCTTTGCCGAAGACTTAGAAGCTAAGCAGAAAATGAGCTTAACATCTTGGTTTTTGGTGAGCAGTGGAGGCACTCGCCACAGGCTGCCACGAGAAATGATTTTTGTTGGAAGAGATGACTGTGAGCTCATGTTGCAGGTAATTGCATCAAACTTTTGTGCCCCCACTCAAAACCCGGGACTGGTGTAAAATGTGTCCACTCAGAACCTGGGACTGGTATAAAATGTGTCCACTCAGAACCTGGAACTGTGTATAAAATGTGTCCACTCAGAACCTGGGACTGGTATAAAATGTTTTTCTGTTCCATTGGAGAACAACACTACATGGATTTGAACTTTCTGACCCTTCCTCTTTTAGCTCCACCTATCAGTTTAATTCATTTTTTCCCTCTTGAATCCTCTAAAAATAAGTTGTAAGTCTTGGGGAATGTATTTTCAAAAGTGAGAGCTCAGAGTAGAGTTTATTCTTAAGTAAGAAGTTTCACATTATATACTTCAAAAATAAGACTTGTAAATAATTCATAAAATTAGCATAGCATGAAGTAAAACTGAATTTTAATCACAGATGTTTCAACAACACTGAAAGTAGTTTCTCTGTTTCTTTTAGAGATGTTTATTGAGATACCTTTCAGTAGTTTGAGCATAATTAAAGATTGTTGGTATTTACTGCATTATGTATAAAGGAGTTACTTTTAAAACATACTTTGAAGATATCTTTGAGTAAAGTAATTAGCAAAAGAATTGATCTCCAGAGTTTTGAGAATTTGGTTATTTTAATAAGTCCCGGTACTTTTTTTTTTTTTTTTTTAACAATTTATTTATTTATTTTTGAGAGACAGAGAGAGACAGAGCACAAGTAGGGGAGGGGCAGAGAGAGGGAGACACAGAATCTGAAGCAGGCTGAACTGTCAGCACAGAGCCCGACACAGGGCTCAAACCCACAAACTGCAAGACTGTGACCTGAGCTGAAGTCGGAGGCTTAACCGACTGAGCCACCCAGGCGCCCCTGGTACTTTTGAATAAAGTCTTGGTACTTTTGAATAAAGTCTTATCCCCTTATTCTTCCTCCTTTTTTTTTTTTTTTTTGTTTTTTTTTGTTTTTTGTGGGTTTTTTTGTTTTGTTTTGTTAAAAGCCTTAAGCAAATACTTAGAATAGAAATGTTTATTCTGTTAGCCCATTGGTTCTTAACTGGGGCAATCCTGTCTTCCCCTGCCCAAAGGACATTTGACAATATCTAGAGACATTTTGATTGTTACAAGTGATGGGAGGTTGGAGGTGGTTGCTACTGACATTTAGTAGGTAGAGACCAAGAAGCCAAGTGTGCTGCTAAGCATCCTACAATGTACAGCATACTTTCCCCACTCCCCCCACCCCAACACACACTGCAAGGAAGTATGTGGCCCCAAATGTCTGCAGTGCTGAGATTGAGAAACCCTGCATTTTCCCTAGAAAAATCAAACTTGCATGTGTTTGTAAACATGTTTATTTTAAAATTAGGGAACTTACTTTATAGTTTGAAGCAATAAAAGTAAAGCCACCATACAGCTATGTTAGTTTGGTATATAAATACAGTATGTAAGTATAGCATATGAGTAAGTTGCATATATAACGACACCTCAAACAAATTCACTGCGAGAAATAGAATAATACAGAGATCTGCTTCTCAGTGAGATGGAGTGTTGAGAGTGGCAACTGAGAAAAAGGCAGTGATGATTCTGTTTGGATAAAGGCCTCCTGGAACTGGGCCATATCTTAGGTTCAAATAGGGGGAGCTCATTTATCAGAGAATGGAAGTGGTGCCTTCTGTGTGGCATCTCTATCAACCAGCCAAGAAATGTGGGAATGGTTGTTCTGGAGCTTCCTACATTGAGATAAGGAATATGAAGAGACGTGACTGACAAGGTCATAGTCTTCCTGGACTATGTATAACAAATGGAAGTTGTCTGACAGTAAGTGAGGTGGGCAGAGAAAGCTGTGAGTCCAAGGAGACCAAGGTGGGTTCCAGTTCACAGGACACAGTATCAGAGTGGAAAGAGTTACACAGAGAAGGAACTTTGCAGAGGTAATCTCTGAGTATGAGGTTGAGTCCTGATCAACTTCGGTACTGGTTAGTTTAGTGAGGAAACTAACCAAAGGCAGTGGGGAAAAAACACTCAAAAGGATTAGAGTTAACAGTGTGGGACACTAATAGGGTCAGGAATGGTGCCTGTCTTAACAGCCAGACTGGAAAACCTTATGAGTCACACACGGGGCATTGATCTCTACCCCCTCAGTAGTGGGGAGTCGTTTACCATAGATCTAGCCTCATCTAAATCTTAAAAACAGTACCCAAAAGGGTCACACTCTTTTCAAGTAATTTAACTGTGTCCCATAACAAAGTTCAAGAATGTGTATAGGAACACAGAAATATTTAACACCCTCAGAGGGCAACATCTATGGTGTCTGGCATGCAATAAAAAATCACCAGTCTTGTAAAGAAGCAGGGAAGTGTGGCCTGTTATAAAGACTGATGATAAAAGATGTTTTGTTTCTGAAGAGTTTGGCTAAGTTTAGCAAAGTCTGACAAAATAAAAAAAAAAAAAGTGGTAAAACGGTAAAATCTTGAAGAAGATTTCAAAACTTATTATAAAGCTAGCGTCGCTGGCTTTTATAAAGGTAGACATATAGACAAGTGGAATAGAATAGAGAGTCCAGAAATAAACCCTTATATATCTGTAGCTGTTGTGGTTTGAGTTGTGTCCCCTCAAAAAGGTATATTAAAGTCCTAAATTTCCATACCTATGAATGTGACCTTATTTGGAAATAGAGTCTTTGGGGATATAACCAAGTTAAGATAAAGTCATTAGGGTAGACTCTAATCCAGTATGACCTCGTATCCTTATAAGGGAAGGAAAAGACAGACACAAAAGGAAAATAGCTATGTAAAGATAGAAACAGAGATTAGAGTTATGCTACCAGAATCCAAGGAACACCTGAGTCTACCAGAAGCTGGAAGAGGCAAGGAAAAATAAGATCCTCCTCTAGAAGTGTTGGAAGAAGTATGGCCCTACCAACACCTTGACTTTAGACGTTTATTTGTTTATTTTTAATTTTTTAAATGTTTATTTTTGAGGTGAGAGAGCGAGCAAGTGGGGAAGGGGCAGAGAGGGGGACAGAGGATCTGAAGCAGGCTCTGTGCTGACAGCAGAGAGCTCAATGCAGGGCTCAATCTCACAAACTGTGAGATCATGACCTGAGCCAAGGTCGGATGCTTAACCAGCTGAACCACCCAGGCACCCCTGATTTTAGACTTTTAGAGTCCAGGCTATGAGAGAATTAACTTGTGTTGTTTTAAGCCACCTAGGCACCTAGTTTGTTATGGTACTCCTAGGACACCATTACAATGGCAATTGAGTTTTTAGAAGGCTGTTAAGTTTATTCAGTGGAGCTAAGAATGACTATGGCAGAGGAAGCTTGGGACAGCTGGATTTCCAGATACAAAAGAATGAAGTTGGACCCTTGCTGCATACCACATGTAAAAATTAACTCAAAATGGATCAATGACCTAAATATAAGAGATAAAGCCATAAAACTCATAGAAGAAAACATAGGGATACGTCATCATGACCTTGAATATGGCGGTGGAATCTTAGGTATGACACCATAGCACCAGCAACAAAAGAAGAAGGTAAATTAGACTTCATTAAAATTAAAAACTGTGTATATAAGGATATTGCCAAGAGAGTGAAAAGACAACTGGCAGAATGGGAGAAAATATTTGCAAAACTATGTATCTTATAAAGATTTAATATCCAGAGTATATGAAGAATTCTTACAACTCAACAACAGAAAGACAGCAGCCAACTTAAAAAATGAGCAGAAGACTTTACTGGTCATTTCTTAGAAGAAGATACAATAATGCTCAATAAACACATGAAAAGAAGATGCTCGACATCATTCATCATTAAGAAATGCAGATCAAAACCTCAGTGAGTTACCACTTCACATCTGTTAAGGTGGCTATAATTTTGTTACAAGAGGAAAATGGGCACCTCGGGTGGCTCAGTCTGTTGAGCGTCCAGCTCTTGATTTCAGTTCAGGTCATGATCTCACGGTTTGTGGGTTCAAGCCCTGCATCAGGCTCTGAGCTGGGCGTGGATCTTGCGTAAGATTCTCTTTCCCCCCCCCTCTCTTTGCCCTTCCCTCCACTGTCTGTCTGTTTCTCTCTGTCTCCTTCTCAAAATAAATAAATTAACTTAAAAAAAAAAAAAGGAAAATGTTGGTGAAGATGCAGAGAAATTGAAATTCTTGTATGTTGCTGGTGGGAATGTAAAATGGTGTCAGTGCTGCAGAAAATAGTGCTTCCTCAAAAAGCTGAACATAAAATTTCCATGTGACCAGCAGTTCCACTTTTATATATATACCCACAGTAATTGAAAGCAAGGTCTCTGGGCTCCTGGGTGGCTCAGTTGGTTAAGTGTCCAACTCTTGATTTCAGCTCAGGTCATGACCTTATGGGTCCTGAGATCCAGCCCAATGTTCAGGCTCCATGCTGAATGTGGCACCTGCTTGGGATTCTCTCTCTCCCACGGTCTCTGCCCCTCCTTCTCTCATGCAAGCGTGTGCTCTCTAGAAATAAACTTTTTTTTTTTTTAAAGCAAGATTTCAAACAGATACTTGTATGAATTATACGTACATTATTCACAGTAGCGAAAAGGTGAAAACAACCCACGTGTCCAGGCACAAATGAATAGATGAAATGCAATGTATACATCCACTGGATTATTCATCTGTAACAAGGAATGAAGTTCTCATATATGCTGTAACATAAATGAACCTTGAAAATCTTATGCTAAGTGAAATAAGCCAGACACAAAGGACAAACACTACATGATCATTTCTTTGAAAATAGCTAGAATAGGCAAATTTACAGACATAGGATGAGTTAGAAGCTACCAGTGGCTGGGGGAAAGAAGATTAGGGAGTTATTTCTTAGGAGTTACAGAGTTTCTGTTTGAGGTGATAAAAATTTTTTGGAAATAGATAGTGGTGCATAACATTGTGAATTTAATTAATGCCACTGAATTGTACACTTACAAATGGTTAAGATGGCAAATATTATGCTTTATATATATATATATAAACTTATATATATATATATATATCAGCATAATGAAAAAAGGAAATCGATGGCAATAGAATTTTAAAATATCTTTGAATTGATACATTTGATTCATATTGCCTTTATAACAGAAATTTAAAACAAAAATCAGTATTATTTTAATGAGTAGAACCAATATCACAGTATTATAAAGTCAAAAATTTAAAGAACATTTTTATTTAAATTTATAAATGTGATATGGGCATCTATCCTATTTATGACTATTTTTGTTTATGCTTTATTTTTTAAATAGAATGTAAAAGAGATGAGAGAACTCCATGATCAGGCAGGGCAAAGAAACAGTTTTGAACCGTTCCTCAGTCTCCACCCCTAAAGATAACTTCTGCCCTTTATCTGATAGGAGCACACTGGTTTTAGCGCTGCTCTCGACTCTGTGTATTCTCTGAAAGAGATCCAGGAAGAGATTGGCATGCTGGTCATTTGCTAGTTTGAATCAATGCTACATATTAATAGTCCTCTTCCTAGCACTGAAAGACATACGTGGAAGTAAGAACAAATATTTGCAAATTGTATTTAGTTTTTAACTAATTTAATGTTAATTTAATCTTTCCTAGTATAGGAGTAAAATGATACTTAAAATCTTTTATGTAATTTCTTTTTTTTTTTATGTAATTTCTGAAAAATGGACTATAGTGGTAGAAAAGTGAAGAATTTTGCATTTATACATGCAAAATATATTTGTTTTAAAAGATTAGTGCTGTAGAATTGATGAAATTATGTTTTCCTTTTAAAGGCCTGACATAGCTTAAATGGTTCTGCATTGGTTAGGTCAGTCAGTGTGGTAATTAAAATTGTTAGTAATGCAAATAGCTAATATTTGATTGCTTTTTAATGAATAAATAAGAGTTCTTTAAAAATTTGGTCGACCTGGGGGCGCCTGGGTGGCGCAGTCGGTTAAGCGTCCGACTTCAGCCAGGTCACGATCTCGCGGTCCGTGAGTTCGAGCCCCGCGTTGGGCTCTGTGCTGACAGCTCAGAGCCTGGAGCCTGTTTCCGATTCTGTGTCTCCCTCTCTCTCTGCCCCTCCCCCGTTCATGCTCTGTCTCTCTCTGTCCCAAAAATAAACGTTTAAAAAAAAAAAAAATTTGGTCGACCTAAGTCTGCATTTATGGTTTTAAGCCCTCCATTTTTAATGTACAGGAAATCACTTGTTAAATTTTAGAATCTCTGCCTCTGAATAATTTTAAGTAATTTCTTACATGTAAAGATTTCAACTACAACTAGATTTGCTGGCATTAAAAGAAAATACTTTGATGATAATATGGCTTAAACCCAGTGCAGAAGAGAAGAGAAATAAATGATCTATAAGGTTAAATGATCTGTTTGATTATAATTAATTTTTTTTTGTTATTTTATGACAAAAAATAAAGTTTTTTGAGTTTTATATTTTTTGTTACTTCATCTCATTCCAAAAAATGTACTCTAAAGAATGTGATCATCCAGAAGAAAATGTGCCTGGATACTGAAGAGTAGGTAATTACACAAAAGATTCTGGATGAGTTTTCTCACTTAGCTTGGAAGCTTCCAGCAAATTATGCAGACTTGCTGTGCCTGTCTCTGGCTGTAGACAGATGATCGTGCTGTTTCGTAAGACATATTATGCAAGATGAATCTTGCATAGCCATGGATGAAAAGCCATAAAGTATAATTTATTAGATAAAAATTATACTTTGGAGCAACACATGAATATCACTATTAACAGTACATTCTATTTAAATAGTACTTTCTATTTCTCATTGTTCATTTATGTGATTTTAGATGTTGCTCTCAACAGTTTTCTAAAAGATACAGTCATCCCCATTTTTACAGATGGTAAAATCAAGATTTGGAAAGACTTGGTCACTGGGCCAGTATCATACAACCATTAAGTCATGGAAGCTGGTGTTAGAACCTTTATCATTTTGGCTCAAAAATCAAATGACCTTTCTCTTCCACCACTTAGCAGCTACTGCGTGTGTGTGTGTAACCTAAAAAGGACTTGATAACTTAATTCTTCTAGTAAACATGTTCAAACACTTCTTGCAACATATGGTATACTTCTAAGTACAAATAAAGTTGCATTTTTAAAAGTTTGTTACCTAAATTCTAATTTTACCGTCATAAAAATTTTTTAATTTTTCTTTTAATGTTTATTTTTGAGAGAGAGTGTGAGCGGGGGAGGGGCAGAGAGAGGGGGAGACACAGAATCTGAAGCAGGCTCCAAGCTCTGAGCTGTCAGCACAGATCTTGACGCTGGGCTCAAATTCACGAACTCTCAGATCATGACCTGAGCCGAAGTTGGACGCTTAACCAACTGAGCCACCCAGGTGCCCCTATCTTCATAAAATTTTTTAATTTTTTTTTTTTTTCAACGTTTATTTATTTTTGGGACAGAGAGAGACAGAGCATGAACGGGGGAGGGGCAGAGAGAGAGGGAGACACAGAATTGGAAACAGGCTCCAGGCTCTGAGCCATCAGCCCAGAGCCTGACGCGAGGCTCAAACTCACGGACCGCGAGATCGTGACCTGGCTGAAGTCGGACGCTTAACCGACTGCGCCACCCAGGCGCCCCTCTTCATAAAATTTTTAATTGCACCAAATAATTGAATTTTGCTCTGTTTTGAGAAATACCATCATACTAACTGAAATAGCAAAATTATATTTGACTTACTATTTTAATGTTTTAATTTTCATGCTGGTGTAAGAACAGTTTCCAGGAGGGTAATGGTATGTTTTAAAGATCATAGGTAACATATTTTCAAAATATGTCTTTTGGAGCACATAGCAAAGGATAAATCACTATTTATTATTCTGATTGTAAAAATGCAGTTGGCTTTTTAAAAAGTCTTTCAGCCACAGTGCCTTTTTTTTTTTTTTTGATGAAACAGCAAAACTGTATTTGATTGTTGGATATGAAATTTACTGTCGCATAATTAAAAGGGACTGCTTCAGAGAAAGAAGCATAAAAATAAAATGTGATTTTTTTAATATGAAATTTATTGTCAAATTGGTTTCCATACAACACCCAGTGCTCATACCAACAGGTGCCCTCCTCAATGCCCATCACCCACTTTCCCCTCTCCCCCAGCCCCCATCAACCCTCAGTTTGTTCTCAGTTTTTAAGAGTCTCTTATGGTTTGCCTCCTTCCCTCTCTGTAACTTTTTTTTTTCCCCTTCCCCTCCCCCATGGTCTTCTGTTAAGTTTCTCAGGATCCACCTAAGAGTGAAAACATACGGTATCTGTCTTTCTCTGTATGACTTATTTCACTTAGCATAACACTCTCCACTTCCATCCACATTGCTACAAAAGGCCATATTTCATTCTTTCTCACTGCCACAAAGTATTCCATTGTGTATATAAACCACAGTTTCTTTATCCATTCGTCAGTTGATGGACATTTAGGCTCTTTCCATAATTCGGCTATTGTTGAGAGTGCTGCTGTAAACATTGGGGTACAAGTTGCCCCTATGCATCAGCACTCCTGTATCCCTTGGGTAAATTCCTAGCAGTGCTATTGCTGGGTCATAGGGTAGGTCTATTTTTAATTTTTTGAGGAACCTCCACACTGTTTTCCAGAGCGGCTGCACCAGTTTGCATTCCCACCAACAGTGCAAGAGGGTTCCCGTTTCTCCACATCCTCGCCAGCATCTATAGTCTCCTGATTTGTTCATTTTAGCCACTCTGACTGGCGTGAGGTGATATCTGAGTGTGGTTTTGATTTGTATTTCTCTGATGAGGAGCGATGTTGAGCATCTTTTCATGTGCCTGTTGGCCATCTGGATGTCTTCTTTAGAGAAGTGTCTAGTCATGTCTTCTGCCCATTTGTTCACTGGATTATTTGTTTTTTGGGTGCAGGGTTTGGTGAGTTCTTCAAAGATTTTGGATACTAGCCCTTTGTCTGATACAGCCACAGTGTCTTTAAAAAATACTTTAAAACAGTGATGACACACCATGGCCATCTTTCTTTTTCTCTTCAGGTTTTTTTAGTCTGTGTGTCCCTGTATGTCTGTGTTTTTCTTAAATGTTTTAATAGGAAAAATAAATAATACAAGAAGTAATAATAATGTTAAAAAGTAACCATTTCATATCCAAATCATATGTGACACATATTAGGTGGTCATTGGTGCCACTTCATGTTAGCTTTTAGGTAGAGATTTGCTTTCCATTGTGCCTGGCCTGGAATTGTGTTTTTGTGTTTTTAGTTGATTTGATAACAGGCTTTTTGTTGTTTGTTTTTGTTTGTTTTGTTTTTGCAGAAAAGGAAATATTTCTTAAACAAATGAAACCATATTATTACTTCATTTTTATACTCTTATTTTCCAAAATTTCCTGGTTTTATAATTATCTTGTCTGGGGGCCATAATTTTGTTGTGACTGCTTTGGTTCTGTTGTTTAAAGCTACCCAGTTTGTAGGTTTCTTAAAATTTGGTCTGATCTTTGTAAGTTCAGTACTTTTGATATTTTAATCTCTAAGAAAATTTTTCTACCTTCATTCTTTATGAAGTGAGATTGGCTAAACAGCATGTATTTTCTTTCTAATAAACCTTTCCTGAGCATCTACAATGCACTAGGCCCTATGCTGGCTTCCAAGGGATCAATGCATATCCCAGGCAGGGTCTCCCTGTCCTTGAGGGCTTATTGTCTAGTAGAAGGAGATGTGCATGTAAACAAATATAGACGTTACGACATAGAATGTTGGTGTGGGATGCACAAAAGACAGATTAATCAGTCCCTACCTGCAAGGACATAAGATGAGAAGTGTGGAAAGAACTCATGGAGGAAATGGCTTGAGCTGAATCTTAAAAGATGAATAAATGGTTTCTGGAAGGTTTAGAGTATGATGGAGTCCATGGTATTAAAGACAGCATGACGTTCAGTGTCTGTTTAGGTAATTAAAATAGTTCCTTATAATTTACGTATAGAATATGAAGGAAAACGTTTGGAAGTTAAAAGAGACCAGACCTTGGAGGGCATGTGCTGAATTAAAGCTTATATGTTTTACCTTAACCAGCAAGTACACCTAGGAGGTTTTGCACAGGGAATTACTGCCTTGTTAAATGCCTCCCTGTTATGTCTTTGAAACCTTACAAACAAACCTGTGAGATTAGTCTATCTTCTTTATAGATGACTCAACAAAGATTAGTCATTTTACCAAGGTCACACAGCTGCCAGATGTCGTGACCTGTTCTTTTGGACTCCAGCACCTGCTCTTTAAACTATCACTCTACATTCATTACTGCTAAGGAATTGGAGCTTGGAATCGGTGGAAGCACTTAGGAGGTGATAATAATCTAGAAAGTGAGGCAAAGTTCAAGAGAAGAGAGAATTCTTTGAAATGAAAAGGCAACAGAGTGCTAGCGGGAAGTTAGGATGTGCTTCCTAGTTATATAATGAGGGACGGGGAGAAAAAGAGTTTCAGATCTATTGTTTTTTGGCATAGAAATGAATATAATAGAGGTACAGAAGATGCACTTTTGGGGAATAAGATCATGAGTTTGAGGTTCTGAAGGGACATCCAGATTGAGATATTCAGTAGAAAGCAGGAAATAAATAAGTGAAGCAGAGCCAGAGTAGTCTGGGCAGAAGGTAGAGGTTTAGTAGAGTTTTGAGCATGAAGAGGTAGCAGAAGCCAGGGGGAGCTGGATTACAGAGAAGGAGGTAAAGTCGGGGTGACGGGTGGTTGCGTGGGAGAAAAGGAAGGGTCGGAGTATTAGATGTCCTGCTGCAGTCAGAGAACTGAGGTAGCATACTCGTCAATTATTGTAAATAAGTGAGGAAACTGGAAGAATAGAGGAATGTAGTCCTAGAGAAAAATACTGCAGTTTAGATTCCAGAGGTAGAATCAGTTTTGTAGAAGGTCTAGGCAATGGGAGCAATATGCCAGGATAGGGTATGGAGTTTGGCTGTGGAAGTCAAGAAGGCCAGATTTTTATGTGGATTGTCTACATAGATGTTGAAAATCAATCACGATGAAGTAGGAGTTTGTACAAAAAGAAAGACTGAACCATAACTCCCAAACTTCAGTCAGAAAGTGAGAATGAGGGCTGCATGTGACTCTTGACCTTGGGGTCATAGAGTTCAAGCCCCAATTTGGGGGTACAGTTTACTCAAAACAAAGAGTGACCACAGATGATTGCAGCAACCTAGGAAGGGTGTGTGT
The DNA here is from genome assembly GCF_022837055.1 of Prionailurus viverrinus. Classification (NCBI taxonomy): domain Eukaryota; kingdom Metazoa; phylum Chordata; class Mammalia; order Carnivora; family Felidae; genus Prionailurus; species Prionailurus viverrinus. The sequence goes on from NC_062577.1 coordinate 4,251,027, forward strand.
GTGTGTGTGTGTGTGTGTGTGTGTGTGTGTGTATGTATGTATGTGTATGGAAATATATAGTATGTATATATACTTGTATTTATATTTATAGGTGCATAACAAGAACTTCAAAAAAGGAAAGGGCTTTTCCCCTTCAGGGGGAAAGTAATGGCCAAAAGCCACAGTGTAAACTGTGTGAATTCATTCTGTGTCTCTGAATTCAGCAGAATGGTGGATTTGGGAGGACAGCATCCACTTTAAAGGAATGCTGTAGAAATAGTGTTCTCAGGGGGAAAACCAGATTTCAGTTAAAGGAAGGAAGTAGGAGGTAAATATCTGTGAGAGCTTGAGAATGAAGAGTTTCTGGTAAGGCGGATTCTCAGCAGCAATGCAAAGCCTTGGGAAGAGAGTCTTTCTAGACAGTGAAAATCAAGAGGAAGGAGGCACACTCTTCTGGATATTACCTATAAGGAGATAGTGACTAGAGGGTCTTGATTTTTGTTTTTTTTACTGAGGTGTAATTGAGTTACAACATTATTAGTTTCAAGTGAACTGCAATAATCATATGTATATAGTGAGAAGCGATCACCGTAGTAAGTGTAATTAATATCGGTTCCCCTACAAAGCTGCAGAAAAAATTTGTTTGCTTGTGATAAGGAGGCTTGCATTCTTATTGGAGGCTTAAAGTGACAAGAATAACAGAACTGGTAAAAATTGACAATCTTTGCAGTTTATGCCTGATCAGCTAAGACTTTCCCGTTAGAATCAGAAACTCGATGAAGTTACAGTCTTTGTTAGGATTTAAATTATGTGCTTCTGAGATACTATCGGATTTTCATTGAGATAGCCAAATGGGTTGTGAAAATTAAGTTGTAACACACCTTCTCCTGGCTAGTTTAATCTAGAGAAAATGAGAATATGATTATCTGGAAATGAAATGGGTTAATTAATACTTAAGTGGTTAGATGTAAAAAGCAAACCTTTCTTATTCCTTCAGTTTTTCTTGACCACTCACTTAGATGTATTCTCTATAATCTTGGCTTTTTGCTGAATTTCTTTGATGGGTACTGAAACACACTGGCACCTTGAAGACAGTGGGTAACCAAAAACAGGAATGTTTTGTTTTGCTTTCTTTCCTTGGCTGTTACTTTTTAAAGAGTTACACAAATGGGAATGACTTGTTCTGTTTTATGATAACTCTAGCCTTAAGTTTGTAAGACCAATCTTCTCAAAAAGTTACTACCCTATTTACTAAGTTGCTTTTTCTGATCCCACATAACATCCTCACTCCTTCACCCACCAACTCCAAAGTTGGAATGGTGTCTCAATTCAGTGCACTCTGTCGTTTTCTTATGTCTTAAGTTGGCTCTATGTTGTGTAGGAGGCATTCTTGTACTTACCAACCCCCATAAACATTTTGAGGGCAAGATGCGTATCAGATTCAAGATTTCCAGGTTTCTGGCAAGTTGTTGACTTAGTCATGTGGCCTCTCCTAATTATCTCCTCCTTGAACCATTTTGTTCTCCTTCTCTCTGGTCTGTGTTGACCACTTCCCTCCAAAGCTGTGACGACTCCCTGGCTCCATGCGCAGCCATTTGGCTTGTTTTCCATATCTAACTGTAACTTCCCTTCCCTGTATGATTTTTCTTTTCTCTGCTCTCGTTGAAATTTCCCCCCATGAATTTCAGTACACCATGCTAAGACTTGAGCTCCTACTATTTTCTTCCTCACAGAGATTATTTATGATGGATGTTTCATTCATATTTATTAAGAGCCTACATATACCTGAAATCTCAGTTGCCTTACAGCATGTGATTTTTATCGTTAGACTAATTCAACTTGGTAAATCTGCAACATGGAGGAATTATTTTCCTAATGGTGCCACATTTCTTTTTGTCACCCTAATAACTGAATTTAGGATTTCATTAAACAGAGCAACGATTTAAAACACAACAGTAAAAACTAAAAGTTTAAGTAACTTTTAGATTAATGCAGATGTTTTGTATTGGTTACAGTTATAAGTTGACACAATAATTGGTTTTCAGGTAAGTTGTAGAGAAGTGGCATTAATACTGCTCTGCCCAAAGTCGCTCTTGAGTCTGGGGTTTGCAGTTTGTCCTAGAGAAACTGAGGTTTCAGAGAAAACCAAACCAAAACCCAACTTTTAAAACTTTTAAGAATGAAAATGTACGTGTGATGAATGTTTAGGTTTTGTTGGAAGATTATTTTAGGTCACATACTATTTCTCTCTAACGTACTTAGAAGGAAAACCAAAACTTTTTCAATATGGGATTTAAGCTAATTGAGGCAAGGACTTTTAATTTTGGTGATACTTTTTTGGATAGGACAATGTCAACTAGGATTTACATCTGTACTGTTATTTTATTAGCTGCTGACCCTCTCCTCATTTTGTGGGTGTGGCTGGGAGTTAGGCCGTGGTTGCTATTGGCTGTAGCTGAAAGTATCAGAAGTTAACGTTTCTTCTGGTGTCCTTGTTTCTGTCTCTCCTGTGGTTTTTTGAGTGTCCTTAGAGACCCTTTTTGCTCAATAATCTGAATTTAGCCATTTTTTCCATTGTAATCTCTTACTGTGTGCATGTGTAAACCCCTGTGGATGTGATGGTAGCATTTGGAGGGAAAGGAAGCATTCCATAATGCTATGATTAGTTCTCAGTCTTTCAGTGAGGTCATGACCTCCACAAGTGCATTTCACCTCTTCCTGAGGTGAGACAGGAAGGCTAGAGGAGACTGGAGTTCGGGATTCCTGTTCTCCCATGTCATTTAGGCGCTGGTAAAAGCCACGTTGGTTGAGCACTGGTAAAGTAGTCTTCCTGGAGGACAGGCGCTTGGTGACAGAATGCTCTGGGTGTATTTCATTCTTATACTGAGGGGAACTCAAGAAGAGTTTCTCCAGTCTTCACCCTGACACCCTTGTGGGGCTCCCAGGGTAAAGCTCATGAACCCATGGCAGTGATGGCCCCCAGTGCTGTGTCCCTGGGAGCTTTTGTCTGCAAGCTAGTTCGCATTCACATCTCTAGCAATTACACATCTTACCCTTAAGTTTTCTTGCCCTGCCGGCTACAGCCATGGTTTCTGTGTTCAGGAAGCTGTGATTCTCTGATTTCACCTCTCTCTCTAGTTGTCAGGGTGGCAGTTGGCCATATGACCTCAATTCTCTGATAAAATAAAGACAATTTTTGATTTTCAGTTTGTGCATCTTTTCTCTTGTAAGGATGGGACTGATGACTCCAGGCTCTTGACATGTTGGACTGGGAACTGGAAGTCCTGTCTCTTCCCATGTGGAATACTTCCTTTGCTTTTTGTATACCAAGGTTCACAGAGTAGCCCTCAGTGTTACTGAGTTCAGATTCATTGTGGTTCTCAGACTGTTTCTTCCTGTGACTGGATTGATATTTCTTTCAATAAAAGTTTCCACAGGCCTTTATACAGTTCATCTTTCAGGTGCTTCTATCTACAGACAACTCGCTAAGCTCTGGAGCGTGAGCTCATGTGCATGGACATCCGAAGAACATCTTCAAATTTTGGCAGCTTTCTTCTTTGGGGAGTGATGCCAAAGTTGTGTTATATAGTAGTAACACAGTTTAAATCTCATTTAATCCACTTTTACTTTGATATTTCCTGATACTTATCTGTTATCCTATTAATATGAAGTATCTAGCCAAAAAACTTTGTGTTTGTTATTGTAGTATTTTCTTGTATTTACTAATCAGAAAACTTCCTTTCAGTCCCGTAGTGTGGATAAGCAACATGCTGTAATCAATTATGACACTTCTACAGATGAACATTTGGTGAAAGATTTGGGCAGCCTAAATGGGGTAAGTGAAGATTTTCTCTTTTGCTTTATTTGAATATTTTTTTTAATATTGTAAGTAAACAGATCAGGTTACAGTTGCTATTTGTGTTAGATTTCCTTCTCTTTAGTTTGCATTTTACTTTCTTTCTGGGTTTTTTTTGTTTGTTTGTTTGTTTGTTTGGTTTTTTTTTTGCGTGCATGCGCAAGTTGGGGAGGATCAGAGAGAGAGAGGGAGGGAGACACAGAATCCAAAGCAAGCTCCAGGCTCTGAGCTGTCAGCACAGAGCCCGACACAGGGCTTGAACCCACAAACTGCGAGATCATGACCTGAGCCAAACAAAGTTGGACACTTAACCAACTGAGCCACCCAGACACCCGGGTTTGCATTTTACTCCTAAAGGCTTATTAGGTACGTGGCACTTTGGGGACCATACAGTAGAATATGGAATGAGCCCATGTTCCCAAGAAACTGTATAGGCAGTAAATACAGGAATGCAGACAGTTGCTGGTTCTTACTATCCATAATGGTTAAAAAAGACTTCTTTAAGGAGATGAAATGAAATTTGACCTCACCGGATGGTTTGAATTTATATGTGGGAGAATAGTGGAAAGCCATGGCAGTAAGTATGAAAAAAAGGACTCTTGGGAGCCCAAGAAGTATAGGTTAACTTAGAAGATAAAGGTGAAAACATAGTTTGATGCCAGCTGCTGGAGAACTTTCTGTGCTAGAGTAAAAAAGACAGGAAACACATCCATTAACCTGAAACATGTGACTTTGTGATCTAAACACCAGTATTCATTATTGCTTTTCTGTATTCCTGCTTTGAAGATATTTTTGTGTTACTGCAGTGAGTTTTTTTTCCTAATTCTTCATTTGGTCTTTCCACATTGTTGGAACATAACTAGCCACAGACTAAGAGAATGCTGAAGTATTGAATAATTTCTTATTTTTTAATTTTCTAATAGCCTTGGTAATATAAGCTGATGCAATATTTGTCTACATCTGTGCTGTTGAAATTACTTAAATGAATTTAACAGAAACTAAATGTATCCCCACTGCTTCCAACTGCCACTGCTTTTTGAAATATACATTAAACTTTATGCAGATTTTGGGATGAGCACTGGGTGTTGTATAGAAACCAATTTGACAATAAACTTCATATATTGAAAAAAAAATAAACTTTATGCAGAAATTGAACAATTATAGTGAAACATTGTTTTCTTGTTCTAAGTTGCCCTGGTACTGAAGGACTGATGTTTAATCTTTGAGATACTTTGTTTTTCTATTAGTTTTATTCTAGCCTTTGTTTGTTTCTCATGGCACACAGAATTAAATCTCAATTTAGGGTTGAACCAAAATCCCTCACATTTGACACTTTTCCAGATTCCTGCTCCCTTGGGCTTTCCCTTGTCCTGCCTCCCGAATAGTAGTTCTGCTGCTGTCCGGTCTCCTCCTCCGAATACTTTGTTAGATTTTCTTCAACCTAGTAGTTCTCCCATCTGCCTTGTCATTTAGAAAAGTTGTACTTATAAATTTGTACGAGTCAAGCCCAGATTCCACTTCTTCCTGAAGGGAAGGAACAAAGGAACGGTATTTAGGAATATTAACTTGCTGACGTCATTAATAACACGTGGAGCAGATAAAGCAGAAACAGAGCAGACTAGGTAGAAACCGTTCTAAACGTGAGACAGGTAAGTAAGCTACTGTGATTCCCAGCTCCCAGTTGCAGAACTTCTTTCGTCCTTCTCCACATCTGTACGCCTTTGTTTTAATCTTGATTTGGGGTGCTTTCTCTGCTTTGTATTACATCTTCTTTTACTTCTCTGTCACCGTGTTGAATCATGAGCTCCTGAACAGTCACGAACATTTACTCAGGAGTCTGCACAGTGCACGAATACAGTTAGTCTTTTTTTGATGAAATTGAATTTATTTTCTTTATTAAGGAATTTATGGAGAAAAATTTTAACTTCTGTATGTGGACTATTTTAACAATGTTATGTTCTGGTTTTAAGCCAGAAAGATTGATCTTTACCACAGTGCTATGCATAGATGTCTTTACATTATTATCTTGGAAAATAATAAGTGAGAATTACATCACAGTGTTTTATTCTTTTAAAAGACTGTGATCAAATATAAAAATTACTTGTTTTTCATTATAAAAAGAAGTCAGGTGAAGTACTTCTAAGTTTCTCTAGGTTGACCTTTCTTCATAATTCGATTATACTCAGTAATTCTGTGGAAGATAATAACTCATAGGGGGCAACATTTGTATTTTGAACTTGAAATCAGTACCTAGATTTGAATGTCAGTCTGTAATTTACCAGTCCTAAACACAGGGACAATCACTTTCTGAAATTTGGTTTCCTCATACATCTTCATATTTGTGAGTGTGAGGACTGACAAGTTCAGTTCCCTTGTTTTAGCTTTCAGATAATGAAATGGAAATTCCAGCTCAGTAGTACTGGCGTGGGGATGCAGCCTGACGACAGTACGTGTGAGTTTGTGCCCGTTACGGAACTTGGGAGCATCCGTCACACAAGCGATAACTGTGCTCTGACCCGGATGGCAGCCTAGGGAATACACCAGAACAGAGTTGTGAACCACCAGCTGCCGTGCGCTTAATCCATAAGGAGACCGTTTGTTCTTCATATTCATATAACTCTAGAAATTTGAGCATCAGGTTAACAGCAGTAATTTAGAAGTCAGGGGACACGATGTAGTGGTTATGAGCCCCGCTTGAATTCTTACCAGTGACGTAACTGTAGACGGGTTACTTAATTTTTCTGTTCCTCAACTTTTTTAATGTTCGTAGCAAAATGGCGTTTCTCTCAGGTTGTACCAAAGCTATAAATAAGTTCATAATTGTAAATGATTAGAACAGTACGTGGTGAGCATTCAGTAAGTGCTGGCGGTGGTGGTGTGGCAAGCAAAGCAGTTAAAACGAGTTCAGCACCCTGGAGCCTACATGCTTTCCAGTGAATCCACTGCCTTATTTTTTTTAAAAGCACGTACCAACTAACCCCAACTTATAAATAACTCTTAACTGTGACCACTTTCACTCCTCCCTTTCATCCTACCCTAAAAGAACACTCCCAGGGGACCTAGATTTATGCTTGATGTTATTGCTACCAAAATGAGATTGCTCTAAGGAAGCTGGAACGGGTTTTGTTGCTGATGTTATGGTGGCCTGTTTCCCCGCAAGCCCCTGGAAGCTTCTCCTGTGAGAACCCTTATTTGCCTTCACTTCTTCCTGCCTCCCTCTCCCACTGGGGCACTTGCCCCTCTGAGAGCCACTGTGGCCTCTGCCATGTGCCTCCCGTGGCATTCTACCTCTGGCTTTTGTTCTAGGCTGCCCCCTCAGCTGCCTGTGTTCTAGCTTCTGCTGGATCCCCTTTTCGCACTGGAGTTTCTACCAGCATCAGACCACAGTGGCGTAGAGTGGAGAGAGTATGCAGAGGAGAGGGAAAAAAGAGATGACTTTTGTCTCTGGCAGTGTGATTAGGGTGGTTACGCCCCTGGCCACTCACTCTGTTCAGATTTCCCAGAGCGTTAATACAATACACAGTGGTTATGTGGTTTTATGCAATCAATTACGCAATTTCGTTGTATGTCAAATAAATAGATGTTTTTCTAGTTTGGTTTGCTTCTATGAGCTAGTGGTTTGGAAGAGGGAGTTTGAAGAGCTGGCCTGGCTCGGGCACCCATCCTTCCTTGAGTTGGAGAGAATGTGGGATTTGTAGTTCAGAGACCTCAGTGTGAATCCCAGCTCTTATTCCACTTATGAACTCAGATGTTTGTCAATTCATTCTCTGTGCCTCCTTGTTGTTGTCTGTTCCTCCTACAAGGCACAAGTGTGATCAAATGGTGTTGACGTAAGGAATCAATCCTATTTTTCCCCATGTTTGACTTACTAAAATGCTCCATAATTGATTTACTTAAATGATTTTTTTTTCTTTTTTTTTTTTTTGCCTGTTGCTCTTTGAAATTTTCTCTCCTCCTTGTGTAATTTCAGACCTTCAGGAGACTTTTTCCCTTCAGATGTTTTCACTTGCATTTTTGTAAGCTGAAACTTTGCGTTTGGCTCATATTTCCTAAGCCTTTTTAGACCTTAGGGAATATTTCTGTCATAAATGCCAGCATATTAAAATTGTATGTTTCTCGTTCTGCAAGTACCTACCTAGTATGTATGTTAAACACACAGTAGGTGCTTAATAATTAAGAGAATTGAGCTGTCTTAAGCTTTGCATGGATCTGATTGGTCATGTTAAGCCTTTTGAGTAAAATGGTTGTTTAAGTTGAAACAATTGTAAGTAAAACTGGCTTAGAAGTGTGGCATTCCTTGTATGTCAGGTATCTAATTGCTTGTCTTCTGCATACTAAACATCAGTGAATTAATGTTTTCTTTTATTCTTTTCTTTTCCATCATTTGAAAAAGCTCTTCTGTTTTGTAACTCTACATAGAATATTTTGGTAAACTCAAGGTTTAACTTTTTTTTTAATGTTCATTTTTGAGGGAGACAGAGAGAACGTGAGTGGGGGAGGGGCAGAGAGAGAGGGAGACACAGAATCTGAAGCAGGCTCCAGGCTCCGAGCTGTCAGCACAGAGCCCTACGTGGGACTTGAACTCATGAACCATGAGATCATGACCTGAGCCAAAGTCAGACACTTAACTGAATGAGCCATCCAGGTGCCTGCCTCAGGGTGTAACTTTTAAAACACTGTAAAATGTTCATTTTGGAAATGAACATGAAATTAAAGCTTATAAATGCCTGTATTCAAAATTTTCTTTATATTAACATTTTACTCTTTCTGTGAAGGATGTTGGAAGCTTATTTTCTAGGATTACTCATGCATCATACCAAGGTGTGATCTCAAATTTTAGCAGTATGCCACTATCTTCATATATCTGTGCTTGAAATTAAGACTATAACTTCTAATTTTTTCTATAGATTTATAAATTGGTATTCTGTGACCTATTACAAAGTGCTAGTCGTGCATAGGAATTTGAGCATATGACCGTAATTACATAATTTGCTGTAATATTTTACTGTATATCACTTAGGACCCTTCTGAACTTCCTCACCATGGAGGGAGCTTTCCCAGATAAGGTATCATGGCCATCTCAAATCCAATAAAATAGAAGATTTTAAAAAATGGAATTCACTAGGAAAAAAGTAATTTTTAAAGTTTCAGCTTATCAGAGGAAAACCTGGGTATTTATATGATATCTGCATTCTGGGCAGTTAAGTATAACATTGTTCTGTGTTCTGTGAATCTAGCAAATTCCAATTTAACTTCCAACGTGCCAGGAAAAATAGTCATCACCATTTGCCATCTGTGTCTAGTTGACTCTTTGTCTTTTTACAAATAATTTGCGGAAGTAAGGATAAAAGGATAATGAAAAACAACTTGAAATTTTAAGTAAAAATTAGTCATGACAAGCTCATATTTTTATTTCATATTTTTCTGGTTTTGAAAGGTACGTAATACACAAAATGGGTATTGTTCATCAGTTGTCAAGGGAGACCTGGGATATATATCTGTTTTGTAAATGTTGCTTTTCAAATTTCAAGTACATATCCAGCTGGTTCTAGCTTATCATTATTTCTAGTTCTTCTTGCATTGTATTGTCAAAATGCATTATTTTTAAGACTTTGATAGCTTATAGTTTTATTAAGATGATAGCTTTCTTCTATTATTGCAAAACATTTCTCAGTTTTAGATTTGTTAACAGAAGGTTAATTTATTTCTTTTTACATCATCTTTGCTTCTAGTTACCTGATAGATACCTGCCTTGGGCATTTATCCACTTAGAAACTAAATCAAATAAGTGTTGGAAAACATCAAAAGATGAAAGAATGCTGTGAAAATGTGAAATACAGAATTGTTCAAGTTCTTATTGAAAAATATTTAATTATTTGTTGAAATGGTACTATTTTGGATATATGGGTTGGGTTAAAATATAGCATTAAAATTAATCTCACCTTTTATATTAACTTTTTTAATGCACCTACTGGAAAATTTAATAGTATATGTTTGGCTTGCATTTGGGGCTTGCACTATATTTCTGTTGGATAGCAATGTTCTGGGCAATTCCATTTTCTTCTGTTTTATTATTATATTGGTCATTTTCAGCATAGTTAGAAATAATTGATGAGTAATGATAAAATAATGATGTGAAATAGCACAGTGTTTCAAAAAAAAAAAAGGAAAAGTAAGATCAGTAAGATCCCATAATGTATCTTAGAGTCATAAAAAGGTCTAAAAGACTCATATGGCAATTGTGAAATAGAATAGCAGTTTTATTCCTTTTTTTTTTTTTTTTAAGTTTATTTCTTTATTTTGAGAGAGAAAGGAGAGGGCATGTGCTTGTGAGCAGGGGAAGGGTTAGAGAAGAAAGAGGGAGAGAGAGAGAATCTCAAGCAGGTCCAGAGACCAATGTGGGGCTTGAACCCATGAACCGTGAGATCACGACCAGAGCTGAAACCAGGAGTCAGACACTCAACTGACTGAGCCACCAGGTGCCCCAGTATTTCATTACTTTTATTCTTAGAATTCTTCCAAAGAACAAAAAGAAAATATACTTTAAAAAATGGAATAGGGGCACCTGGGTGGCTCAGTCAGTTGAGCATCTGACTCTTGGTTTTGGTTCAGGTCATGATCCCACTGTTTTGAGTTCGAGCCCTGCATCAAGCTACTGATTGGGATTCTCTCTCTCTCTGCCCCTCCCCCACTCGCTCGAGCTCTCTCTCAAAATAAATAAATTTTTTAAAAAAGTAATGAAATATCAGACCTCACAAATAATTAGAATTGTCCGAAAAAAGCTAAAATTGAGTCCCCTGCATCCTGATGATATATCAAAAGTTAAGTATTTTACAATTTGCCAGCTTCACATTAGGAGCTTTTCTTAGCATCATTTTTAAATGCCTATATTTGTCTTGGCAGCGTGATGGACTTAGAGGAGGTACAGCCTGGTTCTTTGTGTGTTCAATTATTAATAAAAGACTTAGTATGAAAATCACTTATCAGCCTATAAGATGCATGGCACATTTTGTAATACACAAGCTGTATTAGCCACCATAGCTAATGTATTTTTAAGTATAAGGTTTGAGTGTTTGTTTGTCTGAAATGTAATAATTAATACTTCATATATAACCTAAGATCTTTTTCTCTCTTTGTAGACTTTTGTGAATGATGTAAGGATTCCAGAACAGACTTATATCACCTTGAAACTTGAAGATAAGCTGAGATTTGGATATGATATCCTTATATGATTTTGTGCATTTATTGAATTTATTCATAAAGCTTTCTGATGTACATTAACATTTCTTGATCTAAGAATTTTCAGTAAAGGCATGCTAGAAGTCTCTTTGCCCTCCCATACTAAAATACATGTTTAAAAATAATACATATATTTTCTGGTTGTTATGCCTATTCCTAAAAATAATCCTAGAAAAGTTGATGGACTCAGCTTTTCCCCCATCCCTATAGTTTCAGCAGTGGTATTTACATGTGTAATTTGGGTATCAGAGAATGTAACAAGGAGAGGACAAAGGACTGTCTAATATTAGCCCAGCCTAGGGATTTTGTTGTTGTTTGGATGAGCATGGCACAGATCAGTGTCCCGGGAGGAGTGTGAGAACTTATCCCTACCTTTTTTTCCCATTCGTACTTTTACTCTGTTTTAAGAATTCTGTCTCTATCACTTATTTAACTCAGATTTTTCAGTATCCTATATCTTCTGAGACCCATACTCCCTGGCTCAGTTCATTATACAGTTAGTGTGTATTTAAAATTCTTTTGTTAAAAATAGGATTCTAGGGGCGCCTGGCTGGCTCATTCAGTAGAGCATGCGACTCTTGATCTCAGAGCTTGAGCCCCACGTTGGTTGTAGAGATTACTTAAAAATAAAATCTTTTAATAAGTAAATAAGTAAGTAACAAAATAGGATTCTAGGAAGTGAGTGGGGACATGACTTTGTCCTCCCTAGGGTATAGTAAAGAACCACTAGTGAAGAAGAATAAAGCATTTCTATTCATATAAGGCAAAAAGCTTTGAAATAAAGGGGACTGACTTTATTTAATTAAAATATACATATTCCACCTTATACTGAATGTTTTTCTTGAGTTTTCATTTTTCAGTTACTACATTTATCTGGACTTTAATATTGAAGAATATATTGAACATTGGCAAGTCAGATGGACTTTTATCACTATACTATAGCAAATGTAGTCTCAGCTACCTGGAGTTGATACATAGATAAAATAAATGTACTAACACTTTAAAATTGTTCTTAAAGCATAACCAGTTTTTTTTTTTAGATTTAACTTAAAATTTATGAAAAATAGTTTTTAGCACATCATATGAACTTTATACTTGTACAGCAAAGGAACATTGAAAAGTGAAACCATTGAATCTTAGTATTTATGAGTTGTAAATACTTTTAAGAATATGAATCACATAAAATGATTAAGAATTAACATTAAAGCCTTGATCCATGGACCATTTTCCACCAGCATAAAAAGTTTCATCAAACAATAAATGCAAATAAATATATTTTGAATTTAAATACCTCCTTAATCTGATTCAAAACATGAGAAAATAGAAAATCTGAGTTGCAATAAAACTCTATAATGTTTACTTTGACTTTTAAATCAAGAGAAAACTGTTGAGGGGCTCCTGGGTGGCTCAGTCGGTTGAGCGTCTGACTTCAGCTCGGGTCATGATCTCACAGCTTGTGAGTTTGAGCCCCATGTCAGGCTCTGTGCTGACAGTTCCGAGCCTGGAGCCTGTTTCAGATTCTCCTGGAGCCTGTTTTTTCTCTCTTTGCCCCTCCCTCGCTCACTCGCTCTCTCCCTCTCTGTCTCAAATAAACATTAAAAAAAAGGAAAGAAAACAACTGCTGAGAAATAACTCCCGCTTTTACAATTTGTGTAGTGATTTCTTAGTAGTGAACTAATACTTGTTTTTTATATACCAGCTCATAATAGCAATAGGGGTTGCTGGGACAAATGTTTTGTTGGTTCCAAAGGACTTTCTTCGTGTTATGAATCGGTGTTGAACCAGAACTGTTATCCAAATCTTCAGAGTAGGCTCAGTAAATTTTATTATTTTAAAATAGCATCTATTGCTTATGGTTTTTGAAAATTATACATAAATGAACATTAGGATGAAATTTTATTGTATGGGATGAAATTTTTAAAACAAATTTTATATGTTACATTTACCTGTTTTATATTTGGCTGAAATAATTGTGCTTTATTTTTATTAAAATTAAGCTTAATAGTTAGCCAGTTTACGAACTCCTCTTCTTTGGAGTGGAAAACTCTTTATTACAATGTCATAGTAATAGAAGGAACATCTTACCATGAATTGAGATAGAACTGAAGACACAAAATTTATCTACCACAAGCGCTTTTCTAATTAAAGAAATTAAGTGATTTGGATTAAGCCAGTAGTGGAGGAAATATCCAAGTTTAACAAATGACTATAAACTCATGAGGGATAATAATCCCTGCAGTAATCAAAAAGGAGCTCTTAAGTGTCCAAGTGGCCAAACTTTAGCAGATATGCAAGCCTAAGGTTATTCACTTCACAGTTATTAAATGTGTGTATCTCCTGTGTGCTGGGAGATCCTTGTCCCCATGGTCTGGGGACACAAAAGTGAAAGAAACAGACCACTCTGTCCTCCTGGCGATTATACTTGTCCTCCTGGCGATTATACTCTAGTGGGGTTGAAGGAAGCTGACAGCACACAAAAAAAGAATAGTAGAGGATGGTAAGTTCTGTGGAGAAAAAGTGTAACTGGGGGATCCAGAGAGCTCGTGGTGGTGAGTGAGAGGTTGTAATTTTAAAAAAGGATATTCATGGAGCCCATAGTGGAGCAAAGATAAGGAGAAAGTAAAGAAGCTGGCCATATGGATATCAGGGGAAATTGCTCTTCAGGAAGATAGAAGAGTTAAATACAAAGGACTTGAAGCAGCAACATGTTTGGCATGTTTGAAGAACAGCCTTCAAAAGTCATTGTGGTTGGGACCAGTAAAGAGTAGGAAGATGGGGTATGGGAGCGGGGTGCACATCAGCCCTAACAGACCATTGCAAGGATTCTTACTTCTATTCTAAGTGAAACGGGGAGCCATTTACAGGGGTTTGACCAGAAGAGAGACATGATAATGACTTACTTAGAAACATCCTGTGGCTATTCTTGTTCAAGAAGACTAAGGATGGAAGTGGGCCGCGGTAAAAAGAGGGAGGTGAGTTAGGAGGCTGTGTAGTAGCCCCAAGTGAGTCAGAGGTTTACAGCAGGGTGGTGAAAGAGGAGGTGGTGAGGAATCAGATTATGGGTGCATGTTGAAGAGGAAGCCAGTAATATTCTTGATTAGATTGGAAGTAGAATGAAAGTCCACGATTTGGCACTTGATCTCAGCAGTTGGAAAAATAGAGTCACCATTAACTGACAGAATTCTGTGGGTAGAGTGAATTTCATGTAGAAAATGGGAAGAATCTTCTGAGAAAAACAAGCTTTTGGTTTAACTGAGTTTCCTCTATTTCCTCTTTGATTTCTAATTAATTTCTTTTTCCTAGATAAAAACTGAGGTTATTCGTTTGAGACTTTTTTTTTAATATAGGCTTTTAGTTCTATAAATTTTCTCCTAAGTACTGCTCTACCGTTCAGAATACTTTCTGATTTCTCTTGATTTTTGAGTACTGGTTATTCAAATAATTTTGAATAAGTTTGTTAGTTTCTAAGTAATTTGGAGATTTTCCCAGAGACTTTCTGTTATTAATTTCTAATTTAATTCCATGCTGATGAGAGAACATACTTTGTATGTCTCAAATCGTTTTAAATTTATTGAGACTTGTCCTATGGCCCAGAATATACCTAATTTATCTCTCCTGGTAAGTGTTCCATATGTACTTGAAAAGAATGTGCATTTCTGTTGTTTGGGTGGAGTGTTCTATTAATGTCAGGCCAATTTGGTTCACACCTTCTGTATGTTACCGAACGATTGCTACTTGTTCTGTTAATTGAGAGATCAATATTGAAATCTTAGACCATAATTATGGATTTGCTTATTTCTCCTTGCAGTAGTTTTTCTTCATATAATTCGAAACCTGGTTATTAGGTACATAAACATTTAGGATTAAAATGTCTTCTTGATGAATTGATCCCATTAATTATTATAAATTGACCTGCTGGGGGCACCTAGGTGGCTCAGTGGGTTGACTGTTCAACTCTTGATATCAGCTCAAGTCTTGATCTCGCAGTCATGAGATCCAGCCACAAGTAGGGCTTTGTGTGGGGCTTGGAGTCTGCTTGGGATTCTCTGGCTCCTTCTCTTTCTACCCCTCCCCGGCTCACACTTTCACTCTCCCTCAAAATAAATAAATAAACTTAAAAAAAATAAATAAAAGAAAATGACCTGCTCTATTCAAGACAATGTTCTTTGCTCTAAAATATAGTTTGTTTTGACATTGACTTAGTTGTTCTAGCTTTCTCTTTCTTCTTTCTTTCCTTTCTTTCTTTGGATTGCCGTTAGCAAGGAACATCTTTTCTATTTTTTATATTCTTTTGCTTTTAACCTATTTGTGTCTTTACATTTAAAGTAGGCATCATACAGTTGGTATTTTTTTTATTCAATCTGATCATTTCTGCCTTAATTTGGGGATTTTGGTCATTCACATTCAGTGTGATTATTGATGTAATTAGGTTTACCTCTGTCATCTTGATATTTGTTCTATTTGTGCCATCAGTTTTCTTTTTCCTCTAATTTATTTTGGATTTTTTGAACATTTTGTATGATGCCATTTTATGTATTTTATTGGCTTATTAACTATAACTTTTTTATTTGATTGCTTGCTTCAAGATTTGTAGTTACTTCTTTAAGTTGTATCTTCAAGCAATATTATACCAATTCACATATAGTATAAGAACCTTACAGTAGTATACTTTCATTTCTTCTGTACTGACCTTTGTGCTATGATTGTCAAACTCTATTCTTAGATGTTACAAACTCCATACTACATTATTACAAGTGGAAGGTCAATTATCTTTTAATGAGATTGAAATAAAAATATCTTATATCTTTATGCCCATTGTACTCTTATAGCTTAAACCAGTGTAACTATCATTTCTCATGCTCTTCGCTCCTCTTTATAGATCTGTTCTTCTCATCTGATATCATTTTCTTTCTGCTCAGGGCTTCCTTTAACATTTCTTGCAGTATGGTTTTGCTGGTGATGAATTCTTTCAGCTTTCACGTGTCTGGAAAAGTAGTAGTTAATATAGTAGTGAATATAGATTGGTAAGAGATCCAAGAACTGAAACCTATTCTATACCAGTATTAAGAGGTGGGAGAGATAAGGAACCAGTTTAAAAAAGATTAAGATGCAGGGGTGCCTAGGTGGCTGTCAGTTAAGCATCCGACTTTGGCTCAGGTCATGATCTCATGGTTCATGAGTTCAAGCCCCGCGTCGGGCTCTGTGCTGACAGCTCAGAGCCTGGAGCCTGCTTCAGATCTGTGTCTCCCTCTCTCAGTGTCTGATCGCACTCCCTATCTCTCTCTCAAAAATAAACATTAAAAAGAAAAAAAGATGGAATCACTGGTGAACTAGAATGAATATCAGAATATGATATGGTTTCCATGTTTAGTGGAAAATGATTTAAACATTACTTAAATACCATAAATCTCAAAATCCTTACCATCTCAGTCATCTCAGGGTTATTATAAAGAACCTAGTACCTTAATTTTTGTAATGGGCTGCTTTTTCCCAAAGTAGTTGTCTATTCCTATAATGTCCACAAAACGATTGGATTAATTGTATTAGAAACAAGGTAAAAATCATTGTCGTGTCTTTTAAGATGATGATTTATCTATAATTGGAACATTACCTATGGCATTGTGTGTTTGGGTCCAGATCATGGCTGCTAAAATGATCAGGAAGGGGATAAACATAACTAAAAATCAAAGACTCTTCATTTAGAGAAGTTAGGGTTCTTCCTGATTAATGTGATTGATGTCCACAACAAAGCATGAACACACTTTCCAGATTTCAAAAATGGAGGATGTTTCCAAAGTTTGAGAGAGCTAAATTTAAGAAATTGACATGAGGTATTAGATACGGAATAAAGTCATAGAAGAAAAGTTTAAAGGAGTTGTTTTAGAACAAGTTTTTCTAAAAGCTGGACAAAGGAATTGATCTTCCAGAACAAAACGATACATCTTTCTGAAGATAAAGACAAACTTAAGCTAGTAGAAAGTTTGCTTAAAGAAATAAAATTTTACCCTTGGAAGGTTTTCTGCTATGAACTTTTTTTTTTTTTTTTTTAACTTTGCCATCTTCTAGGACCTGCCTTGTTAATACAATGTGCAATCTATTTTAGCGTAATTGTGTATTTTATTATGAATGTAGTCAAACAAATTTCCCGTATATATTTTTTTAATGTTTATTTATTTATTTTGAGAGGGAGAGAGAGAACATGAGCAGAGGAGCGGCAGAGAGAGGGAGAGAGAGAATACCAAGCAGACTCCCACACTGTCATCACAGAGCCTGATGGGGGGGCCTGAACTCACAAACTGGGAGATAATGACCTGAGCTGAAATCAAGGGTTGGATGCTTAACCAACTGAGCCACGCAGGCACCCCTAAATTTCCCATATTTCTTTAAAACAATGTTTTGGTTTTTTTTTAATGTTTATTTATTTTTGAGAGGGAGGGAGAGAGAGGGAGACACAGAATCCGAAGCAGGCTCCAGGCCCTGAGCTGTCAGCCCAGAGCCCGACACGGGACTAGAACCCACAAACAGTGAGATAACGACCTGAGCCAAAGTCGAACACCTAACCAACTGAGCCTCCCAGGTGCCCCTAAATTTCTCATATTTCTAAGGAGAAGATCCAAACAGACAAGTTTTTGGCTAACTGTAAGGAAAATTTTTAAGGGTAGTCTTACTATATATGTATTTTAAATCACACATATAAGACACATAAATTTTAGAAAAAGAATGTATTTTTCATTGTGTAAAATAATTCAAGTATTCTCATTTGTTGTGGCATCCAGTGTCTTCAACACCATGAAAGTCACATTCGTTTTAGTAATACAGTTTTTGAGAGAATATTGTATTAATGCCCATTAAACAGTTTGAAAATACAGCATCTTTTGAAACCTTAACACTGGAAACCTTGTACCAAGCAACAAAAACTCATATATAATATTTGATTTCTTCTGTAAGTGTGTGGTATCTCCCGAGTGAAGCAACTTAAATTAATTTTTAAAATGATTTTTGAGACACATGTTCACACTGACACCTGTTGTTTTAAGGCCCTAGGAGTAACTAAAACTGTTCAAAATGTTGCCCTCCTTTTTAGTTAGCTTTAATTGTCATTTAGATAAGATGTTTTATCTAGCTAAGATCATCTAGATAAGAGATAACATTTAGATAAGATGTTTTTGAATGCATTACTAGTATGCAGATGAGTTTCTTTGACCCCACTTGTAGATAGACATTTTTTTTTTCAGTTTATTTATTTAGAGACAGCTCCCTGAAGGGAGCACAAGTGGGGGAGGGGCAGAGAGAGAGAAAGAGAGAATCCCAAGCAGGCTCCACACTGTAATTGTGGAGCCAGATGCTGAGCTCAAACCCACGAACCAGGAGATCATGACCTGAGCCGAAGTCAGGCACTTAACCTACTGAGGCACCCTGGTGCCCCAATAAACATTTCTTGAATAAACTGAGCATAGGGAAGATGTAAAATCGCAATCACAGCCCGATGTAAAGAAACAGGGAAATAACCTAACAAATACAATTTCTAACAAGTAGGATTTTAAACTTTTTATAACTTAGGAAGTTACATTAGGAAGATTAGGAAGAAGGTAGCTAAGCTGGAATTAGGGCAGTCTCAGAATCTCCCAGCCAGCCCGGTGTTCTCAGGTGAACTCATGACCCAAACAAGAGGATCCTTGAAATCTTTGGCTTCGCACACATGAAACTTTTTGAAAGATAAAGTGTTTGACCCCAAGAAGTGTGGGCTCTCTCAAGTTTTCCCAGATCTTCAAGGAGTCTCAAGTGTAAACATAAGACCCCACACTAGCCTTAGGGGACAGCCTGGAACTCCCTCAGCAATAAACTTGAATGGAGCACCGGAAAACCCCCAGAGCAGGCTAAAATCATTGGTGTTTCCCATTGAAAAAATGGAAATGGCTTTCTGTTTTTTTGAGACACTGCGTTTTCCATTGGAAGTATGCAAATGCTGTGAATCTCCTCCAGCTGTTCATGCATTTCTTGGGTGTAAAACAAAGTTACTGGACTTTTATTTTTCATTAAGTATGAAATTACTAATTATGAAATACTTATTTTCATATATGTCAGCAAATATGTATCAGCATATACATATAACAAGAAAAGAAAATTCTAATATTTCACAGCTACAGGAACCCTGGACTGGGTTTCAGCTGACAAGATTCTCGTCTTAGGTTTTGCCCTTCCATTCCTCAAGTTCCCTATGTATAGAAGAGAAGGATGAGAGATTAAACAGGAATTAAACGGGATAGTCCCTAAAGCTCTTTACAATTCCAAAAAATTCTGAATTTTTATCATTTTAATGAACAGAAATAGAAGTTAAAAACTCATTTGCAAGTTTACTGCTCCTTATGCATGGGAACTATTTTTACCCCCAATCATTTGTGATAATTACAGCTTTCTAGCCTTGAAGTCATAGGGTGCTATGAATTGGTAAAGGATAATAGAGTTTAGTACATGGTTATAAAAGTCCTTTTAGTACAGGGCTAAGTAATGGTGGGAAATGTGACCTCTACTGTTTAGTGAAAGATGTTTTTTAATATACAGAGGCATTGTTCTTTTTGGCATAATAATAAAAGCACCCATTATTTCTAGCATTTGGTTCTAATTGTATAGAATCAGTTGTTTGTCAGTGTGATATGACCCTGATTGCAATGTCTGGAGGAAAGGGGTGATTGTGGTTGTTGTAAGGACCCTAATTATAGAATTTCTTTTGCACTTTCAGAGTGAGCTTCATTTTTATCAATGCTTGTGAAGTCTGAGTAATCGAATTCTTTCAGGATTTGCTGTTGGATAATCACTGATGACATACTTCCTTTTACATTTTTGTGATTAAGTATTAATATAATTTGATCCAGGTGCTTTTTCTTCTTTGTAGTCATATTGTTTGTTTGTGAGAACTGAACATGTCTTTGTGCTCTGATTTATTACCCAGTTATTTACTTCCTGAAGGCCGTTATTAAGTTTAGAATTATTTGCTAGATTTTAAGATTTTTCTCTAGTATGTATTTTTTTTTAATGCTTGTTTATTTTTGAAAGAGAGAGAGAGAGGGGGAGAGCACAAATGGGGAGGGGCAGAGAAAGAGGGAGACAAAGAATCCAAAGCAGGTTCCAGGCTCCAAGCTGTCAGCAGAGAGCCCCACGCAGGGCTCAAACCCACGCACCGTGAGATCATGACCTGAGCTGAAGTGAGACGCTTAACCAACTGAGCCACCCAGGTGCCCCAAGATTTTTCTCTGGTATTTAAAAAGTAAAGTCCTCACAGTTATGAGCATATTTTAACATTTAACTCTTAAGGGGAATATGATACTTCTGTTGTAATTACCTATTGAAAATAGGACAATTCCTAAATTATCTTTGATTATTTTAAGCTTGATTATCACAATTTTGAAATCTATTCTTCCTTAGCCTTGTTTACATACAAATCTTTTCACTGTAGTTCGAGGAGAAATGAGGGTCCCTGAAGAAGCACTAAAGGTAAAAATTTTTTACTTATTTCCTTTGTAAATCCACCATTTGCTAGGGTCGATTTCACTCCTGGGTGTTTCACTTTCATTTTTAAATGTTTTGTAGCATGAGAAGTTTACCATTCAGCTTCAGCTGTCCCAAAAATCTTCAGAATCAGAGTTGTCAAAATCTGCGTGTGCCAAAAGCCTGGATTCAAAGGGAGCAGATACATCAGCAGAGGTGCAGCATAAAGCCGCAGAAGCACTGAAGTCTGAGGAAAAAGCCGTGGGTAAGTTAACCTGTTTGGAAATACCATATTTATACGTGGTTATGAAGAAATGGCATCCTTTGTTCTAAAAAAGTTGGCCATGTCCATATAAATTTGTAATAATGACAGTTTTAGAGTAGGTTTTAACATAGCCAACGCTTTCGTTAGAAAGCATTTTATAATATAATTATATATGACAGTTATATGTAGGTGTGTTTAATATATTTAAATATTTGAGAGAAATAAATATAGTTTTCAATATTTTTATTTAATGTTTGTCTGCTTTTTCTGAATTATAACAAGTGAATTAAAAGGAAATATCCAGGGGCACCTGGGTGGTTCAGTTAGTTGAGCGTCCAGCTTTGGCTCAGGTCATGATGTCATGGTTCGTGAGTTCAAGCCCTGTGTCAGGCTCTGTGCTGACAGCTCGGAGCTTGGAGCCTGCTTCGGATTTTGTGTCTCCCTCTCTCTCTGCCCCTCCCCTGCTCGTGTTCTGTCTCTCTCTGTCTCTCAAAAGTAAATAAATGTTAAAAAAAATTTAAAAATGACAATGAAAAATCCAAAAAAATAAAAGGAAATATCCAATGATATTATGTCATCATAATTATTACTGTATATATGATGTTCCAGGAACTGCTTTACATAAATAATCCTATTCATACAAAAACATTTTTTTTTTAATTAATAGAATAGGCATTACCAAATTTGCTCAAATATAAATCTACTAGTCATGTTAACATCTAGGTTAAATTCAGTTACTGTACAGTCCCCCTAGGCTTAAAAAAACTTTTTCATGGTCATTCATACCAAAACTTACTTTTGTCTTTTATCTCGACTTACTTAATGAGCCATTTCTGTATACCAAAATACTGAGTACACCTTAGCAAAAAGCTATTAGGTTACAGCAGTGTGCATTACTTAGATATCAGCCAGTGCAAAATTTCATTTATTTAGTCATGTCCAACATTGAATAAGGTCTGACACAAAAACTTAAGTTTTTCAACTTAGAGTACTCTTCACCTATCTAGACTATATGTTGTTTTCATTTAATAAATTAGCCAGGCAATTCTAGCATTCTGTAAAACCATTTTTTTTTCTGTTTCATATGCATTATACAGATTTTTTTTCACCTTTTCCAGATATTTCTGCGATGCCCCGTGGTACTCCATTATATGGGCAGCCATCATGGTGGGGGGATGATGAGGTGGATGAACAAAGGGCTTTCAAGTCAAATGGCAAGCCTGAAGAAAAAAGTCATGAAACCGGGACAGCAGGTAAGGAAAATCTCAAGACTGTGACATTAAATGGACATTTGGGGAAGAATTTGTAATTAAACAAAAATCTGGCAACTCTGAAAAAAAGATATCTACTACTCCTTAATTTAATAAAAAATGTTGATGAATGTCTTAATGATGTTGTCATTTTAAGTTTATTATGAATGATTCTCATATAAAGTATTAATTCCAGTATCATTTTATTTAAAAGGTTTTTCCAACTTATGAGATTAAAACTTGGAAAATAGATTAATAATGTAATTGAGCATTTAAGGTATTTAAAAAGAATTATTAAAATGTTTCAATTAGACCAAAATAGTGGGCACAAACGAATTGTGTGTTTCCTTAGATTCACAGGTATATAATCATGTTTTTAAATGAACAGTTTCTGTTATGTTCAGAAATGTGATATAAAATTAAAACTTATTTAAAACCTCAGTTTGCTTTGTTTGTTGGGATATGGTAGCAAGACTAGCCAAGTTCAGCCAGAATGAAAAATTAGTTCTGGGTCACATTAATAGTCAAGGAACATATTCTTGTGTTGCTGGAGGGATTTAGTAATGAACCAAGTGCCCTTAAGCCAGCAAGGGTCAAGATTTCCAGGAAATGAATGGAGGTGTCATTCGTCACGTAAGGACTTGGCAAAGACATCAACACCAAAGGGTGAAACGGGCAGTTTCTACAATAATGTCAGATAAGAATCCAGAACTGTAGGAATTGAACACAGGTACCAGGGAGCAGTCTGGAAAACCAAGTCTGACTGAGTCAAAGATAGATCCCAGCACAACTCTTCTCAATTTTCTACCTTCGACCCTAATTGTACAAGATAATAAATAAATTAATTAATTAATTAAGAACACTGTTCTTTAAATATGTGCTAATTTGACCTTGGACAGGTCTAAGAAAGCTGGCTTTATCAACTTGATTTTACAAGTGCCCCAAACTGAAGTTGTCAACTTTGCAAATAAATTCCCATCGTAGCTTCCTTGTTTCTCTCCACCAGCAGTTTTCTTCATGTCCAAGCTTAGAAATACTTAGTATTCATACTGAGTATCATTCAGCATTACATCAGATGCAAATAACAAATGCTACCTGAGACTGAACAGGAAAGAAATTTCCTGGCTTAAATAACCGTACCTCTTCAGGGTTGGCTAAGGCATCTCTACAGTGTCATCAGCAACTGGTTTTTCTCCCTTTCTCAGCCCTTCAGTCCACAGTGGGCGTATAGGGCCACATAGGGGGGTGTCTCCCCTCATGGCCATCTGTGTGAATGAAACTAAATTCTTAAATGATTATCAGCTTATGTGGCATGTCTCATTGAGTGTCATTTTTGCCAGATGACAAAAGCTGTTTCATAATCTTGGGATTATTTTTGAGTAAGAAGGAATTAAGTGATTTATGTTTGTGTTAAATTGCTTGAAGAACCCAGCCAGATTTAGCCTATTAGGTGTCTTGTGAGAGAATCTTATCTGCTTTCTTATGTTAGTGCAAGGATGTTATTGTTTCAGATTTATCATTGGCAGTTTTTACAATATAGGATGAGGGGAACGGTTTACTGACCTGAAATAACTTATGATACTAGCCGAGATTGTAGAATCAGTTTGAAGATGGGTACTTATTTAATTTGATCATTTTGAAAGTGTTATTAAATGTTTCCAGTTATGAAATATAAGTGATTCATTTATGCTTTAAGTATGCAACTTGTAAATACAAAAAGTGACTTGCTTCTTGGTTACCCATTATTAGAATGCAAAATCTTAGTAATTGTTAGGAGGGGGGAACATTTCAGAAAAGCTAATAGAGTATCTGCGACCTAGTAATTTGTTATGTCCCTCTCAGTGGGTCCACATGTATCTAGAATCTCCTACAGACCTAACCCTGGAAGCAAATGTATATACTGGAGCAATCTAATTCTCCAGAAATTGTCCGAGTATTTTTAGTCCAATTAAAAAGGAGAACTGCCCTCACTTTAGCTATAGGTGCGCCCAGGGCCTGCTAACTTGGTGTAAACATTTACGTAGGTTACATCTAAAGGTCTTCTAGTGTTGCAAAGGTGTGTTTGAAAAGAAGGTGTGTGCAGCTGTGAGGAATAAAGCTCTGGCTCTTTTACATTGATTTTCATCTAATCACACTAAATTTGGAAACTTTCAAGTTGTGACTCCTTTTGCTGTTTCCTAGTCTTTATTTGCAGTCCTTGAATATGCCAGGCTGGATGTATGTTGTAGGCTGAGTGAATGTGCTTTCATCATTGCCTTTAGCATCTGGAATTGAATATTTCTTAATTTCGTACAGAAGAATGAAGGGAATGGCTTTCTTGGAGGTGTATTGTCCCCATTTTCTCTTCTGATTTAGATAAGCAATTCTAGCATAATCAGTTATTAAATAGTTTTAAATACCTAGCAGTTGAGATTATGACAGACTATTAGTATACTCAAAATATTAGTATATTTAATATATTAATTTACTTAATTTGGTATAAACAGAACTGAGTTTGAAGGTAAATGAATGTTAAATTCACAGATTTCCAGAATCTGTTCCATCAGCGTTCTGAGATAGAGCAGTTTTATTCTTCTGTATTAATTTTCCCAATAATTTTTCTAGTAGGCCTACATTTCCCAAGTATAGTAGGTCCACACTTGATCCGTTTTTATCATCTCCAGAGAGATGAATTCCTTCACATAATGAATTTTCCAAATGACTGAACTTTTACAACTGACAATTTCTGTAAAAGTTTGACCATTTTCTATATTTCTATTAATGAATTACCCATATCACTGTGTTCTCAAGTGGAGAAGCCTGAATATGATACAAGTTTCTGGTTTATGACCCAAAGTCATCATGATGGATGTCACTTACTGCAGTGTGATACATCACATGACAGCCTTGTGAGACATTACGGGGTGTGGGACTGTTGGCCCTCTGCACAGAATGGTTCTGGACTGTTGTGGTTCTGAGCTGGGTCCCAAGATCTTGTTTTTTGTCTTACTCCTGCCATCTGTCTGACTCTTACTTCTTGGTGCAGTGTATCTTACCTTAATCCTCACTTCAGGTTTGCTACATGTGTCTGTGCAGACAGTAAAAAGACTCTTGAGTGAGTGACTTTTCTGTTAGTAAAGGTCATGAATATGGGAGTATAGGTGTTATTGTATCCTTCTTGAGTTTTTTAGAGTTAGTTTTTCTTGTTTCCCTAATTCTTAGCTATGTTGGAGAGTTGGGGAAAAGAGAGAAACATTTGTTTGTGTGCCTACTTTGTGCCAGGCTTTGTTCTGGGTAATGTACATTATGTCACTTAATACTGAACCTCACTGGATCATGACAGTGATCTCATGGATAGATACCATTATTTCCGATGAGAAAAATGAGAATTAAAGACTGACAGACACAGGATTCATCAGATCATAACATGCTGCCTTTCCCCTCTACTGTGCTACCTGATGTTGCAAGATAACTGATTTCTGGATAAGTTGTGTAAGTCTCAGGTTTCCAGTCCTTGAAGTAAAGGTGACTTGGATGTAGGACTAAGGGGTGATAACCTTTAAAACAGTGGTGTGCATTTGATCTAGGCTGTTTTTATGTGTTATAGTGTGAAAACATGTTGAAAGTATGTCAGTATTAACTGTGAACTTTTCCTTCACAAGGAAGGAAAATTAGGAAAATATTCCTTTAAATCATGAATGACAAATAGATGGTTAAGTGTTGTACCCCCGGAGCAGCTTTTCACGGTTTGGGCTTGCACTTCAGCCACATCATTTTATTTGGGTATCTGGTGGTGGTAGTAAGAAAGTACCACCCCTTATTCCCAGCCAGTATTATCCTGTTGCTAGAAAATGAGCAAAGCAGATAATAAATGACTGAGTGATTGTATACATGTGTATAGATAGATAGATACATAGGTAAGAGAGGATAGGTTTATAAGCCAGTTGTCCTATATGGAATTGACCAAGTACAGTACACCGTAATGAACAGGAAATAAGTCCATGTATGAAAAACTACAAATAGCATTTATTAGTGAATTCATTAATACATGGGAAGTGCCTAATTTTACTGTCATGGAAATTTTAAATGACAGGCCTTCAGAGTAAACAGAATGCAAGTGAACATTTTTTTATTAAGATAAAGATGAATTAACTCTGAAAGAAATTTTTAAAACTTGACTTAGGTTATTTAGTCTTGTATAATCTCTTCTTCCAATTAGCATGTAAAATTTTTGCTTTGATGTATTTTCTGATGTACATTTTTCATTTTCAGTTATAAGAAAAATTAAGTATACTTTGATAAGAATAATTTTTACATTGAAAGTTGTTTTTGTTAGATACTCTGTTTACCTTCTGTGTAGTGTTTTGTTTTGGGAGGCGGGGGGACTAGAGCTTGATGTTCTCTATACCCTGTTCCACACCCTGGATGACAGCAGTGTTGCTGTCCCCTTCTTGTTACCTGAAAGCAAACAGTTTGATGTTTGTTTATATTCAGAGAGTACTGCCAAGAATTCAATTACAGCACCTGAAGAATCCCATCAAGATCTAATATTCGATGCTTCAAGAGACCAAATATTACTTCACTTAATTGGGGAATGACTGGAAACAGCCTAGTCTCCCTGTATTGTCTTTCCTCCTAATAAATTACCTGCACACGGTTTTCCCATCAATCTGTTTAAAAACGGAGTACTTTTATGAGCTTTAGGAAAATGTTTTTCATTTGAACTCTTTATCATCTTAATAATGGCTATGGTTCTTTTGCTTCCTGAAAAATAGAGCAGCTTAATCTTTTTTATTTCTTTATCTATTTATTTTTTGCATTTGTAGTATCTGGTAACACAGTTTACAAAAATTTTTCAGTTATCATTTTCATTTATGTATTTTGTTTACTTATTCATTTACATATATTATGTATAAATGCATTTTTATACCTTTATATTCATTTCTGAGACAGCAGAACAATAGTGACAGCACCCCAGCGTTGCTCACTTCTTCTGCCAACTCTGGTTGTTTTGATCTGAGATTTAATTCAGCTTTCCTCCAAGAATTCTTGACACTTGTGCATATTCTGACACATGTATAGACATATACGTGAATTTTCTTCTGGGCTTATTGGCTGGCAACTAAATTTTCTATTTTTAACCTATTTCTTTCACACTGCTGCTTGGATCGCAGTGCTGCAAGCAAACCATGTTTTATCTTTAGTTATTCTTTCATTCTTTACAAAATGTATCCATCTTCTCACAAGGATCGCACATCAATGTTATTTTTGTAATTCGAGAAGTAATGCCTCTCAGTGTCATGGTGAAGAATGGTAAGTGGAATAATTACTTCTAGAATATTGCTCACATGGTGACCTCATGTTTATTTTACTTTGTGCAGAAGCTGTACTTTTTGTTCATACATATTTCATCCTCCTGACTTGATAAGGAAATTCCTATTTTTTTTCTGTCACTCTAAGATATGCATGTTGAACGTGCATCTCCATCCACATTTGATTTCAGTTCTTTTGCACTTGGATGATTTCTGGATCCAATTTGGAAGAAATACGGTCTAGCCATGAAGGATCCATCTCTTGCTGTCGTGGCTTCTCTTGCATCTTCTGTTGGTACCTGAACGCTGTGTTTATAGCCGACATCTCTTCTCTCTGACATTTGCCGGTTTTTCATCCAGGCTCTGATCTGCCTTCTGATTCTCATGGCGTAATACAAATGGCCATGATTATATTTCCTTCTGTGCTAGAAACTCCCAAATATTTTGAATTTTCTCTTATTTTTTTATTAGGGTGCAGCATAGATGCCAAGCACGTTGAGGAACAATCTGCAGCTGCAAGTGAAGATGTACTTTTCCCTCTCTGTAGGGAACCGAGTTACTTTGAAATCCCTACCAAAGAATTTCAGCAGCCATCACAAATAGCAGAGAGCACTATTCATGAAATCCCGACAAAAGACACACCAAGTTCCCATACAGCAGGTGCAGGGCATGCTTCATTCACCATTGAATTTGATGACAGTACCCCAGGGAAGGTAACTATTAGAGACCATGTGACAAAATTTGCTTCTGATCAGCGCCACAAGTCCAAGAAGTCTTCTCCCGGAACTCAAGACCTACCAGGGATTCAAACAGGAATGATGGCACCGGAAAATAAAGTAGCTGACTGGCTAGCACAGAACAACCCTCCTCAGATGCTATGGGAAAGAACAGAAGAGGATTCCAAAAGTATTAAGAGTGATGTTCCAGTTTACTTGAAAAGGTTGAAAGGTAAAGTGAATTACTTGATCATTTCAGAACTTGCTGTTTTGTGACAAAGAAAATTCAGTCTTCACAGTTACCAAACTACTGCTAGATAAAAAATTATATGGTAGGAAACTTCAGCTCTTTCAAAGCTTCCTGTTTTGATTTTGAAGCTCAGAAGCAAACCATACTGCCCATATCCACCTTACTGATTGAAAATAGTCTGCTTTCATTTTCTTGCCAAAACCAGATTGGTTTTGTGAATTTATATTTATGCCATTAAAAATATTTCTTTTCCTATGGAAATAAAAGATTCATTCAGTTCACCTGTGGAATTCCCTTAGAAGACCTTTCTTATCGCTTTCTTGACTTAAGGAAAAGATGTGTTCAATTCTGTTCTTCTCTATTGTGATACTTCAAGTGAAATGTCTGTCTCGATTTTGAAAGAAATTTTAAGCCATTTGATAATGGGCGAGAAGTTCTACATTAGTAATAATAGTCACATTGGGGTTTTTTAAATGTTTATTAATTTTCTGTGTGTGTGTGTGTGTGTGTGTGTGTGAGAGAGAGAGAGAGAGAGAGAGAGAGAGAGAGAGAGAGAGAATCAATCCGAAGGAGGCTCCACCTGCCAGTGCAGAGCCCGACATGGGCCCCAAACTCACTAACTGTGAGATCATGACCTGAGCTGAAGTCAAGAGTCAGACACTTGCCGACTGAGCTACCCAGGTGCCCCAGTAATACAGTCACATTGTTGAGAAAATGTTTCAAACTTTTCTCAGTGGTTATTCGTGAAGCAAAATTCTTGGTTTAGAGAACAAAATTCTTGGTTTAGAGATACTGGGAATTAATTGAATTAAAAATGTTTTTGATATTAAAACTTATGAAACCACAATTGAGTGTTTATTTGTGAAGTAGTCAGTATATGCTTTATTAGTATAACACTTGGCCAAAATTAGTCAGATGTCTATACCTGTACAACAGGGTATCAGCTGAATAATTTTTCTATTGTTTTGCTCTATCTTAATTACTCTATCTTAATTTTATTTCATAAGCTATCATTAAGAGAAATGACTGCATGCTAATATGACCATTCTGTTACTATACAAGGAGTTAATGAGCTTTAACAAATGCTAATTGAGGTCACTGTATCCCTAACACTTCACCTGGGACTTAATTATGTGGCAAGTACTCAGTAATTTGAATACACAATGAATGACTTTGCTATCAATGATAAGACGAACCCTGGCTTAACCTGTACTTTATGCCCTGGGATTTTGGTCAAGTACTGAAGAAATACCTGTTCTGATTTGCTTCTAAGACATTTCAGGATAGTGAGGTGGTGTGATTACCTAATTCTTTGCTGGGGCCTATTACTAAATCTAATTATAATCATAAGCAATTGCCTGCATTATGCTCTTCATATTGATTGTTATCTTTTGCCTCTGTCAGATAATATTAAATTCATAACTGAGAACTATATATTTACGTATAGGTGAAAGCTCACAGATAAAAGCTACCCATCTGTATGCTGACCATTTGTAAGAATCAATAAATAGTACTGATATCCAAGTGTAATATAAAAGGTAGCATAAATCTTGACAATTTAGAAATGACATGGTCTTTCTCAAACTACTTTTAATAAATGTGCCAAAAGTGAGCTAAAAGGTTATTTTAAAAGTTGCCATTTTAAAATACCCTTATCCCTTTATTTTATAACTGTTTTTTTTAGTCATCATAAGCATTTTCTGTATTAGTTATTATTTTTAAGCCATCATTTTTAGCCATTCTCTTCTTGAACAAGGCCCATCTGTAAGCCTGATTCCAAACAGAGGCATTAATGCCCATAATCACACTGTATCTGTGCATTAATGATATTTAAAAATTTTACCAGAAATTATACAAATTGCTGTTTTCCCTCAAAGTTGATTTATGGGTAGACACATGTTCTACTGTATTGCCATCACTCAGAACTCTTCTTTTGGATTGGCCTTCAGACCATTTTACAAAAAAATATCTTTGTGAATATAACTCATTTTTGGTTCAAGATAGATCCATTTTATTGCTCCAGTTATATTTATAAATGACATTTGACTTTTTCCCAAAGTCAGATATGCCATCATTAGACAGAATTTCCACAATCTAGGTAGGATGTTGAAAGTGTATACATAGACTTTAAATAAAGGCAACAATTTTACATTAATTAGACTTCCAGCAATTATTTGAATCAGTCTCAAACATTAAAAGTAAGTAAAATAAAAGCAAAAACCTTTGCTCCTACAAGAGTAAAGTGCACACGCTTTGGGACAGTGAAGAAAATCATGCTCACAAAGCCCGTACACTTTTCCCTTTAGGAGACTTGCAGCTTCTTTTGACCACAACGTCTGACCTGGTACAGCTAACCTACCCCCAAAAATACTGAACAGACTTCAACATATTTAGTCGTGGTTGATGGTAGACAACACAGAAACTCGGAGAGGAGAGTTTCCCAGTGATTTTTGTTGTTGTTGAGTACAAAGAGAAATTGCAGTTCTTGCCAGGGGTCTCCCCTTTTGTAACACTGAAAAATACAAGAAGGAATAGCAATATTCCATGAAAGAAAATGGCTAACCCATAAAAAGTTTTAAACTGTAACTTAAAAAATACCAAAAGGACCCAACACCACTTAAGTGCCAAATTTTACACGTTGGTACAAGAGCTGAAGTCTTGTAAAGATGGTGTTTTCATGTTGTATATGTGTGCTGTGTGGGCTATTTGGTCTTATTGGTACAGAAATTTAGAGTTTAGTTATTACTGGCTCTTGGAAACTGGATTCCTTTCCAGTTCAGCCAGTGCAACAATAAAAAAGATTGTAAAATAGCATGTTTTCAGTGAGTTTTATATTTGAATTAGTGGTTTACTTTGGTTTTGCGTTCCATTTGCTATCCCTGATTCCTTGCTTAATTGCCTGAGGGTGGGGATTCCATTAATTAAACACCTGTTTGGGTTTTATTATTCTTTTCAGATTGCATTTTGAATAATTGCTAATTTGAAGAAAGATTTTCAGATTTGTTGTTGTATCTGATGTTTATGACATTCGTCAGTTTTGTTTTGCTGGGAAGTGCCTCCCTTCGTGTTGGTTTAATTCTCTCCCTTGGCTTCCCTTGCCTGTGACTTTTTCAAAACATTACCCTTTTCTGTGGATTCTTTCTAGCTTCTGAGTCTTCTCACACCTTTTATGTACATTTTTGCAACTAGTCTTCTGTTAAATCATTAGCACCAGTTGGTAACCTCTAAGTACATTTAAAACAAAAAACAAAAAAGAACTCCATGAGTATTAAAATTCCCCTTTCTCTTTTGGATGTGTGCCCTTTGCCCCTCCCAGCCAATGCATCGTCCAGTTCTGATCATTGTCTTGTTTGTTACTACATTATTCAGCAGGTCTTCAGATTTAGAATTTGTAGCCCAGAAAAGGTTTAAACTCAGACTTGGGACTGGAAGCACTTTTCTTCCAATGAAGCCATCATTTAAGCCCTCGTTTGTAATTCATTCAGTCTAAAACTGAATAATTTAGGAAGCATAGAAAAATTCTTGACCTTCAAAAAAATTTATGCTATAATAATATAAGTATCATTTGATAATTTCTTCTAATGTACTTATTTAAATACTTAAAATTCTAAATCATTGAAAACAAATATTTCTCTAATGTTTCACATTTAATCCCTAGTAGAACTATGAAGGGTAACTATGAAACCTAATGTTTCAAAATTCAAACATATTCTAATTTGACTCTATATGCTTTATAGAGAAGACAGATTTTTAGCTGGTTATATTTAGCACCCTGCCATTTGCCCAGAAGGTGGTTAGATTTATATAGGATTTCATAGACGATGCTATTCTGTGATAGGCCTTTAGCATGCTTTATTTAACTCTTTGAAGCCACCAGAGTTTAGAGCACAAATGTAAATTTGCAAAACTTCTCATAGCTAGAAAGACACTTGTAGAGAAGTGTATAGTAATTGGTGGAAACTACAAATTTGTATCTTCGTATTAAAATTTTGTATACTTTTTATAAAAGTATGCTGTAGTTTTAGAAGTATTAAACATTGTCAAAATTCACCACATTTTATGGCATTTGTGTTTTATTCTACTGTGTAGTGATAAGCATCTCAGGAGGATTACTCTCTTTTCTCTTTTCCTCTCAGGCTAGAAGCCAATTTTTGATTGCTAAAGAAGGTATAAGGTTTGGAGGCCGGATTAACGTTTATTAATGTTATAAATACAGATTACCGCAGATGATATAGCATTGCTTATCTGTTAAGGCATTAATGAATCATTAGAAAGTTAAAAATTTGGAGAAAGAAAAGCAGTCCTATTCATTTATTTATAAAGGACCTCATTGTTGGTTGAGAAAATTTGAATGTGAGTGTTGCAGTTGAGGGGAGTTTGCCGAGCCTGTTACTGAAAGGAACATATGACTGGGGTTGAAGAGGGGGAGGGGGCCAAAAGCAAGTAACACTTTTGTATACGCGTCTAATTTTCTACATGGGACTTTTTCCTTCCCTATTATGTGGCTTCTGTTTTGTGTCCAGGAAATAAACATGATGACGGTACACAGAGCGATTCAGAAAATGCTGGGGCCCACAGGCGCTGTAGCAAGCGTGCTGCTCTCGAGGAACACTTAAGGCGGCACCACTCCGAACAGAAAAAGCTGCAGAAGGCCCAGGCCACTGAGAAGCATCAAGACCAAGCTGTTGTAAGTCAAACTGCTTTTATGATTGCATTCTTTGACGAAGACAATCCCAGAAAAAGACGTTCCTACTCTTTTACTCAGAGTGCGGGAATCTTGTGTCAGGAAACTACTTACTCGACACCACATACAAAACTTGAAAAAGCAAAATCTCCAACAGCAGATGCCAAAGTGGTTTCTTTGTCTTTCCAGACTAGCTCTACGCATCACAGAGGGGGGCATGGTGTTCCACATGGGAAATTGTTAAAACAGAAATCAGAGGAGCCATCGGTGTCCATTCCCTTCCTACAAACTGCATTATTGAGAAGTTCAGGGAGTCTTGGGCACAGACCAAGCCAGGAGATGGATAAAATGTTAAAAAATCAACCTACTTCTGCCACTTCTGAAAAGGATAATGATGATGACCAAAGTGACAAGGGTACTTATACCATTGAGTTAGAGAATCCCAACAGTGAGGAAGTGGAAGCAAGAAAAATGATTGACAAGGTAAATAATTGAAATTCGGGGATGGTGGTAGTTTTCTTTTGGTGTATTTGACTGTTGGAAATTATTGGAGGGTCAGCATGAAATGTTCTCATGCAGTCAGCGGCATGGGAACTTTAGGATTTTGTGAGGGAACTGCAAAACTAACAATAAAACCAAACTGCTTTCTGATTTTATTCTGCTGATATTCTGAACTTACCTAACTTCCACATGTAAAGTCCTTTATGTTTATAAGCTGTTTGGACCTTTTAAAGTTGTGTAAATATAAGGTAGAATTTTAAAACCTTGTACTTTGTGTGACCATTCTCACTCTGTATTTACATAAAAAGCCAGGCTGCTCTGCCCCTGTTAATATAAACATAAACGTCACCCGATGATATTCACCCGTGAATCTTGCCTACTGGTTTCATGTCAGAAATAGGTGAAAGTGTGTATGTTTTAGTCCATTTTGTTCTTTGTCCTTATTTTCTTTTCTTAATTTCTGTTCACTGCTGCCTTTGGAGATAGAAAAGAAGTGTATGGAAACAAAATCTGTTTCACTGTGATACTCTGAATTCAGCCACTTAAGTGTATGCCCAGCCATGATGATTATTTACATTTTAGACGTGTTCTTTGATGTTATTAGTTAATGTGCCTAATGATTGTGTTGTTTGGTTTTAAAAGCAGTTTTTAACAATTTTGCCTGTAGTTATGGAAAGTTGAATTTAGGATCAGCTGTTTGTTTTACCGTAGAAAATAACAGCTTAAGTTTGGTTACGTGTTAACCTCTTGTTTAAGTTCTTGTTACTCAGTGTGAGCAGCATTAGCGTCACTTAAGAGCCTACTAGAAATCCCAGAGACTCTTAGCCCTGATCTAAACAGGCCGAATCAGAATCTGCTTTAAAAGCAAGATCTGCGGGTGGTAATTCGTATGCACCTTAACTTTTGAGAGGCACTAGTTCAGGTGAGGGGTTCACGGAGCGGGCTTTCAGGGAGTCGAAGAGGTCCACCTTTGGGAGGTAGGAAAATTATTAGGACTTTTACTTTTATTTTCTTAGTCTTTATTTACATGTTGGAGTGTGTTCTGTAGTGTATGCAATCTGTTACTACACAGATAGACATGTATATAATTTATTGAGGAACACATGCTCAAAATTGTTTACTGTTGGAGTGTATGACACCAAACTTTCAGAGACCCACTAGTCTAAGAGAAATAAAGCAAGTAAGAAGCAGATGAATAAAGTGAGTTTTCCAGTTATATTAAAAGAAGTCTAAGAACATTCTGTCTGGTCATTGAGGACAAGGATATTGCTATCTAAAATACTGTCACATGCAAAATAAAGGAATAGGTTTGAAAAGGAGAATGATAAGTTTTAGAATTCAGATTAATAATGATTTTAATCCTATTATGCCTTTGTTTGGTTTATGGATATTATGATCATAGTGGTCAATGTTTTCTCTACTAGGTTATTTCACGGTGAGGGATTATATTGTAGTATTGAAGAACATGAGCGTCTGCAGGCAGATAGATCTGCGATTAAGTTAAACTCTGCACGTACCAGATATGTGCCCTTGAGTAAAGTAACCTCTTTGAACCTTTCTTTTTTTCTAAAATGGAAGAAAGTTCACCAGGTTTTATAAAAAGAATTCAAATATATAATTCAAATAATACATAATGCCTGTCTTGTAATAAGACATCTAAAAATGTTAGCTATGTTATTACCCTTACCAGGAGTCTCCACATAATGGATCTCTACACAAGGTATGGATAAATGCTGGAAAGTGTTTTCAGCCTGAAAGAGTCAAATCTGAAGCCCAAGGGGAAGTGCAAGGGAGCAGCCTGTCCAGGATAGCAGAAAGCCAAAAAACAAGTGCACATGACCCTTAGGAAACGGCTGGATGGAAAGGGTGACCACACAACCTGGTGCATACCTGCTGTGTGTAATTATCATGAGCATTTTTTCTTCAGTGGCAAATTATATGGTAACACTGTGGATAGAAGAGAAAACCAAGATTTTAAAGCGGGATTCCTTTAAGGGAGTAATGGTTCTATGTGAATGGTCATTCCTAGTTTGCATAAACCAGAAAACAAAGCTGCCCATAACTATAGGAAACAGTCACTGATTGTCTTGTGAATACAGAGAAAAAGAGCTGTGAGTCTACTCCTTGTGGTTAGAGCCAGAGGCCAAATTAGGTTAATGTCAGACTCTGGGAAACAAAAGCAGGGAAGCAGGAGTCAAATGTGTGAAGAAGATGAAGTAACCTGCAAGTGTGGAGAAAACAAAGACCAGGACTAGCCCAGAAGTGAGTGCTCTGGGAGGGTGTAGCAATACATGCATCATATCAAGTTGCTTGGATGAGTTCAGGTGTGTGGATAGAAGTTGGGGCCTTAGCTGCTTTCCATCTAAATTTCATTGTTTGGCCCTGAAAACTTGCATTTAGTCTCTTACCCTTTTCACTCCATCATTTGAAAACTGGTTTATTTCATTGATTTGTTTTCACAGCCTTTATTCAACATCAACTGTATGCCAAGCTTTGTGTTAGAAGAGAGAGGTTCAAGTTGAAAAGACAGAGTTCTTCCCCTCGAAACATGAGTCTGTAGAGGAATGGAAATGCACAAGTAAAAACATGAATTAGAATAGTAATGCTGAGTGCTTTGATAGACATAAGCTATTGGAGGAAGGGTGCCAGTAGCCTCCAAGAAAAGATCTCAGGTTAAACATCCCACCTTCAGAGAAGTTTTTGGCCGAGCAGTCTAAAGAGATCTGTGTAGGCACTCGCTGTCAAGTCAGCCTGTTTGATTTTAATCATAAGCTTTATCACTACTTAACACTTTCCTATTTATTCACCTTCCCACTCCCCCAAATACGTGTGCACACATGAATGTAAACTCCTTAACTGTGGGAACCTAGTGCCTGGCATTTTATATGTCTTCAATACGGAATTTAATTGCCAACCGAGCTGATTTTTAAGCAGGTGGAATCAATCCCATAACAGGCATGATAAAGTAGGGTTTTTCAGAAATATGGAGCACTCTGTTCCAAATATGGAGCATGAGAGTGTGGAGGACCTGTTCAGAGGACCACAGTTATTTTAGACAGATGAGATCAGACTAGATATTGAAGGCCCCTGTGTATCATACTAAGGACTTTAGATATTTTAATGCTGGAGGAGAATCCCTGAAAACTCTTAAATAGGGCAGTGACATCTAATCATTGTCAGAAGTGTGAAGAATGGATTGGAAACAGAAAGCAATTAAAAAGCTGCTGGTGTGTCCAGTATTCATTTGGATAGAAACATCTGAGTCTTAGATAAGAGATCTGGGCTAAAATACTAAGTTGGGAAATATCAAGGAGTAGCTCTGTGCAAAATAATAGATGAGATTACTTAGAAAGAATGTACAGAGGGAGAGGAGACAAAGTATGAAGTTCTTAGCAACACGAGCATTGGTGGACAAAAGGAATAAGAGTGAACAAAGGAGGCTGAAAAGGATTGAACACAAGAAACAGAAAATAGCACATTGGAATCAAAAAGCAGTAAGCCACAGTATCGCATGATAACAGCATTGAATGCCTCTTCAATTTTTCCCCCAAATACATCATATTCCTGGGCCTAAACAAGTTAATTAGAACAGGTATAATTTAGGAGAAGTTGCATGTAGTTAAAATAGGATCTCTTTAAAGAAATTACCAAGCTGAAATACTGTATCTTTGTTTTTCTGTGCTGGTTGTAGTCAGAAGGTAACCAAAATATCCCCTCACCAAACTCCAGGTTATGGGATTACAGCATTTTGGTTCATGTTGTTGTTGTGTGGTTGTCAGTAGGTAGCCTTATTTTATGCATTGTCCCCAAATTCACTTCTTTTTATAACACAAATGCCTGTTGTTTATGAAGACCTCTTAAGTTTTATGTCTAAGCTTACATGGAGATGCGCTATGATAAGAAAATGCTGTTCACTGCCTGGATGAAAGGTAACTGCCTTCCATAGTACTGATAGCCTCCCAGCCCTCCCTTGTCTGGCCTTCCTCTGGGATCTAGAGAACCCATCACAGTAACCAGTTTCTTCTTCCCACTCCTCTATCGAAACAGACCCTGCTGAGGGAAGAGGAGGATGTTATGAGGGCAATTTCCTAGTCTTCCAGGCAAAGGGAGAAAAACTTGTAGTGAGAACAGAAAGCTAAATATTAAATTAACAACAAGAAAAAGAAATTGGTCAAAAAAATTGGCTTGAGGTGCTCTTTTGAAAAAAGTACTTTCCATAAGTTTCCTGCCTTGAGTTTTGATTCCTGTCCATATATCCCCCAAAATACCTCTTCTCAGCATAGTCTTTTCTCTCATGGGCCTTGTATCTACTGGTGCTGCTCTGCAGGCAGCAAGTGGTAGGGAAGAATCCAGAACCAGGAAAACTATGACAAGACTGGAAACACAGGATGAAGAATATCTACAGCCCAAAGAAAGTCAGTGCTGAGAACCTGAATCCAGCTGTAAGCAGTTTGGAATAGGGGATATTACAAACCTTGAAGTCCACAGCAAGACTTCAGATCTGACCAAGTCAGAGCCAGGGGAACCCTGATAAACCTGAGTCAAAATCTGGGTGACAGTGCCCGACGGAACACAGAAAGGCAGCACATCCCAGGTCCACTCAGACTCAGGGTCTGACACGCGTGGGAACTAAGATGAGGAGATCAGCTCCGAGCCTTGAGTAAGAAGAGAGGACCTTGATAACAGGCAGCATTTTGATTTGGACTTCATGTTTGCTTCCACTTTGTGCCAACCCAGGAACAATCTGAGTTCCCGGGCCAAAGCAAACAGCAGTTCTTAGCCAGCAAATTCTGAGGGCTTCGTTTTTCTTCCTCTTATACTAATCTTTCTTGCCCTCTCTTCGCTGATCATTTTTTTCTTTTAATCTGTATCAATTTACTTTTGGTCACTGTGATTATGGCTCCTTGCCCCTTCTCAGCTCTCCTTCGTAGCCCTCCTCAGGTACAGGAAACCCTCTCCTGCTGTGTTCCCAGAGCTTCACAACTGAACCCTCACCTTACTTCATCAGTTGAAAGCTTAACGTTTACTAGGTTTTCCCCCCTTCCTTCCTGTGTTATTATATGAAATCCTGCTGATTTTCCTGCTTAACAGTGCTTGCCACCTAGAGTGCTTTCACACACCTAGCTCCTTCTCCGTACTCATGCTCAGAGACTTTCTCTCCCCACCCTGCCCAAGTAGCCCTGGCATTCACCTCTGCTCTCTCTGTATCACATTACCATGTTTTATTTTCCTTATAGAACTCCCCTCTAGCTAGTTTATTTCCTGCCTGGCCTTTCTAGAATGACCCGGTTTGTCAGATCACTTCTGTATCTCTTGTGCTTGTTAGAACGGTGCCTGGCACATAGCAGACACTCAATCCCTTTTTAATGAATGGATGAGAAAGAAAACTGCATGACCTGCTTTTTAATTTCTGTCAATATTTGTATGTGGTTAAGCTATAGATAAGCTGCTTTATTTAGTGAATTTGTGGATTGGTCACTTTCAGCCAGTCCTCCACAAACAGGTTTTCCTGTATTTTTTATTTGCTGAAACTAGTTTGTATCTTGATCCTAACATAACTTGTTAACATGGGTCGTTTAAAACCTTGATGTGTCATTTAAAACCTTGTATGTGTTATAAGCTTCGCTTTGTCAGTAGAAAACTGAGGAGTATAGGTTGTATTAGAAGAAATACATGTGTTTAAGTCTTAGGGGAGTTGCCTTGATTAGTAGGAGACTGGGCATGCCTTTACGTTTCTAGCAATACCCAGCTAACAGCACTTAGAAATCGCTTGGCAAAGAAAAGGTAACATGGTCATTGATGAACAGCCATATTTTAGACACGAAAGGAAGGAATGCATGTCAAGAAAATGAGCCATAAAGAGAGAAATTGGACATTTTAAGTGTAGAAGCAGGAGATTAGACCTGAGCATAATTTGAGGACGCGAAAGGGGGAGCTAACAGAAGATGTTAAGCAGTGCTGGAAAGGCAAGAGGTCGTGGATATAACTCCTAAGGAACGGAAGAGTCAAGGCGCACGGGGTAGGGCAGGGAGAGGGCAAAGTTCTGAGAGCATGTTTTTACCCAGACAGAAGTAAAAAGGAACAGGATCAAACTAGATGGTGACTTTTTTAAAAAAACTGAGGTAAAATTCACATAACTTTCACCGTTTTAGCCGTTTAAAGTGTATATTTCATTGGCTTTGGGCACATTTACAAAGTTATACAACCACCAGCACTGTCTAATTCCAGGACATTTTTGTCACCCCAGAAAGAGACGCCAAACCCGGTTCCGTTTCCCCCGGCCCCTGGCAGCCACTAAT
Organism: Prionailurus viverrinus; assembly: GCF_022837055.1. Lineage (NCBI taxonomy): Eukaryota > Metazoa > Chordata > Mammalia > Carnivora > Felidae > Prionailurus > Prionailurus viverrinus. The sequence goes on from NC_062577.1 coordinate 4,290,843, forward strand.
CTACTTTCTGTGTCTGGATTTACTTCTTCTGGGCCTTTCGTATATAAATGGAAGGTCATACAGTGTGTGGCCGTTGGTGACTGGCTGCTTTCACAAGCATAATGCTTCCAAGGTTCATCCTTGATGTAGCATGTATCAGTATTTCATTCCTTTTTGTGACTAATACACCATTGTGTGGATAGACCACATTTTATCTGTCCATTCATCTATTGATGACATTTGGGCCATTTCCACCTTTGGCTATTGTGAATAATACTGCTGTGGACATGCATGTACGCATGTTTGTATACCATGATAAAATATAAAATGTCTCTCTTATAAATGTCTCTCTTAACCCCATTCTGAGCTTTTTTCCTAAAATTTTAAAAGCGTTTTAAATTTAAAAGTTGATTACAAATATGTTCTAAAAATCACAGTGTTAAACATTTAGAGCCATTTATTCCATTGATTTTTAAAGGATTTTTCTTTCCAAAAGTGAAATTAGATTTTCATGAAAAATTACATGTTTGAACAAATTCTCCTCTATAAAGTCATCCTGATTTTGTTCCCTGATGTTAGAAGCTAGGATTCTGCATAGTTCTTAACGTTATCAAGTGATTTTCTTGGGAACCTTTGCTGTTGACTTGAACTGGTAGAGACCCTGCTCTCTCTACCTAGGAGGTCCTTGCTCATTGAGGAAAGCGTTGTCCTGGTCATCTGAGGTTGAGCCTTGACACCCTGATTGATATACTAATGCAGTACTGTCTTCAGTTGCTAATTTAAAATAAACCCAGAAAAGCTTGATACTTAACCTACCATTGTGTTTCTTATTTCTGTGGAAAGTTGAAATCTGAATTTCAACTGATTTGGAAAGTGTTTTAACTGATAAATTAAGGATTATTGCTGTTGAATTACCATTTTGCTCAGCATTTGTACCTATTACTATTTTTATATGCCCAAGTCTTCTCCCTTTCAACACGCCTTTTCACACTGGTCTCTTCCCTGTCACAATAAACAAAGCTCCTTATCTGATGTTACCAAATATAATTTGACCTCCCTTTATGAGTATTTAGTAGGTGGGATATTTACCCCCATGAAAATTGACCCTGTACTCTTTGGTTTGATATACCGTTATTCCCTCTCCCACCCCAGCTCTCCAATTTCAGAATTAGAAACTGTGGACATTTTCTGTACAGTCTGAGCTTTTAAATAATGACACTGATGATAACATGCTAGTGAAAAAACCAAGGTCACACTTTTCACAGGCTTGGTTTGTATTGCACATACTGGTCCTTTATCATCTAGAGAATGTTTCATTTCTTTAAATTTAAAACTTAAAGATCTTACGGAAATTTTAACTACAGAGTGCCCTTGCATGGTTCAGGTGACAGTCTCTTTTTTTTTTTTAGGCTTCTTGTATTAGACTTGAGCTCCTTGAGAGCAAGGGCTGAGTTATGTAAATTTTTGAAGCCCTTATGGCAGCTAGCCCAGTAGCCTACAAAGAGTAAGTACCATACCTCAGTCCCAGGTTGTTAAAATTACTTAGAGTAGTTGCTGAGACATAGATGTGAAATCCCAAGGTGAGATACCAAATATCACATGCATACATTGAAAGGAAAGGGGTAAAGATGTGTTCCATAATGCTGAGAGTGGAATGACGAGGGAAGTGCCATCTTTTTACCCGAGACCTAGAAGCCACAGGAGGGGTCACAGGTCACTCCCTAAACTAGAGATGCACCTGCTTGGATCAAGGCCCCTAGAGGCATGAACACTTTCCACCCCTGGCGTGAATGAGTTCTCTTTAAACCTCTCCCAGACCCACAGAGCTCTGATAGTACAAGTTCTAAAAGAAAGTTTTTCTTCCCATCTATTCCTCCTTTCTTTTGCCCCCATCTGGAAGAATTAGAAACTGACAAACTTGGTGTGCAGGACCCTGCCTAACAATCAGACAGGCATCTGATCTCTCTCCCTTCCTCACTTTAGACTTCCAGCCTAAAAAAGTCCCTAGCTGAATGAGAGAACCAGATTTTACACATATCAAGTTGGGGGGCCAGAGAAGCCCCCCAACTTCTGAGCCCAGAGAAGGGAAGAGAATCATGAGCCTGATTAACGTATAGTGCGTTCGAAACACCTTTGAGCCATCTGTGAGGAGAGATGACAGGCAAGCATCTGTCTATAGTTGGAAATTGAAGAGAAGCTTGGATGTGGATGAAATCACCTAGGGACAGTTTATAATGAAAAGAGAAAATGTAGCAAACTTGGTCTGAAGTGTGGTCCAACTCTTGATTCATATGTCAGATTGTATGTACTTTTCGAAATGTGAAAATTTTAATAGCTTTAAAGTACACAGACACAGCGTGTTTATGTCCTCTTGGTTTTCACATGAAAGTCCTCACGAGGGGATGTTTTTGCACCTAGACACAAACAGGAAGATCTAGATTTCAAGCTGGGCTGGTCGTTGCTATCATTAATTTTCCAGAACACTCAAAAATATAGGTAGGAACTTTGAAGGCTTCTTTTTCCACACAGTAGTGCTTCAGGCCCTATTACTTGTTTGGGCACAAATAGTGATTTAACTTCTTTGACAGATGTGTATATAATTGTCTCCGATGCTTTGCAAGGAATCTGTGGAAAGTCATCTGAGTGTTCTTTCTGTCCGACGTCAGCCCCTCTTCCCTAGAAGCGTTACTTCTTTGTGTCTGTGTCTTTTGTTGTCATTTCAAAATAGCTTCAGAGTGATTTGGAGAGATTATATTTTGTTTGAAACTTGTGGTGCCTCTATGTTTGAGGAAAGCAAGTTTTGCAAGTCCATTTTGAGTGTGAAGCGTCCAAGTAAATGTTACCAAGTCAGAAAATCACCTGAGATCATTTGTAAATTAACATGCCAGAGAGATACCACATGCACATACTCACACCTGGGTGCTTTTATCTTTTACTTCCAAACTTGAGTTAGATGTTTATTCCTCGTAATCATAAAAATAAGGAAATAAATTTGGAGTTCAGTGACTTAAGCTAGAAAAATTTCTCCGTGTTCTTGTAAGACAGTCCTAAATAACTCGAGTAGCTCTAATTTGCTTTCTTTACAAGTGACACTAGAGGCAGAACACACAGGACAGTATACACAGTATTTTTACTGTTGTTGTTGTTGTTGAACTTACTAATTCTGATGTTTAACAAAATGAAACAGGTTTGTTTTTTCCCTTCTGTAAACTTCCATGTGCTTCCATGTATTACTAAAATCCATATTTGATTTAAAGTTAGTAATATACAATTTGCTTCTAAAGCAAAGGAAATTTGAATATTGAGTGCTTCAACAGAATACTAAATCACAATTTTTGAAAACTGTACAGTTCTATTTGAGTTAAATATTAAGTAATAAGGCCATCTAGTGGTAAAATTTCCAAGTTTCAGTGAATTTGAGAATGATGTTTCCTTTACTAAATGTAGACTTCAGAATTTATCAGATGTGATCAGGCAATCATTGAAAAGCTTTCTAGAAAATAGTTTAACCTAAGGTATTTTCCCCTTTTTATACCAAAAAAGGCCCTTTGGTTATGTTCCTAAGATCTTTTCTACAAAGCACCAATTCAAACACATAGTATTTTTCTTGATTGTAATAATTAGAGCCACAGATAACACCTATGAATAATGCTTAAGAGACTTAATAGTAAATAAAATGGAACATTGCAGTTTTTGTAGTTACAACCTTTTTCCAATCTGTTTGGCAACATCAGGGCCTATTTACGTGCCAGGAAGTCAGTCAGACTCAGATCCTCCCCTTGATCAAGCATATGATTATTGGTCTTTGTATTTAAATATTTCACAAGTGTTGACCATAGTCATCCTGCTTATTGAAAATGCTGATCTGTGAGAGTAGACCCAAGATCTGCATTTCAAAGGCCTTTCAATGATTTTTTTTTTTTTTTTTTTTTTTTTTTTTAGGCAAAAAAAGTTTGACGATCTCACTGTATTCCATACAGAGATCATACAACAAAATCTGTTCTTCAGGACCTTAGAAAATTCTAAGTATAATTTAGTTCATATAGATAAACGTTAAACATTTGTTAAGAAAGAAACAGGTGGGCGCCTGGGTGGCGCAGTCGGTTAAGCGTCCGACTTCAGCCAGGTCACGATCTCGCGGTCTGTGAGTTCGAGCCCCGCGTCGGGCTCTGGGCTGATGGCTCAGAGCCTGGAGCCTGTTTCCGACTCTGTGTCTCCCTCTCTCTCTGCCCCTCCCCCGTTCATGCTCTGTCTCTCTCTGTCCCAAAAATAAATAAACGTTGAAAAAAAAAAAAAATTAAAAAAAAAAAAAAGAAAGAAACAGGTAAAATCAGCTTTATGTTTACAGTTTTGCAACATGCCTCTTTCCTAAAAATAAAAGAGCAAAGAGATAAGCTGAAAACAAGCCAAAGCGTATTCTTTCCTGATTTTGCATTATTATAGTATTTAACATTATTAACACCTTTTAATAAATCAAATGTAATATCCTGGATATTTCTTACTTATCAAACAGAACTTTGCTACATATTAAAAAGGATAGTTTGATTTACATGAGCTGCCACCCAATTTTCCTCTCCAACCTTCACTCCCTGTCCTTAAATAAGTTTCCCTGATTATTGAATTACCTGTTGAAATTAGAATATTTTTATTTGCCTCTGAAGTTACTGATAATATTCATATTAATCTGGTGCTCGGACTTTTCATTTATGAAATAATTTCTTCTCTTAGGTATTTGGAGTAGATGACAATCAGGATTATAATAGGCCTATTATCAATGAAAAACATAAAGACCTGATAAAAGATTGGGCTCTCAATTCTGCTGCGGTAGTAATGGAAGAAAGAAAGCCACTGAGTACACCTGGATTTCACAACTCAGAGGTATACATCTCTTCCTCATATGTGACTTTTACACACATGAAATGTGAATTTTTATCATTTGTAGTTATATTATTTTAAGTAACTGATATACTCCTTTGAAAATTCTTCTAAAAACTAAATTCTCACAACTGAATTTGTTTCTAATAAAAGCCTAAAGCAATTTTTGCAGTAATTCTGTTTCAGTTTTTGTTATTTCTTTTAAATTATGTTACTCTGTTCATCCGTGAAGGGAAAATGTTAATTTCACTAAGCAGTTAATGAACTCACTACTGTGATTGGCATTATGAGATAAAAGAAAAAGTATACTCCAGTAGTACTTCCTAGGAGGGCCCGTAGTTAGAATGGAAAGATCTGTAGATCTTTCTGTCATGCCAGGAAAGATGTGCCCAGTAGTGCCTGGCAGATAGAATTTCTATACCTGAATAAGTGCCAGTGCAGTACAGCCCCCGATGTTGTTAGAATGACCTGAAGTTAGTCAAGGATGGCTTGGTTAGTAAGCTTGGGGAGTCAGCATGGGTGTAGTAGAGCTACGAAGACCTGAGCTCAGGTCCCAGAATTGCCACATTTGTCCAAGTGCCCTTGTGTCGTCGGTCACTTCCCCTCTCTCAGCTGCAGTTTTATCGTCTGTGCAGTTGGGATTTTTGATAAAACCTACTTACAGGGAGTTCAGTGAAGTATGTAAAGCACTCAGCATAGTAATTGCCTGAGATCTGTGCCCTCAACAAATGGTTATTCCCTTATTGGAAGTGATACTAGAAACTTCATTCCAGTGATATGTCAAAAATAAATGTAAAAAAAAATACGTGACTGAGAAGTATTAATTCATTATAATGTATTCAATCAGAGCTAACATCCAGTAGGAACTTTCTCGTGCCATTTTACAAATGTGGAAACTGAAATATGTAGACCAAGGTCATAAAACTAGCACCTTGTGGAGCCAGAATGTGAACCGTAAGCAGCCCTGTTTTCTTAATTCATTCTCTTACTCAGTATGCTACACCACCTCTCCAGAAATGAGTTAATTTATACAAATGGTAAATAAAACAATCACAAATGAAATGTTACCTTTGTCAGAAACATAAATAGAATATTTCTATAGACAGGGAAATCCACCTATCCGTTTATTAATGTTAAAATCGTCCCTTTATGGCGTGCCTATTCCTGAAAGCTGTTAAAGCATTTCTTGCATTTTAGTGTTCTGTTTCCTTCCTTGATCTTACAGAACTGTAATTCTGGTTTCCGTTTCATAAGATGCTTAATTTACTTACTGAAAACAAGTGATACTTATGCGAGGCAGTGTTCTGGTGTTCTGATTACCAGGAATGGTTCTGGTGACCATGAACTTTTATATAAGACTCCCTCTTCCCTTCCCCATCCCCTCAACCCATCCCAAGTGGAATTGATATATAGCCCAGTATGTACCTGCCTTGGAGAGAATCTCCGACACAGGGCATGAGAACCTCTTCACAGAACATAAGTGTGTGTGTCAGTGAAGGTGGGAGGGGCTCTGGTACTTCCTTCCTGCTGAGAAGCATGAGCAGTTAGTAGAGTCTTGAAAGGGACTTCAAGGATCCAGCAGGTTTTGGAAACCTTAGGCTTCATTGTGTGCAAGTCACTGTATACTTACTGCTTTAACCTATTGTGGAAGTCGTTATCTGTAGCCTGTTTGAAATATTCATCAGTTTTTAGCCTGTAAATCTGATACTTAAGATAGTGTTTTGAATCATTTGTAATACAGTTTTGGTGATAGCCTTCCATTCCTTAGTTGTCATTCCAGTCTCAAAATTAAGATTTGACTTATTTTTTTTGTGAGGGAACATAATTTTTTTTCTGTACTCCCTAGGTCTTGCCTGGATTGCCCTCAAGTTACCATTCTATGTCCATAAGTCTGTAGAGCCATTTCATGAATTAAATTCCATTTCACATTTGACTATGAAAGTTCAGAGAGTACTTGCCTTAAGGCCAGATCTAGACATGTGCAGGTCTAGGCTCAGACTAAAGGCTGAGTGATTTCTAGCTTCTTCTGGAAACTGCGAAGTGTTGTAAAAAAGAAGTCTAGAGCTTTGGGTTTGTTTTTGAAATCCTTGAAGACACGACCTGGCAGATTTAATGTTCCTTGAGACTCTGGAACCAGTCCGCATCCTAGAATCACGTAGAGGGCCAGAGAACAACTTAGGAATAGATCTTTAGACTCCTGCCCCAGAGACAGAAGCAGAGCCAGCCTCAGTGTGGTAGCCGTGAGGCCCTGGTGACACACCCACGTGTATCCAGCCGCAGAAAATGTTAAGCTCCAAGTATTTATTTTAGTGCCATCGTTAGTATTTAATAAGTAGAGAAAATTATACTACGTTTGTAGTAATGATAAGATGTAGTTAAAAGGAGTACCTAGAGACTTTTCATTCTATATCTGAGGACATTTAATAAATGATAATACAGCAATGTGAGTTTTAAATACGGCTTCTTATGACAAGATAATGTAACTAAATAGAATTCTCTCTTGTCTAAATAGGCTATTTCGTTCCCTTATTTTCCTCCTTTAGGAAGGCACATCTTCATCAGGAAACAAACGCTGGGTTTCACAGTGGGCTAGTTTGGCTGCAAACCACACAAGACATGATCAAGAAGAAAGGATGATGGAATTATCTGCACCTGTTCCTTTAGAGAATGGTATTTTCTTCCTCTTGGTCTCTTTTTTGTGAATCAGCTTTGTAAAAAACAAGCTAAATCTATATAGTGAGAAGTAAATTAAACCTAAATAAACGAATCACATATTCTCATGCTTATTTTACATATATGATTTTATTTGCACTAATAATGCAGGTATCATTAAAATAAAACCCTAACTGAAGATGAGAGGTAATTTGTAGATGAAATATATATATATATGTATTTTTATATATGACATGTAAAAATGAAAATTTTAAATTTTCTAAATTACAGTTCTAAATTACAGCATTCATTAATATCATTAATACAACAAATATTTAAATGCTACTTTGTGCATTTAAAAATCATTCAATACAGTTCAATAAAAAAGAATACACACTTAATTTACTTAATGTATCTTTTGCAAGTCTGTGTAATGTGATTTTTATTACCTTCTAGTAATATTTCTGTGAACTAAGTTTCCTTAAAACAAAAATGAAATTTTATGCCTAATGATTTTATTTTAGATTCAGTTAATTACATTCTTAATTTAAAAACCCTCAAGGAGAATTTGCATGTGACTTTTTATGTGTATTCTTAATTTTGTTATTGTTGAAAACAAATGAAAATTTATTTTGCCCCTAGCTTATGGCACCCCAAAAATCTGGTTTAGGAATTTTGTAAACATTACTCAGCAAGGATTTGAGCAGGGTACTAGAAAAGGTATATCATTTACTTACTATAGAAATTAGAAGTAATTGATAGTATTCCCCAAAATCAAAGACTGAATGATCTGCAGATTGATTAGCATAAACTGGTCACTTTTCGGGGAAACAAGGCACCCAAACAGAGAGGGTCAGAGGGGCTAGATAAACTTACCAAAGAACCCATTATAAAATTAGTAAGCATTAGCTGTAGAAGGCAAAATTCTACCCTTGTTACAAAATAAAACAAACTGCCAGGCCCTCATTATCTCATTTCTGTTTTATCATATTCTTTTTTTTTTAATGTTTTTTTTTTATTTTTGAGAGGCAGAGCGCAAGCGGGGGAGGGGCAGGAAGGGAGACACAGGATCAGAAGCAGGCGCCAGACTCTGAGCTGTCAGCACAGAGCCTGATGCGGGACTCAAACTCACAAACCGTGAGATCATGACCTGAGCCAAAGTCGGATGCTCAACCGACTGAGCCACCCAGGTGCTCCTATTTCATCATATTCTAAATTATTTAGCTGATAAATCCACTTAAATCTTAACATATTCTTGTTAAACATTCATCTTATGTGTGTTAGGAGCAGGACAGTGTGAGAAATGCTAGAAAAATAAAAAAAGATAAAACGGTTCTTACATTTTAGCGCTTCAAGTAGTATCAAGGAGCCAAGACATAATACGGTAACTTAACAATAATTGCTAAAGTTGAATCAGTAAGTTTATAGCTATTTTCCTGCATCATACCATTACATTGCTGTGAAATTTAAATGTTAAACTTTCAGCATTATAAGGGGAAAAAAGACTTACAGAAGCTATGTCTTAGTATCTTGTCTCCGCTTATCTCCCAAAGATTAGAATGCTTTATATGTTAATTTATATTTCCCTTTGTCAGAAATGTCCTGACGCATTCTCAATTTCTCTAACATGGAAACATCAAAGTATGTATTTTCTCTTTGGCTTCTACTTAATTGTAAAAAGAGAACGTGATCATGTGTTTGCATATGAGGTGTTAATATGCCAGAAGACCATAATTTAAAAATCCCTCAGTGTTTAAAATTGTGACAAATCCTGTGATCTTGTTTCACATTTACACTTTTTAAAATTCTTTTAATTGGTGTTAATTTTTTTTTTTTTAGAAAACCTAATAAAGGTTTGCATTTTCCGTTTTACTTAGGAAATCCAAACTTGTCATTCTTTCAGATAGATAACAGTGCGCATTAAAAGCTAAATATATTGTTCTTATATAATTGGAAGTGTTTATTTAGGCCTTTTCTGTGCAATTCTGTAAAACAGCTTCTTGAGCAAAATTTCATGGGTGGAATACACCACAAAAACAAAAATGAACACAGTGACCTTCCCTGCCATAAAATACATTGAAAGAAAAAGAGAGCAGCGGATGTAGGAGTAAGATCAGGTGACCCCAGTTTTCGTCTCCTAAAACCACCTTTCTTGACTCCCCTGTTAGTAATCCGCCTGTTTTATGTCTTGGCACTGTACTTGCTTTTGAAACTACTCTGTTACCATGTTGGTATGTTTATTCAGAGTTTTCTTGTACATGAAGCCATTTCTTAACTTACACGGCAAAATCTAATTAATAGGATACTCTGTATTTGTACCTTTTTGCCCTAACACATTTATTCTTTGTGGTTTTATTTTATAGATACAGACATCAGTGAGTCTGGCATTTCAATGAGAAGTACTGGCTCAGCAACGTCCTTGGTCAGTCAGGGAGAGAGGAGGAGACGCACTCTTCCTCAGCTTCCCAGTGAAGAAAAGTCCAAGATTATAACACAGAGGTCAGAGATAGGAGAAAAACAAGACACAGAACTTCAGGAGAAAGAAGCACCCACACAGGTATACCAGAAAGATAAACAGGATGCCGACAGAGCCCTGAGCAAGATGAACAGGGCAGTGAATGGTGAGGCTGTTAAAACTGGCGGAGACAATAAAACCTTGCTTCACTTGGGCAGCTCTTCTGGGAAGGACAAAAGTGAAACTGATAAGGAAACTTCTTTGGTGAAGCAAACATTAGCTAAAATTCAGCAACAAGAACAGAAAGAACAGGCGCAGTGGACGCCTACCAAGTTGTCTTCTTCAAAAAATGTTTCGGGACAGATAGATAGGTGTCGGGAGGAATCTTTTAAACAGGAGTCACAACCTCAAGAAAAAATTCCAGGACACTCTACAAGCAAAGGAGAAAGGGTGATACAAAATGAGGGCAAGCGAAGAAAAGCTGAGGAGGTTCTGAAAGGTCAGTCTTCAAAGGGCGGAGACAAGAAGGAATCCTCCAAGTCCTTAGTGCGACAAGGAAGCTTCACTATAGAAAAACCTAGCCCAAACATACCCATAGAACTTATCCCCCACATAAATAAGCAGACATCATCTACACCCCCTTCTTTAGCGTTGACAGCTGCCAGCAGAATACGAGAAAGAAGTGACTCTATGGATACTGATTCTAGTATGGACACAACCCTTATTCTAAAAGACACAGAAGCAGTAATGGCTTTTCTAGAAGCCAAACTGCGTGAAGATAATAAAACTGATGAAGGCCCAGATACTCCCAGTTATAATAGAGACAACTCTATTTCACCAGAATCTGATGTGGACACAGCTAGTACAATCAGTCTGGTTACTGGAGAGACTGAAAGAAAGTCAACCCAAAAGCGAAAGAGTTTCACTAGTCTCTATAAAGACAGATGTTCCACAGGTTCTCCTTCCAAAGATGTCACAAAATCGTCCTCTTCAGGTGGTAGGGAGAAAATTGAGAAGAAAACAAAAAGTCGTTCCACAGATGTAGGTTCAAGAGCAGATGGTCGTAAATTTGTACAGTCCAGTGGAAGAATAAGACAGCCTTCTGTAGACCTAACAGACGACGACCAGACCTCTAGTGTACCTCATTCTGCGATCTCTGATATTATGTCCTCTGATCAGGAAACTTACTCTTGTAAACCTCATGGAAGGACTCCACTTACCTCAACTGATGAGCATGCACATTCCAAACTGGAAGGAGGCAAAGTGACTAAATCTAAGACTTCTCCCGTCACACCTGGATCATCCAGTAAGTCAACCACTCTTCCGCGGCCACGACCCACCAGGACTTCCCTCTTGCGCAGAGCACGGCTTGGCGAAGTGTCCGACAGTGAACTGGCTGATGCTGACAAAGCATCTGTTGCCTCTGAAGTGTCCACCACCAGTTCCACGTCCAAGCCCCCCACAGGAAGGCGTAACATCTCTCGGATTGATTTATTGGCTCAGCCCCGTCGAACAAGGCTTGGCTCATTGTCGGCTCGCAGTGACTCTGAAGCAACCATCTCTAGAGGTAGTGCCTCGTCACGGACTGCAGAGGCCATCATTAGAAGCGGAGCCAGACTAGTACCTTCAGATAAATTTTCTCCTAGAATTAGAGCTAACAGTATCTCTCGACTATCAGACTCCAAGGTCAAAAGTATGACCTCAGCACATGGCTCTCCTTCAGGTAATTGGATCCAGACTTTTTATAATATTAGCATATTTCTTTTATGTTTTGGGACTCCTTTCTTTCTTTCTTTTTTTTTTTTTTTTTAAAATAAGTGTCTAGTATTACTTCTAAAAATATTCAACAGAGAGGTTGTGCTATAAGAGGGTATTTTCTCCTATAAAAATTATTTTTGTTAGCTTAGTAAATGGAAAATTCAGGCATTACACACCCTTCCAGTTAATGACCTAGGGCAAAATAGTGATTTCAAAATTAGAAGTATATGGAACCTATTTAGGAGTTTTAGTTGCCTGCTTGGCGAGGCATCTGGACCCGTGTGTCAGAATTAGAGGAGGAATGGTATCTGGTTTAAATAATAGGAATAACATTGAACTGCTAAAAGTGTGTGGCTGATTCTTAAATATCCTCACGTGATTCAAAGCCCTTAACCTGAAGAAAAGCAGTATACCTTTTATTATTCCTTTCAGGGCTAAGTGAAATAATTGCCGTTTTACCCTTTCTTTCCCATTTATTTAGAAATGTCTCATATACTTTTTTTTTTTAATTTTTTTTTTAACGTTTATTTATTTTTGAGACAGAGAGAGACAGAGCATGAACGGGGGAGGGTGAGAGAGAGAGGGAGATACAGAATCTGAAACAGGCTCCAGGCTCTGAGCGGTCAGCACAGAGCCCGACGCGGGGCTCGAACTCACGGACCGCGAGATCATGACCCGAGCCGAAGTCGGACGCTTAACCGACTGAACCACCCAGGCGCCCCTCATATACTTTTTAAGGTTCAATCTGTTTGTGGTTGGGGCAGGTGAAGACTAATCCATGGTTTATTTCAGTGGAAGAAGATGGATCCATGAGATAATCACTAAGCACATATGGGTCACACTGGGCTATAGACATGTAACTGGTTGTGAGCATTATCTCCTGAAGCCCTGTGCTATCATTGAGCTACAGTAATTAGCAGTCATCGAATGTAACAGTTCCAAAAGTTACTTCCTCCCCACGGAATTTAACTGCCTCTAGTATATTTGTCTGTACCTTCGTATTCAGAGCTGCAGCCAGTGAGAGTATATGCATGGCCAGAGATGTGACCCAGATACTTGTATGTCTCCTGTGAGCACGGTATCATTACTTCATAATCGGCCTCACCCCTGGGTGTGGCTGGAAGGGCCAGTGTGGGGAAGCCTGCTGTTAAAAGACTTAAAAATTTCTTGTCAGCAAGCATCCAAGTGAGCTGAGTCTTGGGGGGAGAGTGAGGGGAAGGTTGGTCTGCAGTCCTGTGTTCGTAGTTTGGAATCTACCTCTCTGTAGCCTACAGGACCCCGAACAATGCTCCTTGTTTTATTTTTTCACTTTTTATTCCTCCTCTCTCCTTCCCACTGCTGCTTGCCTCCCCTGCACTCACATCTCCCTCCCTCCCTCCCGGTCAGTGGCTGTGGTGATGATGGTCAGAACTGTGGTAGGAACGGTCGGTCGTAGGCTGAAGATAGGTAACATACAGTCACGATTCCAAAAGAATGGACAGTGATTCCCTTATTAGCGCCATCTTCCTTGCTTCTGCGCTTCAGGCTTTCACTGGTGGTTCACGCAGTTTTTGCAGGTGTTTTAAAACTGACTGCTGTCTTCTGGTTTATGTTTACCTATCGTTTTCCTGTCGTTCCTTATGGCCCTACCTCTTCAATTCACATTTCCTTTGTGCTGCATTCTGTGACGCGTAGCGCGATCAGATCTCTTCTGCCACGTTGCCTGTTTGCTCACCCGTCTCTGTTTAGCACAAGAGAAGCGTTACACTTTTCTCCTGTCTTACCGTGAGCCGTAATGCAAGCTGTGTGTCCCCGAGTAGCGCGGAGCAGTTCCTTCTGTACTGGTCGTCTGGTCCTTAACACGAGTGCTGTGGTTCTGCTCCTCAGTGCGTAACAGGAGGGGCTTACGTGAGATGCAAGCCAAGTACCATTACTTAAGCACGTCTAAAAAACCACTATAAGATGCCATGTCTAAAGATAAACTTTGTTTTCTGCCTTGAATCCAGAACTTGATAAACATGCAGTTTTCTGTATGCAAAAAGTACCTTGAATTCAGTTTAATGAAATCCCCTAGGATAAATTGAGGTATGTGATGTGGACCTTCTTCATACATAACAGCAGTGTATTAAATAATTCAAACCATGGCATTCAAAGGCTGGAAGGGTTATTCACTTCAGGTAACTAAGGGCAAGATATGAAATCATGTGCCCTGTTCACACAGCTATGGCAGGAGAAGAAGTCAAGGCCTTTTCCTTCCCAGCCTCTGGCTTCTTCCACGTCTAGTCTGGCTCTCAGAAATAGTCTTTATCTGCTTGCTTGCAAGCTGCCAGGGGATGGCTGGAATCTACTGGATTATTTTCAGGAGTATATACAAGGCCACTGTACTGTGTATTTGATATATTGTGCACTGTAATCTGTGTAATCCTGATTTACTGAGTTCATGTTCTGTGTTCCACCCTGTGATCCAGGATTGTTAATGCACATTCTCTCAAGATGCACATTTATATCTTATTACATCTTATCTGGAAGGACAAAGCTAGGATCTTTTAGTCAGTGATAAGGTATTAAAACAGTTACATTGGGTAGGTAATAAAACAGCAGTAAGAAAAACAGACACTTTTTTGGTCTAGTGGCTAATTGGGGTGTCTTTGATGTCATAACATTTCTATTTAAGAAAATTATAATATATTGAATGGAAAAAGAAAATAAAAAGTCTTAGCTTTTGAAATACAATTGAAAAGAATGTAAAATCGTACTGGTCAGTGTTGTATCAACTGTAAACTTTAAAGGATTTAGAAATATCTGAACCCAGAGCCTGTGATATGTCCAGATTGGCATATGTGAAAATAATTCTGTGATGTTTCAAATTTCATATTTTAGGCCATGTCTTAAAAAGTTTTTCAAAGAAATGTATATGATAAAAACATAAGAATGGAAATATCTGATTGGAAAACAGAGTAAAAGTTCTTTTATGCTTCTTTAATTCTGATGTAATTTGCTTTTAGGAAAGTTTAGTCCCCACTGTCCCCACCCCAGTTCCTTCAGTGATCCTTCCACATCAAGTTACAGTAAAATATCCAGATTTATTTTGATAAGATGCTTTTAAAACTAAGTGTGCGGAGTTATCAAAATAAAGCAGTTGGTTTGCATTATGTTCTAGGTGCACATTCTAAAAAATAGCATCATTTTAACATCCTTAGAATTTTTTTTAGACTGATTTCTCATTTTTATTCTAAACCTCAAACTTTATAGATGGTAGGAATGAAATGTTAGGCATGCATGGCTTCAGTTCTTTCTTCCTCCAGGTCAAAGAGCAATATAGCACATTGTCAG
This sequence comes from Prionailurus viverrinus, assembly GCF_022837055.1. Classification (NCBI taxonomy): domain Eukaryota; kingdom Metazoa; phylum Chordata; class Mammalia; order Carnivora; family Felidae; genus Prionailurus; species Prionailurus viverrinus. The sequence continues at coordinate 4,305,874 of NC_062577.1, forward strand.
GGATCTTTTCCCCAAATGATCTTATTGCTACGTGCTTATAAACATACGTGTAAAATATGTTTGTGGTTTCGTTTCGCACAAAGATATTGTGATAGAAAGTGTGAAAATGCAGTGTTTGTTTCCTGAAATGTGTTTGTTAAGTCTGTAGTTGTGATTGCGTTTTAAGGCCAACAAAGCTTTGGTTAACAGTAAGAGAAATCTGAGCATTCACAAATGAATAATGCTAAGAACTCTTTCTCCCTTTTTAAATTCTGGATGGTATGTTTCCATAGTGAATATAGTAGTTGATTATTTCCACAAGAGGAAGTGCTGCATAATTTCATAACTAAAATAATTTTCAGGTTAGCTGTAAAATTAATTAAGCTGATCTTAGAGCTGATTTTAATCTATGTCCTATACAGCCCTTCACCGACCAAGGAGCCTCTTAGGGATTGGCATTTGAAATAGCTTCTATATCAATGTTCAATTTAATGATTTATCAGAAATGCCTTTTTATACCAGTATATTAAATAAGCCTAATGCTATACAATTAAATTTAATTCTTTATAGAATTTTACCCAAACAAAATAAAATTCAAGAAGAAGAAGTAACATTTTTCTTGGTGGGTAGAAATCACAAAAATTACCATCCTATGAGAAATTGAGGCTGTTTTATAAAGAATTAGCCTAACTGGAATTGTTTTTTGTTTTTTGTTTTTTTTTTAATAAAGATTTTCTGGGGTACCTGGGTGGCTCAGTCAGTTAAGCTTCTAACTGTTGATTCTGACTCAGGTCATGATCTCATGATCATGAGATGGAGCCCCTCGTCGGGCTCTGTGCTGACAGTGTGGAGCCTGCTTGGGATTCTCTCTCCCTCTCCTTCTCTCTGCCCCTTCCCTCCCCTGCTTACTTGCTCATTCTCTCTCAAAATAATAAATAAAATAAGTAGGCATTAGCAAAAGTTAAAACCATTTGAACTTTAAGTTTACTCTGCAACAACTAGCAGATGGTAGGGATTTTTTTTTTTTTTTTCAGATAAACTGTGTTGCTGCTGTAGTTTAGAAGCAAAGATTAAGAAAGCAAAAGGTATTGAAAGAAGTTCTTTGAGAAATAACAGGTCCTGGCATGAAATCCCCTTTCCTGGTCTCTTGGCCCCTGAGTAGTGATCTACTACTCTTCACTGTTACATGAACAGAGTGGTGTCCAGACATAACTGAGCCCTGCTTCCTAGCACGCCCTGGAGGATAAGTTTTCCAGTGGTAAAGATAACCCTTAATCAGTTGAAGAGTTATTAATCCTATTTTGATTCCTCTGCTGTACCCTATTTTTTTTTCTCTCTCTCATTTTGCCCTCAATTTTAACAGAACAGACCTAAAAATGTTACCTTTCAGTTTTGAAAAATATGCTCTGTCCTTATGGTTGCTTTTCTTTGTCAAGATATTACTGAACTTCACTATTCTTACCAGATAGTAAAGTAGACCTGTAAAACTAAGTGGGAGCTTTATGAATGTCATTTGAAAAAGAAATTTTTCTCTTTTATTCCTCAAATATGTAATTTTCTGATCTTGAGACTGAAACTATTAAAAGTTATTTCTAACGTGACTCTACTTACTGACACCGGACTGTCAACTGACAATCAGCACTTGGTTCTCAGTTTCCCATTCTGCCCTCCTGTATTGTCCCACTCTTGAAATATACCAGGCATTGATGCTATTCTTTCTAAGTTACCTCTGAGTTAACTAACTGAGCTCCATCATACCTACTTAGTTTACCATCTCCTACAGTTGATTGAAACTCTTTGTTAGTGGTTTTGTTTTCACTCCAAACAATTTTCTGTTGTAAGTATGGTTTCCATAGTTCCCAGATCAAAAATCAGGAAATTCAGTCTAACAAATGATCTTTTTATTATTTCTGAACTTGTTTTCTACGAATAATATTCTAAGGTACCAAAACAAATAAACATCTAACGCTTAGTGAAATGCCTTTGTTAAAATATAGCTATTTTGCAATATTTTTAGTGTTTTGCTCTTATTCCTAAACTTTTTCTAAAATTGTTTTCAAGTCTTAGGGTCAGTTCAATTCGTAGGATTTTTCAGATGTCTAAAATTTAGTAATTTTCCACTATGGTAAAAGTAGTTTTATGTTAATGGATGATCTTGGTAAAACCAGAAGCAGTACTGACTACCGCCTTCAAAAGGCACTATGAATAATTACCTAGAGTTCTATACATGTGTTTGCATACACTTTTACAAAAAGCCGTGGAGTTTCTGCTTATCTTCTTGTACCCGTGAATCTTGTTCCAAGCTCCAGGAGCTTCAAAGGGGAGTGTGAATCAGGACAAATGGGTAGGCTCTGACTTAGGGCATATTCCTGATTACAGATTTCTCTGCTGCTTAAACCAACTCTTTGGCAATGTATACCAGTCAGTTTTGTCTGACAGCCACCTGAGACTTACAGAGTCCCAGACAAAAATGTGGTTTGGGGAGGAAAAGACATGAGTGCATAAAATCCTAGTGAGGTAGGATGAAGGAATTCCAGACTTCACCACGATGCAGCCTCGGGTCAGTTTCTGGTTTCTGTTTTAAAAGAAGGAGAGAGAGAGAGAGAGAAAGAAAGAAAAACAAAAATCTTCTGATATTAATAGCAACTGGAATTTATATAGCAGGTGCTAAGTTTTTGTCCCTGTACCCACCAAAAACATCTGCTTTTCACTGGGTTTTCCCTAATTTGAGAAAAGCAAATGGCCAGCCAGTAGCTAGGAATTCACTTACTTTTTCAAAAATACTCATTAAACATTTGCTAGCCAGACACTCTGCAGAGTCCTAGGTATGCAGTAGTAGATTCCTGCCCTTGTGAAGCTTGCTGTAAATCAGCCACCATTGCCCTGTTTTTGACCTCTGTATATGCCTCACAAATTATTTGTGTGTTTGGTTCTCGCATTAACAGTACTAGTGAAATTAATTTGTCTTCTGATTTTTCAGATGTGTCAACAACACCATCTTTTAAATGTCTTTCCTAACCTCAAACACGAAAGTGGTTGCCACTTTCTTTACTGTGAATATTCACAGTATCTCCTGTGCCTTAAATGTCAGTGGTTGTGAGAATAGCTTTGTAGAGCTTCGCTCCTTGTAGGTCTTACGCCATTGTCTAATTTCACTGTATGCTTTCAGTGTCAAAGCAGCCGCGAGTTGTACTGAAGATGCTTTGTTGTGTTTTTACCATGTAAAAGATTTTTTCCAATCATAGCATAACAGGATGTTGAATGACAGAGGTAATGTTTTTCTTCTGCCATAAAAGCATAATTTCCACAGCAGGAATTATGCACATTTGTATGTTGGGAAAAGAGGGTTTACCATATCCATGTTGCAAGTCCATGTGGCATGAGGAAATCTTTTCCCTTATTTCTGTTGTTGTTGTTACTGTCGTTTTCTAAAACAAAAATCCATATCGTCACTCGAATGAGAACTATTTGCAATGATAAAGTACCCAAGGTAAACATTTATGGATAGAGCTTGCTTAGTTGTTTATCATTAGTGAATTTTTCATCTGAATGTTTTATTCACCATACTATGGAAAACGTGGTCTTTCGATTGTTTTTAATTCCTCATTGTTTTTAATTCACCGAAGTATATTGTTTCTATCTTTAAGGAGTAGTAGACTTATTTTCGTGAGGTATGTGTATGTCAGTTATTGAAAGTTGTGCTGTGTGTGTCTCATGGTGTTTTTGAAATCATGATTTTTATCTCCTTTAAAAGGTAACATAATAATTCTTTTTTTAATAATTAAACTAATTTAGTAAATTCAAGATGGAGGCGCTTTCCTACTGATTATGCTTCCACCTCAGAAGATGAATTTGGATCAAACCGTAATTCCCCTAAACATACTCGTCTACGTACTTCTCCAGCCCTGAAAACCACTCGGTTGCAGAGCTCTGGGTCAGCAATGCCTACTAGTTCTTCGTTCAAGCACCGGATAAAAGAACAGGAAGACTACATCCGAGATTGGACCGCTCATCGAGAAGAGATAGCCAGGTTGGTTCTAAATGGATTATCTTTAAGAGCTGGAATTTCGTGTCCGTGTTTCAACTCGATAGCAAAAGCGTAGCTTTTACTCGATTTGTACAGATTGTCCAAGGAGTGAAATCCTCAGGTAGCTGTGCACGCACTTCCATCCAGAGTGTTGCTCTCCATCCAGTTTCTCTGGGTTTGTGTGTTTAGTGCCAATGCTACTAACATCTTGTAGAACTAATTTATTTTGCTTGCAACCCCCTTTCTTGTTTCTAGTAGAGTTGCCGATGAGTTAATACCACTTTTGAAAGGTGGTATTGGCTCTACACCATTAAGAATTGTGCAGCTAAATTTTTGAGTACTTTTCCTTTTACCTTCCACTTCCAAAGAGGTAATAGAATAGTTGTTGGAGATACATGGCTCTTCTTCTCTGGGGAGAATGCGAGGATGTGGATTTTTACTCACACTTTTATGAATTCGTGAGGTACAGTTGAACCCTTTATTATTTTGAATATTAAATTTGTTTATTATACCCTTTAGGTTATATGATTAAAAAGTAAAATTCATGCTGCAGATGTGATTTTTAATGAGTACCTTATCATGTTTGAACACTGAGGAGAGGCTGTACTCAAACAGATGCTATTGTAGTTAAAATATGGGTTTTGTTCATTTTGTAAGATAGTATATTTTACTGTGGTATACCGTATGTCACCTAAACGTTTCCCCGTGACACGCTACAGTTGTTTCTGCCTTCAATTTAAGACCCTAAACTTCAAGTTTTACATTTGGCAACATTATTAAAGAATGTGATATGTAATGGTCCAGAGATGGTTTTTAAAAAAATAAACTCTTAACCATAATTTAATGGTGTTTTATCTTTTTTTTTTTTCCTTTGCTCTGTTGACTTCTGTGAATTATGTTTTTTCTGGCTCATTACTTCAATGTAATGTCTATGGTTTTTGGTCGCTAATGACTATTGTAATTGCTTTTAATTGCTTATCATTCTTTGAGAACATGCCCTTTTAATTTCACTGTGCTTCTTAAACATTTTTATTTTACCATATAAATCGCTTTTTGGGAGACTAATTATTGAAGCCTTGTAAGCCAGTTCCAGTTAGGGGACAGGCATATATGTATGTGCTTTGGGATCCCTGAGTTATTAGAAGACTACAGGACGCCTGCAGTGAGGGAGTTTCTACCTCTTTTTATTCTTGTGGGCACGGCTGGCCTCCCTTTCCTGACATCATTTCCCTTCCTGTGGAGGGGGGACCTGCTGCAGCTCAGGAGGCACCTGATGGTTCCCCTTAGGGGGCCACCTCTTTGAAATCTGGACCCCTCCTTCCGGGCCACACCCACTTCCCTGACCCCAAACAGAAAAGATGCTGCAGAGGGGAAAGTGCAGGGGAACTGGAGGTGACACTTCCACTTGGTTCTGTCTTTATTATGTGCATTTTATTACTCCTGTCTCTTGTGTGTCTTGTTACCTGTAGCGGGACAGCTAATGGGCCAGGCCTTTTAACTTCTAATGACTTCATGCCTTTTCCCTCTGGTTTGTTAAGTAGCACTGTGTTAATAAAACTTGCCTTTGGGATTTTAATTTTTTAAGGTGTATTTTTCAGCCATATATCTGAAAGCAATGAAAGCAGATGGATTGCAAAACTCCAAATAAAATGTGTGCATCATTTTAGAATTTCCCCTCCTAGCAGATTTGATGGGGGTGGAGACTGAGAATAAGAACGAGGATTACAAATTTAAGCATTGAAAAAAGCACAGATACAAGAGATGTAAAGAAATACGTTATTATAAAATATTCCAGTGAGTGTAAACCTAGAAGCTTTCGGAATTCGTAAGCTTCGATGTAACAACCTTATGAAGAGGTCCATACTTTACACTGAATCATAAATCTATTATTTCTACTTGAAGATATTTATAACTTTGATTTTCTTGATAATTTTGCTTTTTAGAATTCCTAATGCTGGTTTTAGTAGGTGCTGAGATTTTTAAGCAATGTGGATTTAAACCAGTCCAACGGTCTGTATTACTGAGTTGACTTTCAGATACAAATTGTTGTGTAAGAAATCGCTGGCATATACACGATACACTCACAAACGAAAAGGTGGCTTTGGGGTGCTTGCCAAGTGAACAACGTATGTTGTGTATACACTCATTAAGAGTTGTTCGTGTTGGTACAGTTGTTACCACATGACCTGTTGACGTTGCTATTGTCTGGTTTTTTTGACTCATTTTTTTCTAATTAACTCCTGCTTTCTACAAATATCAGAAGCTTCATTGTACAAAAGTCTGCATACAAAACTTGAGAGCAAAAAATAGATTTTTTGGATAAGCTCATGCTTGTCTATTTTTTGTCTCATTAAGCTTGGTTATTCTGTTTTTCATCCTACTTCATTTGTTTCAGAAATGTAAAAATTGAGTATATCATCTTAGAGAACACTTTAAACTCTTGCTCAGAAAATTATATCAACAGTTAACAAGACTTTAAAAATTACATATGGAATGATTATGTGAGATATAGCATGACATAATAAAAAGATCTAGTTATACCACTTAACCATTTGTGACCTTGACCAAAAAAATGGTCACATAACTTCTCCTAAGCCTTATTTTCCTCCTCTGTAAAACAAGATGGTGAATACCTCTCCTCCTGCAGGGTGGCTGTGAGAATGAAGTCAATTGATGAGCATAAAGCTTCTTTATAATGGTGCTCACGGGGCACCTGAGTGGCTCAGTTGGTTAAGCGTCCGACTCTTGGTTTTGGCTCAGGTCATGATCTCACGGTTTGTGAGTTCAAGCCCCGTATCAGGGGCTTGCCTGGGATCCTCTCCCTTTCTCTCTCTCTCTCTGCCCTTCCTCTGCTCTCTCTGTCTCTCAAAATAAATAAACTTTAAAAAAATTAAAAAACAAATATAATGGTGCTCACTATCAAATAGTGGTTTTGACTGTGTTATAATGTAATGGTGCTCATTACAATTGTTGTAAGCTTATGAGAGCAGGGACTCTATCTGCTTCTCCATCATTATAGCCCTTAGGTCATAACACGGTTCCTGGAACATAAGAAGAGACCAGAAAGTGTTTATTGGTGTTCTTCCTACCTTTTTGTATTGATAAATAAAGGAAGTGACCACAGATTGCTCTTGGTAGGCCATAAGCTTCCATTTAGCACCTTTTTTTTTTAATCTGTAGTTAAATTATTATGCAATTACTGCATTCCTTGAAAGTCTTACATTTTGCTCAAGTCAAAACATGTTTTACTTTGCTTCTGCTTTCGATTTTAAAGTTGAAGAAGCTTTCATTTGAACCTTCTGTCATTTCAAAACCTTCCCTGTGGAAGTAGCCAAATTGAGTTCAGTAGATCCATAACTTAGAAATTTTTCAAGTCTCATTGAATTGAAATCTTTTTGATTAAAACAGGAATATCAGTAGTAGATTATGTAAGTTTCTGTCTTTTAAAAATAGAGAAAAATCAGTTTTTTCTTTTGCTTATCACTGGTAATATTTATTTAGTTCTTCAATCTGTGTGGCTGATGACACAAATAAATGGCTCTCCGGGAATGAACTCTAAACCTGGAATGTGGCCCTCTGCCTTAGCTATTTGTAAGTTGTGTTGTCATGAGCAAGCCTCTCACCTTCTCTGAGAATGTGTCCTCATTCACATTCAGTTAGAGAAGGCCTACCTCACAAGAACTCTGTGCCTCTCAAATGACCTCATGTGTACTGTGAGGTGCTGTGCATAACAGAGTACTGTGTCGGGGTTACTAATCTCTTTGGCCACCTGGGGAAGCTTATGGATCTCTTCTCAGAACAGTGCCTCTTCTTCTTTTTTTTTTTTTTTTTAATGTTTTTATTTATTTTTGAGAGACAGAGACAGAGCAAGTAGGGGAGGGGCAGAGAGAGAGGGAGGCACAGAATCCGAAGCAGGCTCCAGGCTCTGATCTGTCAGCATACAGCCCGATACGGGGCTCGAACTCATGAGCGGCAAGATCATGACCTGAGCTGAAGTCAGACACTTCAGCTTCAGACTGAGCCATGCAGGCGCCCCTCAGAACAGTGCTTCTAAATGCATAAACATAGGGACTCTGGTTGGCTCAGTCAGTGAAGCATCCGGCTCTTCATTTTGGCTCAGGTCATGATCTCACAGTTTGTGAGTTCAAGCCCCGCATCAGGCTCTGAGCTGACAGTTGGGATCCTGCTTGGGATTCTTCCTCTCTCTCTCTGCCCTTCCCCTGCTTGTGCTCTCTCTGTCTCTCAAAATAAAATAAACTTTTAAAAACTTTAAAACTAAATAAATAAATACATAAACATGAAATTACTTCATTGTGTTTCAGTATGATTGCATTTCTTTATAATGTTATCAAAGTATTTTTAAAGTGACAGAGTAGTACATGGAACTTTGTTGCTGTGGGTTTAATGACCGCAGTAATCTTGAGGCAGTGATGATGAAAGGCTCTGGGACACCTATAGCAACCATACTATCTATGATTTCTGTGAGTGGAAAAAAACCCAGTATCACTAATTCCACTACTGTTTGTTACCCGAATTCTCACTGAAAGAAATGCTAAGCTTCAGGTGGAGGTTAGTGAGAATGAAGTTGTAATTGCTCCCTCTTATCCAGGTTCATGGACTCCTTGGGTTCTGTTTACCACCCCCAAGTCTAAGAGCTGTCATCTGTCAGTGTTGGTCGTTAACATGAACTGTATTTTGAAAGACGTGTCACTACTTCAGGGTGTTTAACATATTTTTCAAAGTGACGTGAAATTTAATTTTATTAATTTTTGGAATTAAAGCTTGAAAGCTTTTTTGAGTATCAAAATAGTTGATAGGATTTCCAAAGAGTCTTAAGTTTTTGGTACAGATCTTTAATTAGATGTCGAGCTTATGTAATGGATCCTATCACAAATGATTGTGTCTAGAGCTGTTGTTTAAAAGAGATTAAACTTCTTTTCTGAAACTGTCACCAGGATCAGCCAGGATCTTGCCCTCATTGCTCGGGAAATCAACGACGTAGCAGGCGAGATAGACTCGGTGACATCGTCGGGCACCGCCCCCAGCACCACAGTAAGCACTGCGGCCACCACCCCGGGCTCTGCCATAGACACTAGAGAAGAGGTAGGAGATCTTCATGGACAGATGCAGAAGGTTCTTCCTTTTCTTTGTTTCTTTTGCTTTTAGCCTTTTGCTGAGTTTATTTGAGTTATACCCACCCTCCCTGTTTGCATGAAGCTCTGCATTTTCCAACTTTGGTTTAAAATTTTTCTTTTTATGTTTTTGTAACAAAACTAGCAAAGGCTAACATTTGGTCTATTATTCCATGAAGCTGTAAAATTATTTAAAACCGGTACTTTGTCTGCCAATTACTGGTATATAGTTTCACTGGAAAATATGACTCTAAATGACATCTGAAAAGCAAACTAAAATTTGATAAATGATTGTATAACACTTCCATAAAATTTGGCTATGAAAATACTTCAATTAAAAAGGCATTTTTATATGTAGCTGGCTAGTAGATATCTCTAATAGCAAATAAAGGAAAAATTGTACAGTTTCCACTAACTTTAAATAATTCTGTTGAAAATTACACATATATGTTTAAGGATACTTTGAAAACTGAAAGATATACACACATAGATACACAGAGATATATACACATACACACCCACACACAAATACATGCATATTCAGTTTTGAAACCTTCCTGTAAGTTCTGGAATGCAAGGTAGCACGTAGAGACTATTGCCTTCCCCAAACCGGGACCTCCTGCTCTCTGGCTCTCTAACGTTGCTCCAGAGGGTGCCTTTAATGGATAATGAAAAATAAATGGTAGTCTGACATGTTGGCTCTCGATCTGGTGCAGAAATACAAGCAAAAGATTGGCATTTGAGAGAAAGAATTAAAAGTTTTATTGGGACAAAGCCACATTCTTTTGTTTAATTATCTGGCTGTTTTGTGATATAATGTCAGAAATGAGTAGTTAGACACTGTATGGCTATAAAGCTGAAAGTATTTATTATCTAGCCTTTTACACGAAAAAATGCCAGCCTCTAATGTGCTTCGTTAATTTTATAAAATAATGTCATCAATAGTAGCTCCAAATGGCTAGCCTTTTTGACAGATTCGATTTTGACAAACTCTATTAATAATCTCTTCCTTTGCTTTTTGTCACATTCCTTTTATAATCCAGTTCTTTAATGGTCATTTTTGTTGTTGTAGTTGTTGTTTTTCACCTTCATGTGTTGTCTAAGTTGGTAAATGAGCTTTTGTGAATCTGTGTAGAGTTTTGTTACCACATTGATCAATTGTAAATGTATATAAAATCATCCTCATTGGTGAAAAACAAAAGGATCTTCTTGGTGGCAAGACATACACAATTCTTCTGGTACATTTAAAACGATGAAGACATTATTTCCTCAGCTATCTAACTAAATGTTACCTAACATGATTATTCACTCACGCAGACCCAGTAAAATTACTCAGTCATTTCATTGAATAGACTTCCATTTTTCCTTTTTGTTTTATCTTAGAATATTGTACTAAAATTTATTCCTTCTTCAGTAAACCTGAGTTACTTAGTATTATTGGATGTGTATAATTTGCACTGTAGATGGCAGTATGTCATTTTCACTAGAATATGTAACTGCTGTAGCATTGTTAAAAGTTTACCTAAGACCAAAATACTTACTTTGTGGATTTAAAAATTGTTTCCTTTGTAAACTTAATTGGAATTTGCAATTTATGTATTTGTGAAGAAATTTGGCACCTGGATTTGGGGAAGAAAAACAAAAAACAACATAGGAAACTAAAAGAAAAAGAAACATTATTTTACATTGGTAAGGCATTGTGAGTAAAATGAACTTGTCCATCTACATGGCTCAGCTTTTTCTGTTTACTATCTGTTTTACAGTTGGGGGAAATCTTATCCATAGAAGGATTGAACTTAACAAAGTTCTGTGTTTTGGATTTTAAAAATCTATGTAGATGAACATCTATTTTATTAAACAGGCACCTTTGAAGAACTTATAAAAAGAAAGAGTAATTGGTTTATTGAAGATATCATGCTTCTGTTACTACTTGAGAATGTAATAACTTCTGTCTAATAAAAAAAATTATAATGCCAATATCGGTACTTACCCAAATTATTCTCATAAGGATATGCTTTTGTCCTATTAGTTGGTTGATCGTGTTTTTGATGAAAGCCTCAACTTCCGAAAGATCCCTCCATTAGTTCATTCTAAAACACCAGAAGGAAACAACGGTCGGTCTAATGATCCAAGACCTCAACCAACAGAGCCTCCTGATCACTTAACAATTACAAGGCGGAGAACCTGGAGCAGAGATGAAGTAAGTAAACCACAAACTTTAACAAATGTCAGAGGAAACATGTCCTGTTGTGGGAAAAGAAGGAACTGTTCAATAAATGGGGCTGGGGAAAAAAGTGCTTGCCCTTATGAATAGAGTGAAGTTTCATCTTGACATTAAATCACGTACAAAATAATCAACTACAAATGAGTTAAGTTTCTAAAGGGCAAAAGCAAAACTTTAAAACTTTTAGTTAAAAGTATAGGTAAATGTCTTTCAAAAAAAGACCCAAAAAAGCTTTAAAATAAAAGACTGATAAATTAGAGTATATTGAAAGACTTTGTGAAACATGCAGTCAATGAAGGAGTAGTATACAGAATACATAAAGAAGGCCCTACCAATCAATTAAGGCAAAAACAGTCTCCACAGAAAAATCTCCAAAAGACATGAACAGCATTTGACTGAAAAGAAATTAACTGAAGTCTACAAAATAGAGATGTTAAACCTCATGAGTATTCAGAGAAATACATTTCAGGGGGAAAATGTGATTCTTATTCAATTGGCAATAAATTAAAAATCTTAAAATAGTAAGTATTGGAGAGCTTGGATACATAGACTCCTTTTTGTGTTGCCACTAGACGTTAAATTGGCACACTTTGGAAAAACAGTTTGACATTATTTCCTGAAGTTGAATGTAAACATGTCACATGATCATATCACACAGTTTTACCTCTAGTACATGCTCAAGAGAAACCCTTTCCTATTGCCAAAAGAAGTCATGCAAAAGAATATTTATAGTACCACTGTGGGCCTAACAAAAACTTGGGAACTGTCTAACTTTTTATCAGCAGAAAGAGAATGTATAAACTGGTATGTTCACAAATTGAATACTTACAGAGTAATAAAAATAAATGAAGTACAGCACTATGCCACTACATGGATGAATTTTAACAGTATAACAGTAAATGAAAAAAGTAATTCTCAGAAGATATATAATGTGATTCTTTCTCATACATTTTTTAAAAATGAAAAGATATACTTAGGACAGAAATGGAAGTAACACATGATATAAAAAGGAAAGCAAGGGAATGATGAATGGAATTTAAGATACTGTTCAACTTGGGCGGAGGGCAATAGGGAAATGGGGAGGGGGAAACCATAGAAGTAGAAGTAGATTCTATCAGTCAGCTATTTCTGTATAACAAACCACAAAAATCTCACTGGCATAGAGCAGTAAGCATAAATTTATCACATACCTGTGGGTTAACTGGGACAGCTCAGCTGGACAATTGAAAGTTACAGGTTGAGGGGTGCCCGGGTGGCCCAGTCGGCTAAGCGTCAACTCAGCTCAGGTCATGATCTCGCAATTCGTGAGTTCGAGCCCCGTGTCGGGATCTGTGCTGACAGCTCAGAGCCTGGAGCCTGCTTCAGATTCTGTGTCTCCCTCTCTCTCTGCTCCTCCCCATTCTCTCTCTCTCTCTCTCTCTCTCTCTCTCTCTCTCTCTCTCAAATAAACTTTGAAATATCTTTAAAAAAAAAAGTTATAGGTTGAGTCCAGGTCTGCCCCATGTGTCTTTTATTGATTGGACGAGTGGGCTGGCTAAGGCATGTTCTTGTCGTGGTTATATCAGAAACACAAGGGAGCAAGCCCCACCATGCAGGCACACTTCACGTTCATGTTGTGTCTGCTACTGTCCCATTGGTGAAACCAAATCACACAACTTGAGGTCAGAGGCAAGTATCCTCTTCCTATGGCATCAGGAGCAAATGGCTTATTATTGCATTCTAGCCTTTGTTTTGGTGTTAGATTCATAAGTGCTTCTTACGTTATTCATGAGAAAGAAAGAAAAAGTGGTCCGTATTGGACTAGTGAGCTATGTCATGAATTAAGAACTGTGATTAAAGGTGCCTGGGTGTCTCAGCTGGTTAAGCAACCAACTTCAGTTCAGGTCATGATACGGTTCATGAGTTGGAGCCCCGAATCGGGCTCTGTGCTGACAGCTTGGAGCCTGAAGACTACCTCAGGTTCTGTGTTTCCCTCTCCCTCTGCCCCTCCCCCCCCCTCAAAAATAAACATAAAATTTTTTTAAAAAAGAATTGTGATTAATTCTATATACTTGTGAACCAATGCAGATAAAAATTATTAAGTAAATGTGGCAGTGACAAATCAAGTAAAGAGAGGTTTATTGGAAAGGTTTACGATAATGGAAATTAGATGAAATGAGCTTGGGAAAAATTCAAGGATATAGTTTGGTTTATTCACCAAAAACTGGCTATTTCAAATGGCACCATGGAACGAGCTAATTGAAGGACGACATGCAGGGGTGGTACAGGTAAAAAGCCTTAGGGCATGGGTAGGAGAAGATTGTAGAAAGCAGCAGTGGGCAAAAAGGGTTTGGTCATAGGCTGGCATCCTGTGCATCCCTGGATTTAAGGAACAGGAGCTAAAAGTACATAAGAATGTGTATGTTTGCATAATACTAAGTAGAAAAAAATGTCCCAATGGGAAAGCACACAGCTAGCTCCATGGCTGCCACTGCACTATATACTAGATGCTTTTGTTTGTTTGGTTTATTTTTATTTACTTATCTATTTTTTGTGAGAGAGAGGGTGGCGAAAGTGAGCAGGGGGCAGAGAGAGAGAATCCCATGAGGGGCAGAGTGAGGGAGAGAGAGAAAGAAGCAGGGCTCACCCGAAGTGGGGCTCATGTTTTTACCCGAAGCGGGGCTCACCTGAAGCGGGGCTCAAGCTCACCCAATGTGGGACTTGAACTCAGAAAACCTGAGATCATGACCTGAGCCAAAGTCAGGCGCTTAACTACTGAGCCACCCAGGTGCCCTATTCTAGATGCTTTTAACACACACTCCCTGCCCTGGCCTAAGTGATACATGTCTTCCACTCTTGTTTTAGCTTGTTTTCACAAGGCTCTCAAAATCATGTTTATGTAGCCTTTTTACTGCCTGTATGTTGCTGATCACATCCTAAGTAACTTTTTATCCCCCACTGACTTGTCAACCCTTATCCCCCAACCCTTGTCATTCTCGGGTTCTCATTTTCCATGGTGCCTTCCTTACTTCTGCCTCCTTTCACTGAACTCCCTTTCATTAGAATTTGCCTCTCACCAATTCACAAAAGTTAGCACTTATTTATGTTCTTTTTGATAAAATATTTAACAGTATTTCCTAGGTACTTTTAACTCCCCCCACTGCTCTTTAAAGCTTCTTAACCTCCAAGGCCATATCTTATTTTTTGGATTGTCTTGCAGAGTCTAAATATAGTTTTGACATACAAGGAGGTGATTTGGGAACCCACATCTAGCCCCACGTTCAGTCCTTTTTCTCGCTTCTGGAGACCAAATCCAGCCTGCCACCTGTTTTTATAAATAAAGCGGTATCTCAGCACAGCCATGCCTGCTCGTTTGTGTGTTACCTATAGCTGCTTTCATAGCACTGAGTTTGGTAATAGTTGTAACAGAGACCAGATGACCTGAAACCTTCACTCTCTGGCCTTTTACAGAAGTTTGCCAAGCCCTAGTTTTGCCAGTTTCAAGTAGGGTGGTATCAACCTCCATAATAAAAACTTACTCTTTTGAGTAAATTTTTTTTTTAACATTTATTCATTTTTGAGAGAGAGACAGACAGACAGAACCTGAAGCAGGCTCCAGGCTCTAAGCTGTCAGCACAGAGCCCAACACAGGGCTCAAACTCCTGGACTGAGAGATCATGACCTGAGCTGAAGTCAGACGCTTAACCAACTCAGCCATGCGCCCCTCTTTTGAGTAAATTTTTAAAAATTATCTCTCCCACTAGACTGTGCTCCAAAGAGCGGGATTATAATCTTCTTCATCTCTACGTTCATATTATTTGGTGAAAGAATAGATAATAAACTTAGCATTCTAAATTATTTGTATTTTCCCTTTTATTATCATTTGATTTGGAGGCATGAGAGAGAGGATCATGATAGTCATTGAAGATAAGATAATATGGATTGGTTTTTAAAAGTGGTGTGGACCAAAATAACATGGAACCTTGACAAGTTTTTTTTAAAAAAGGAACTCCTTTGTTGATATTTATTTCTCTTTCTCAATTTAGTTATATAGTTTAGTTATACAGTTTAATTCTAATTATATTCTTCATTGACCTTTTATTAAAATTAGCATACATACTAAATGCCCCTAAACATAGTGGGCTGTGACTGGTGTTCTCAATGGTTTTACAATACAGTGGTAATATTTTAATATAATTTCTTTGGATGTTTCAGGTCATGGGAGATAATCTGCTGCTGTCATCCGTCTTTCAGTTTTCTAGGAAGATAAGACAGTCTATAGATAAAACAGCTGGAAAGATCAGGTACTGTTCTGTCACTGGAACCTCCCGGCTTCCATTATTAACAGACACGTGTTCCACTTTGTGCGAGCCTGCTACCCCCACAGCTAGTAGGAGCTAGTGAAGCCGGTGGCACTGAGTCTTCCTGCTGCCAGTGTCCCATTCCTTGTCTTTTGTAGGTGTAAGTAACAGCCATAAGCTAGATCACATGCAGGGGGCAAAAAGGGAAAGAAATGTCCTAAATAATCAGCCCTTTGTAATTGAGAGTTAACAGCTCTAATTACTTAGGTTAACTTTATTAATAACCAGGAACAGTTTACTCCTCCACAAAATAATAGGTAAGTATTTAACAGACCTTTGGGGTTGGCTTTTATAAGACCTGAAAGTTGAGTCTAATTTCATCTTCCTCATCAGTAAAGAGGACAGTATTGCATAATTTTGTAAGACTCGGAATATTTGGTTACTTGTCTGCCTTGTGTACTCAATTATGAGGGCATCAAAACAGTGCAGGACAAATAATAATGCAGTCAAAAATCATTCAGTCTGATGAGATTTGGAGATTTTGTTCCCATATAAGATTATTTTTATCAATATTTATTTCATTTATTTATCCCTTTGGTTCATTATCCTTCCAGTATGTCCTAGTTCTAGAATATAATTTTAGTGGAATTAAATTCAGAATAACAATGTTACCACCTTCAACTACAGTGAGTACTTGAGCCAAACTTGAGGCATGACTCCTGGTATTAGGCAGGCACGATTGTTAGTTCGTGTGTAATAACTAATTGGTTAGGCTTAAAATTTTTTTCCCTACAAATTTCAATTGATTGGACTTAATTTGTCCAGCTGCATGTTGTACTGGCAACTCCTAGGATGATGGGCTGTTGTGGTGAAGGAGAGCACTGTGACTTTTCAGAGAAGGTGGTGGGATCAGCACACTTGGAAGTGATGTAGCTACTGGGGGACACATACACATACCTCACCTAAGATGATACCAAGGGTGCGGATTGCTTAGTCACTGAGTATGATTAAAAGAAAAACAGTGTGCTCACTTATAAGCCAAATCAGAAATTACAGAATGTGTTATTTATAAATAACATGCAACTAATTTGATTTCTTTACAATCAAATACAAACCTTAAAATGGACACATTTTCCTAATTTAGAAAGGATCCAATTAAATTATATTGTCTTTGTACTTTTTATTCTGTATAACTAGTGATTTTAATAAAAAAGAAAAAGGGGTGATTGGGCTTGGTTGGAATAGAAGTTGTGAATAGTAAAATCAGATAATTAAAGCAAAATAATGAAGACAAATCACATGGAGATAGCAGGAAAAGCTAACTTTGTTTAAGTGGATATGCTCAGTAAGTGAGCTAATGTGTAAATCCCATGAGAGCAGTGGTCTTCGTCCAATTATAAAGTACCTAGAATATACTATGTAACTATTTGTTCATGAGTGAATATTAAATTATTACTTTATAGGAAGTTCAGTTTACTTAAAATTTATAGGAAGATGTGAAAATTGATACGGGTAAATTATCTTGGAAAAAAAAAAACATGGATGGCAGCATAATGGTAGTCATTAAAATAACTATTTAAATTAGTTAGATGTACAAGGTACTCCTTAAGAAAAGCCAAACATGCAGTCACTGTGAAGGTAATATGCCTCGTGTTTCAACTGTATTTGGAGACGCTGTTGATATACTTCTCTGAGAACTCTTTTGTAAAGGTAAAGGTATTAAGTGAAATGACCAAGGTATAGAAGAGTAAATATTTTATGAGGCCTAAACCTTTAAGAAGTAAACCTGGAGGGAAGAATTATATGTATATGAACATTCACATACACACATAATAGGTGTTACATATAATATGTATGCTTTTTTCTGAAATATTTGTATTTTTAACCATGTTCTGTATTACTTCTGTTAAAAAAAATCTAAAAAGTAAAAAATAGGACAAGACAATGTAGATTACATTATCCTTTTTAACCTAAGGAGAATTTAATATTTTTTTACAAGGCAATACAGTGAAGAGATAAACTGGTACATTTTTAAGGGATATCAAGATAAGGGCTCAAGGTATAAAAGAAGGCTCAAGGTATAAAAACTATGTAAAAATACTTCAGAAATTCATTGATGCTGTGGCTTAATTTCTGATTCCTATAAATAAAATTTTAAGATATAATGAAACCATGTCTGAATATGGTTTGTGAATTACAATATTGCACACAATCTTATATTGCTTGTATGTTGAAATAATACATTTCATCAGTGTTTGATAAGTACCTAATGATGGTAAAAACACATTGAACACCGTGTTATTGAATTGCAAGGCTAACTATCTAGTTTAAGAGAAATCATTTAGATAATTTTTTTCTAAAACTCTTCCAAAAGTACCTTTTTAAAATATTGTGTTTAAGGTGTTCTTTTAAAAACACAACCATTTTAACATATGTTTTAAGCTACTGTAAAGGCAGTTTGCTTTCTCTTCCAGTAAATTTAGAAGGATGACCCATATAACTAAATTTTGCATGGTGTTAGATGGTCAAAACCTGGGTGAAGTAAGAGGACCGGGGGCGATGAGAGATGACCCTGGAGAGGTAAGGGAGGGTCCATGTAGGTTGAATTTGTTCAGGAGTTTGGACTTTACCATAAAAAACCATGGAAAGCTAATACCTTAATAGGGTCCTCTCAATAGCCAACGTTACCATAAAAGTACATGTAGGTCTCATCATGTGGTCATGCGACCTACCAGCAGGAAAACTCTGAAGTCTTCTCACCTGTAAATGGAGATCCCTTTTTATTTCATCCCACCTATTGAAATACAAGTCATCCTCCACAGTAACTGGGTCCCCATTCACTCATGTATTCATTCAGTAGATTTTCATCATGTCCCTGACTGATACCATTCTCTCTTCCTGTTGACTGTTGCTTCCTACCAAGTATCTTTCTCAGTCTGCACTGAACTCCTCCCTAGTTTCCGCCAAAGAAAACTACTTTTTGTAGCTTTAGCATTTAATTAAAATTGAGACCAAAAAACACATTCATTCATTGGTTGATTGATCTTACTGTCCCAGAAACTTGACAGAATTTAAAAAGGTTAAATACGTAAAAATGCCTCAATCAAGTTTGATATTGTTGCCTTCAGTGTGAGCATTGAATTGTACCATGTGTTGTAAAGCACTATGGCGGGCTCTGTGGAAGATCATAAAGAGGATAAAACCTCATCCCTACCCTTACGGGGTTTACAATCTGATCAGCAAGGTGAAGCATATACACATTTAACTATTGTACAGGGTAGAATGTGGTAGATTGGTGCCCACTTATAGATAAAGACAAAGAAAGGATCACTTTCATTCAGGACAATGAAGGAAGGCTTTATGGAAGGTAGTATTCAAAGATAGGTATAATTTTTAATAAGCAGATCTAAGGGAGAGAGCCTGAACCTTTTGTGTGGAGTACCAGGCAGTTTGGAGAATGACTGGTCTTTAACTTTTATGCCAGAAGTTACAAACTCAAATGCCTACCTGGGCCTAACAATATACACCTATTTAAATTGCCCCAATGCTTTCTATGGGCACGGCTGAAAATATTTATGCAAAAACCGTTTTACAGAGTTCTCACAGTATTCCATGTGAAAAGGACCCCCTCAAGCTGCATAGCATGGCCCTGTGTTGGTAGACTACCAGTTTGTAACCCTAATTTGCGTGGATTAAGGGCACTAGAGAATAGACAGTGAAAGTCGTAGAGTATGAACCAGAGACTTTATTCTAAAGCCAACTGCCTTATCAAAGAAAGGTTTTTTAGGTTAATAGTTAAATTATTGAATGAAATTATCCTTGGAATTTAATGTGTTCCCATGGTGACATTCAGTCTACCATTTTGAATCTGTAATGTAATACGAAGATCACTCAAAAGCTATGAATTTTTTCCTGATAGATCTGTAATGACCTTTAAACAAAAACAGTTCTAACCAGTATGACCTAGTCTAAAGTAATGTCTTGATCTAGTTTTCTGCTTCCTTAGATTTAAATACTGTATTAGAGTTCACTTCCTAAAGCCAAAATGGTAAGTTTGGCTTCTTAAGTCCATACCGCAATATTTACAGATTGTCTTTAAAGTAAGTTTTTCATCCCTTCAGTACTTCAAGCTCTGGAGGAGCTCCAGCTTTTCTGGAGTCAGGGACCTCAGGTGACCATTCTAAGCCATTTTCAAAAAAGCAGAGGTGAAATATGTACCATTTACCAGTTTGAGAAGCCCAAGCATTATACCCAGTAACCATCTTCTGGCAAAATTCACTAAATTTTTAGCACGCTGTAGCTAAGCATGGACTTGCTCTATTATACGACTCCGTTGCAGTTCTCCATTGGTCCATGAAACAGTCACTGTTTTCTTCCCGCCAGTCCTAATGCTGCAAGGACTCTTTTACAAATATCCCATAATTTCCATAAGTGCCCTAATTATCTTAGTATTATGAAAACAGCTCTTAGACAGCTGGCAAGGACATTTATTAGCCTTTCAGGTTTAGAAAATTTATCAGTTTCTAGAATCATTATTGCCCTTTTAAGAATGGTGATGCATAATTATAGATGTTCCAGACTTGATTTGATGTTGATGAATTTCATGTTTGCCAAAAGTAAGTTGTACTTGCCATATTGATCTTTGAAGAAATACAAATAATATAATTTAGTTTACTACTTAAATACTGATCAGCTTCCAGTAGTAATAATTTATTTACTTGTACACTGGTGATGTTTATATAAAGTCAGTTAAACTAGATTTCCAGGCTCAACAAAGAAATCTTAGAAGGAAACCAGAAAGGTGCCTATTATTTATGTCTCTCTAAAGCTGCTGAGTCCTCTCTCAAAGATTCCAAAGTATTTGGGAGAGAAGGACACCACTTTTGAAAGACAAAACTTTGTGGTACTTTTTTTTAATAAGTTAAGATATTTAATAAGTTAAGATATTTAATAAGTGAAGATATTGAGTTAAGGTATTTATTTCCTAATGTAAGGATAATTATCTGTGTGGCAGTTGTTTTTATCAGAAGGATAGTGTCTTACTCTAATTGGTTAATCATATACAAATCTAACCTGAATTAAGATTTTTAAAGAAAAGCACAGTAAGTACTCCAATTTTCAGCCTTTAAAATAATGTTCACACTTTAATCAGTTGGAAATTCTTCATACCTAATTCGGTCTGTGTTCATCTTAATTTCATCTTAGGTTTATACTGCACACATTCTTTCTGAACCAAGTTGTGCTAATTTAATAAGTGGTCATTTTATGGTTAATTACAAATGTTAGGTAAAAACAATTTGGAGGTGGTGTCATCAACATTTGTTGTATATTTGGTTTTCAGTAACGAATGTGATAAATGTGAAAGGATGTATGTGTGTATTCACAACCACACACTTGCTTTTTTTGATACAGATTTCTCACATAAATGAGCTAATTGGTAATATTGGCTCAGTAGTTTATTTGCGGTTTTTGTTTAGTGGTTTCTTTATCCTCGTGTAGCTTTGACTGTTAAACATATGACAGATTTTTAAAACATGAAAAGTAAAATGTTTATGTTTTTTTGATTTCTAGAATATTATTTAAAGATAAGGATCGGAATTGGGATGAAATAGAAAGCAAGTTAAGAGCTGAGAGTGAAGTCCCAATTGTGAAAACCTCAAGCATGGTATGGGAATTCTGCTTGAATATTAAAACATTTTAATAGGTTTAAGGGAATGATATGCTTACTTTTGAAGTGCTTGTTGATTTACGGTTTTAAATAGATACAAATACCCAGATTTGGGAAGGTTTACACCTTCAGCTGTCTGTCATAGGGGCTTAAAATGTTGATTGCTTCAAAGCTGCAGACAGTATGAAGGAGGAACTTTGTGTTTCTCGCGAATACATTCTTTTTGTTGTAACAATTATATATTATAAATAGACGATTTGAAATAGGGGCCAAACTTAAATAGAAGTTGACATGAATCATTTCCTCTTACTCAGTAGATTGCTTATCTCCTCCTTAAGAATTTGTACAGATTTTCATTGTCAGAGAGTCTTACTTAAAACTAAGGTTGCAGTTCATGCATTTTTCAAAGCAAATCCTTAACGCAGTTTTACAAAGTTGTTGTGAGGTTGATCAATGCAAGTTTTTCAAAGTCTTTGCTTATTACAGTAGTATTATCTTGAACTTTTCATCTTTTACCATTATCTCATTCAAAAAATAATTCTAGTTAAACATTAAAGATTATAAAATTTGCATCTTGTTTATGGGATATCATAATCATTTCCTGTCTTGTTGCTGCAGATGTCGTGCCATGTAGATGTTAAATATTCCAAATAAGAGGAGTGTGAGATTTGTTGCTATTCAAATAAAAATGCTTTCCTTACAGTAAGCTGATTTTTGTCATTGCTCTCCCTACAGGAGATTTCTTCTATCTTACAAGAGCTGAAAAGAGTTGAAAAGCAGCTACAAGGTACATTTACTACTGAATTAAGTAGGAAGAGCTAATGATTTCAAACAAGTACATTCTAAGATGCCACTTTAGAATGTGGTATCTCTTAAAATATTCTTACTATATTATAATGTGATTTGGTTAAATGTAGTAACGTATGGATATATAGTTCTACGTATCCAAATTACTCATAAAAAGGAAGTTTTAAAATCCAGTATAAATAAAAAGGTAAAGTTAAATCTTGGGTATGTGGGCTAGTTGTTGTAGATGAAGTCATAGTATTCTATATATTATCTATTTTACTTGTATATAAATACTAATACATAAAAAATATGTAAAATAGTGTATTAAAATGTGTGTGAGCAACTCAGAGTCCTTATTGACAGTTGATATTATTTATCTGATTTGACATTTCTTAAGTTATATTTATGATGTCACCCCAAATGAGTTTGTATTCTAAAATGAGTGATAGTTGTTTGGATGAACCCCAAGAAGAGAGTGCATCTTGGCCAAAGGGGCTGGAAAAGGAGAGAGAGAAGAAAGAGAAAGGGACTCTGTTTGCCTCCTGAACGTTGACAGGGCCATTGTTTGGGTATGCGGCACATCTTACTCAGGCACTAATGCCTGTGTGTGTCTTGAGCTAGAATCTGCAGCGATAGAACAAATAGCTTCCAGAGTTAGCTGCTAATTCTACTCAGTCTTTGTTGCTTGAATTACCATAGGCATTATTTGTTGGCCGTAGCTCAGTGATTGTTAACATCCAGTCAGCTTCCACACCCCGAAGGGTTATGTGTTCTGCTCCCATGGGGAAAAGTGTCTTGCTAATAACACAGCGACTGTTAGCTGGTAGAATGGAAGTATACTTTGAAAAGGACCTCTGAGTGATTCTTACATCAGAGGTACTTCCTTCTGCCAACTCCCCCCTCTGCCCAACGCCAAGTTGGAAATCACTCCCTAAGAGTTGTCCTCATCCACTCAAGGATCTTTTGGAATGAAAGCCCCTCCCATGCAGTAGCCAGGTCTGTGCGGCTCGCAGGTGCCGCCATGGGATATTAGTAGAGAGGTTCTGAGGGTGTCCCTGAGGCCCAGTGGCACATACACACATGCACACGGCTGATGGCCCCACATCCTTACCCAAGAAAAGGGACAACATGCTTGTGGTAGCATTCAAAGTGTGAGGATGTTCTCTCGGGCCTCCCCAACCTTCCAGTTACTCTGAATCCCATCTTAGCAATGAATCCCCAGTTATCCAAGTAGTAATACATCTAGGAGTGCTTATTAAAACCACAACCAGTATTATCCCTATCCTCTTGCAATGATGAGCAAATTTCAAAAAGATCTTTCTTAAATTCCACATCTTCAAGTCTCAGTCTTCCAACAGACTCCAGAAGGCCCATGTGTGAGCCTGTTCAGGGCACCAGAGAAAGCAGTCAGGTCGGTATAATCTCCAATGTAGATCAGCCCCAGAATTATCACAAATGGGTTTAAAATACAGTGTCAAGAGGATTAAGCAAATTTTAAGATCATACAACCGTCAGTAGTTGAAGTATTATCCGAGTCATGAGCAGTGTTCACGTCCAAATTTAACTGCATCTGCAATTCTCTTTTTTTCCCTGTGTTCCTTTTTTTTTTTTTTTTTTTCCCCTTCAGCAATCAATGCTATGATTGACCCAGATGGAACTCTGGAGGCTTTGAACAACATGGGATTCCCCAGTGCTATCTTGCCGTCTCCACCAAAGCAGAAGTCAAGTCCTGTGAATGACCACGGCAGCCCGGGTCAGACACCGACACTTTGCCAACCAGAAGCTAGGGTACTCCACCCTGCCGCTATCCCTGTGTCGGCCGAATTTGAGAATGCTGAGTCTGAGGCTGATTTCAGTATACATTTCAATAGGTTCAACCCTGATGGGGAAGAGGAAGACGTTACAGTACATGAATGACTTTCTCTCGGTTGTTAAAAGTAATTACCTGTGGATTGACTAGGAATATTGGCAGCAGCGTAGTGTTGACTTACACAAAACAAGACAGCTTGGTCAGCTACAATCTTGTTATCTCTGTCTTCTTAATTTTATTTATTTATTTTTTACCTGTGACGTGGCATCCTATTAATCCTTGCAGACCATTAGCGAACCACTTGATGCACACGTAGGCAAAAGCAGATTGTGGCAGTGTTGCCTTTTGTGGTTTTTTGATTTTCAAATTGAATTCTGTAATTGCATCCTTTCCCTTCATAGATCTTTGTTTTTTTTTCTTTAAGCCATGCTGTGACCTACAAGCAAATTAAATACCCAACATTTCTGACCCCCATGTCTTCTGTGCCAAGCTGCTCCCTGAAATGGACTTCTTCTTCATCTGTACAGATTTGTTAAACACTTATATTTGCTTCTTAATAATAGGATTTATATTAGTATTCATTACCATTGGATACAATGACCTGTTACTCTCCACAGTCAAACTGACCTTTCAAAATAGTCCTTCTTGTGTTCTGAAATTTTCCAGCATCTATGTGATTTATATAACCTTGTTGCTACGTAAATTGTCTTGGGGTTTACGGAGATGAACTATTATGTTTGCACTAAGATTTGCCGGGAGTGCTAGGTGGACATAGCTATATATCAATAAGGACTAACTGTCTTTTTTGTACATAGGAGATTGATAATACTGTATTTGTTTTAACCCCTCAGTGTTTTACTCCACTTTCAAAAAGCTTAATCTGGCACTTTTTTTTCAATTTTTTTTTAACGGAAGTAAGATTTTGTCTCATTTTAGGGCAAATGATAACTAGAAAGATTAAACTGGACTGCTTAGGTGGAGTATATTTTTTAATCTGACAACACGTATATTGGTCCTGTGTTACCAAGTTTATATGTGACAGTCGAAAAAAAATTCCCTTGAAATGATCATGAAGTTAAAATTTTCTTCATTAGGAGACTTGGAGAGCCAGTAGTCATAAGATTAGCTGATAGTTTCACTCCCAAGCAATGAATTGCTTCTGTGTGTTTCCCTGTAGGACCCAGTAGTAAATCCTGTCCGTCTTATACATTTGTAAGGACCCTGCAGGACAGCAACGATGAAGGCTCGGGCCTGTGCTACTGAACAGGAAGCCTGTGACAGATACCTTCTGTAAACTTGTCTTTTCTCTTTCCAGTAAGTTTACATTTGGTTAAGTTTTAAAAGAAAGTAATTACCTTTGTGTTTCCAGAACACTATAATTTGGGTGAATCTTATGAATTCATTTAAATATTACTAGCAGACTTGGATTTTCCCCTTGACCCCATCAGTCTATAAAGGTTAAAACTGCAACTTTTGCACCTTGTACGAAATGGTCTTTAATATTTAGCAATAATCCTGTACTACATTTGTTTCAAGAAACAAACTAAGTCCATGCACTTCAAAAACCTTACAAGATTTAAAAACTCCTGTACTGTTAGGCCAGTTAATAAAGATGCAAAAAAAAAGAAAAAAAAAAAAGCCTTTTGTAGAGATGTAAAAACAGAAGTCTGTTGTATAATGAATCTCATATTTTTCTTTAAATTAAAAAACACGGTAAATGAACTATTCTCTGTAAAGCTAACTTCTCCATTCTGTCTGATAAAGGAAGACTGAAGAGAGGGTTTTAAAGAACGTGAATGGAATGATACAAATGCTTTGAAGGAATAAGTGAAACATTAAAACAGGGTCAATATCCATTTGAAGAAAAAGTCGAACACAGTAATCACACCATTGTTCCCTCTTTTATTTAATGTTTGGGTACTGATTATACCCCCGTGGAAGTGGAAGGTAAGGAGTTGTCAAGGAAAATATTAGCATCTACTCTACTTAGTTATCCTTTTAAGTGTTTACACGGTTTTGTTCACTTATAAACATTTGGCCTTTTACTATGTTATTTTTATTTTGTATGAATACATTATCCTCCTTATTTATTTTTGTTACATTTATTACTTATGTTATTTTGTTATGCATTTACAACTCCATTTTTAAATAAAGTGTTTCTGGAACTTTACACAATGATTGTACATTTTATTCTACCATCTAAATTGCTAATACTTCATCAGTTTATCAAGTAACTATTTTCCAAGGCTTAGCAAAACAAAAAATCCTTCAGTTCTAGTTAACATGTGATAATTGTGAGGCTTCATAGTATTTTGACTAAGGAAGAAAAATTTTTCTTGGCTGATCTCTGTAAATCTGATTCTCTTAGCTTAATACTCCTAATGTAATGTGCACACACAAGGCCTTTATTTTTAACTGGCCTAGAATCCGTCATCAGAAGGTTCTATGACAGTGATCTATTGGGGGAACAAAGAAGAAATTTCAGATATCTTGGACATCCTAAATTTGAGAACTATCCATTTGGATTCATTTTCTTTCCTCGTACCGTCCACACCCAAGAATCTTAACTGTCTCCCTCTTACCGTTCAACATTGTTTCTCAGCTTGACCTTTGGAGGCTTTGCACGATCTGGTCCTTTTCTTTCGTGTCTGTGTGCACCTGATACAGACTCTCCCACTAGCTCCTGACAGTCTCAAGCTCCTTCACTGCTCTGTGCATGTAGCTTCCCTTTCTCCTTCCTTCCTGCTGCCCCATATCCTCTGTCTTCTTCTTCATGAAGCTTCCCTGACTTGACTGGGCCACAGTACAGGCCTGTGCCACATACTTGCATTTTTCTCTTCCCTTCCCCCACTGTATATGCGTGTTTCTTCCTTCCAAACCACCAAACTAATCTTTACTTCCTGAATAGACCCTGTTGTACGTTCAAGTATCTGTGCCATTTGCCTCCTTCATCTGTCCTTGAGTTTGCTTGCCATATCTCTGCCTGACCAGACCCTAACTTTTGAAAGGAAACTAG
The DNA here is from genome assembly GCF_022837055.1 of Prionailurus viverrinus. NCBI lineage: Eukaryota > Metazoa > Chordata > Mammalia > Carnivora > Felidae > Prionailurus > Prionailurus viverrinus. The sequence goes on from NC_062577.1 coordinate 4,332,799, forward strand.
ACTTAGAAGCATGGGATCCAGACCCATCCCTCATTAGCTAAAATGTGTTTCTCTCCTTTTGATATGCAGAACGAGAGCATCATGGTCATTCTCCACGTCCCTGCCAGTCCACGTGGTCTGTGACTGTGAAATGGTTCCCCTTCCTCTTTTCCTCCAGAACGCCTTCTCAGATTCCTTGTTCTAGAAAACCTTCCTTTCACCATGTTATCATAACCTCTTCTTCTCTGCTAGAGCCCAAATCACAGATCTGTTCAACAAATAGGTACTGAGTGCCTAACACTTACCTTAAATACACCCTCACAGGCCTTCTGTTCTAGAATAGGGTGACAGAAAATAGAAACTAAAAATTAAGTACATTGATCATGTCAGATGGAAAGATTACATCCTGCATCTTCCTCCCAGTGAATTGTTTACATGCCTGTCTCCTAAAAGGTGTTTTCTATAGGCTCCTCTCTAGAAATACACATTTGCTGCAGAACCCCTCACCCTTTAGGAAGTAAGTGGTCTGCTAGGACTGTCTCTCATCTGAAGGAGGAACAACATCCCTGCAGGACACCAGGTGCTGGCCGTGCTGCAAGAAAGTAAGTGTGGGAGTTAAGATGTGACCCTGGGTCTGACTGACTGCTCCAGTCCTCTTTGTTTTCTGTCATGAAGACACAAGAGAGTCGGGTCTCAGTGGTGTTAGAAATCCTGCAACTAAACTTACTGTAGTTTTGGCTTACGGCAAGCGATTTCAACTCCAGCCTGTTTCGTTATCTGTGAAGAGAGGGGGCGGGGGGTGGTGGTCGGCTAGCCAGCCGGTCTCTGAGCTATCTTCCTGCTGTATTAGTTTTTATTCTCTGACCTTCAGGTATTATACTCTTTGCTCTCTTCCCCAGATTTGTGGCTGAAACATACTTCGCTATCTTTACAGTAATTCTGCCTCTCTTCCCGTCCCCTTTAGCAAATGATTGGCCAGACACTGGCTCTTTCATTCTGTGTTATTCTTACTGCTTCTCCCAGAAATCCTCCAGTTCTGTGACTTCACCACAACTGTTGGCTCATTTCACTTTTGCCCGCAGACAGAGTGCCCATGCTTTGGGCTGAACAAGGACATACATCCTAGTGCCGATGACACCATTTCCAGGAAAAAAGGCCTAGCACTTAACTGAACCCCTTCTCTGTGGCAGGCACTACTTACCCAGGGCTGTATTTTGAGAATTTGCCCTCATCTTTCTCCCTTTGGCCAAACCAATCGCTCATACATAGACTCTGAGGAGGAATGTGGCAAGATAGGAAGCAAATCTCACCTGTAATTAATTCTGTCTGTTTTGGGGAGTGTTAAGACCAAAGCCCCTCGGGGAATTTATAAGACTTTCAGAGAAATGAAAGCAGACATTCTGGATTTGATGCAGTCTCTTAGCTGGAATTGAAAGAGAGGATTCCTTGCACAGCAGAAGATGAGGACTCCAGGTCCTGGGGCGGAGGGGGCGGGGAGGGGTTGCTCTAGCTTCACAGCAGCACTGCCCAGGGAGACAGCAATACCCCCAGGAAAAACCAGTGTAGTGTGGCGAGCAGACTGGGGGCAGCGTGGGAGCTCCCCTTGACTTAACCACCAGAAAGCAGGAGTACCTTGGCACCGAAGCCTCAGGCTTCCAGGACAGTAGGCCTCTCAGAGGTGACCTCTGCGGACAGCTCAGTACACTGTCCTATCCTGGGGGCAGAGGAATGTCTCCCAAACCTCCTAGCTGCAGTGATGGGGTACTTGAAACAAAAACTTCGCTGGTTTATAGAAAGCATATTTTTACACATCTAAGTGTGTGGATTGTGGACCGATCTCCACATAAATCTATCTCTATATATCCCCCTCTGCGTAGGTATATAGAGATACCGATCTGTCCATACAGCACGCTCGCTCGCTCTCGCTCTTGTTCTCTTCATAGGTATATCGTATTGATGCGTATCCAGGCATACCTTGGAGATAGTGCAGGTTGGGTTCCAGACTACTGCAATAAAGTGAGTATCACCATAAAGCAAGTCAATGAAGTGCTGGGTTTCCCAGGGCATAGAAAAGATTTACGCTATGCTGTAGTCTGTTCGGTGTGCATTAGCATTATGTCTAAAAACACAGTGGACATACCTTAATTTTAAAATACGCAGCTAGTAGGAGCACAGGGGGGTTTGCGTCCAGGTCACTTTGCCTGGACAGTCCTGGCAAGTTGCTAACAGCACCCCCTTCCATGCCCCAGGGTGTCTCTGTTTAGATACCAAGTTGTGTGTTCACACGGGCTGACACCCACAGTGCTGTCGCCTACTAGCATAGCCTCACAGGAAGCCCATGTGCAGGTGACAGGAAGGAGGCAGGCCTGCGCAGCGTGGGGGCTTGGCCCGCTGCCTCCCCGCCTCTCTGCCCCCCTCTCCCTGCCTCCGTTCCTCCAGCCTCCCTGCCTCCCACCTCCAGCCTCTTTGCCTCCCTGCCTCCCATCTCCCTTCCTCCAGCCTCCCTGCATCCTCTCCCCCAGCCCTCCTGCCTCCAGCCTCTAGCCTGCACATGTAGGGAGGGGCAGTCCTGCAGCCAAGCCATGCTGTGTGCCCCGAGCCTGTGCTACTGAGGAAGCCATTTCTTCAGCCTGTACTACTGAGGAATAGAAAATTGTAAGTGCAACATTTGGCACTGAAGCGAAGATTTATTTAGAGTGAGACAAGAAATGACAGCTAATTGCAAGTTTCCACAGTATCACAGCATCACCAAACCCAAAAAAAGAAACCTCTACCGTATTTTTGTCCTGCGTTTTGGGGATGCATTCCCTGTGATGACCTTCCTCTACCTATAGTATGATACATCAAGACGCCGGGAAGAAGTTCCAGAGACCAATGCCCAGCTCCTCACATGGCCCACCTGTTTCTTTCCACCCCCACATGTTGCCTGTGTGGGTCGCTGTTGAGCACGTTCATACTGCGTCTGCACCATCGTGTGGTGCCCTGTGGGTGAAGATGGCACCAGTGCAGGTAGGAGGGTTTCTGAAGACCATTCCTACACCAGGACAGGTAGAAATCGCTTAACTATGCTAAGAAGAGACTAAGAACCACGTAACATCCTAAACCCAAACAAACCCTGTCCTCAACTCGAATCCGCCTTATCCACACCCATTCCCATTTCCGATGTCCACAGACACGGGGAAGTGTGGAGGGGGGAGGGCGAAGTTCAGGATGGAAGAGACAGTAACTTTAACAATCGCAAATTGTAAACCTGCCTGGAGCTTGCCCTTGTCTTCCCCTTCCCCGTGCCTCTCCAGTCCGAGCACTTGAGTCCTCTGGAAATGTACTAGATTGCTGATGCATTCAGGAAGTACTTTCTGAACATCTAGTTATCCTAGGCACTGTGATTAGCACTGGAGTACAGCCAGGATGTTGGAAAAGTTCTTCACCTGGAACTTTCTGGGCCTCTTTGCACTGAAGCTGGTTTCCTAGCCTGGCATCAGTCCTGAGACAAAGCCGTCAGACTCACAAAGCGGCTCAGGGGGTTGTGAGCTGGAGAGAAACTTCTGCCTATCTGAGGCCCTTTTGTCCCCTCCTCCTCCCAACCCAGCCCCAACCAATCACATAGCAATTTCTGGGATCAAACCTCCTTATCACTTAGAGGCACTGTCTTAAGATTACTACAGGCTCCAAGGAAGGTCCTTTTTGAAAATCTTCAGGAGGTTGAGTGATAGATGACTTGAAAGGCCAGCATTTTGTATTCACAAGCTATATGCAGTAAATCAGTAAATACTGTCCCAAGGTACTCCTAAACTTAACTTCTGAGTTTCAAGCTATTGTGTTTTATTAAGATGCTGGTAGAGTCATCAATATATCACAAGAGAGAGAGGAATCTGCAGGAGGATACATTTTAGGATGTGTTGTCCTGGCCTTGTTAATTCCAGCAATATCAACCAGACATAAAGTCTCTCTCCCTCTTAACACCTCAAAACACTGGATAAAATATAACAAACATGGTTTTAATAGCATGATTTTAATTTTTAATAATTTTAGCATTAATTTCAATAGTATAATTCAAAATTTCCCAGGGGCCAGGATTAAAAAGGAAACCGAAATACAGAAGTGATTCTGTGTCTTGTGCTAGTCGCTGGTTCTTGGTGACCAAGGGCCTTGGGTTTTGCTTGGTGCAGAGAAAGGACATGAGCCTCAAGGGTGTGCTTGCTTGGCAGTCAGAGTGGTGATGTGCACATGAGCCACATCGAGGAGAGGGAGACCCGCCATGGCAAAGAGGCATTGTTCCAGAAGAGAATAGACAGTCTTTTTCCAGAAATGAGCTTAGACACGGATCCTCAGATTTATAAATCACACTAAGTCTCAACCCTGATACATTGTTCTGAAATACCTGGTTACACCATGGAACACCAAAGTCCAAGACAAAATCTTAAAAACTAATCAAAGAGAAGAGACTTATTTTTCACCAAGAACTACAGCTAGACTTCTCAACAGCAGCAAGAGCTAGGATGCAGGGGGCTACTTGTTGTTCATGGTGCATATCCATGCAGAAGTACAAAAGCATATATGGGAATGACACATATAAATTTTTTAAATTATTTCTTAGTGTTTTTATTTATTTTTGAGACAGAGCATGAGCAGGGGAGGGGCAGAGAGGGAGGGAGACACAGAATCTGAAGCAGGCTCCAGGCTCTGAGCTGTCAGCACAGAGCCCGACACGGGGCTCGAACTCACGGACCGTGAGATCATGACCTGAGCTGAAGTCGTGTGCTTAACCAACTGAGCCACCCAGGCGCCCAGACGCATACAAATATTTGAATCGAGTTATCCCTGAGAATGGAGAGAAGAAGGGGGTGGACAGTGGGTGAGTTTTTAGGGAGGCTGTCATGGTTTTTTTTTTTTATTAAAAATGAGATACCCCGTTACACCTGTTGGAATGGCTAACATTAACAACTCAAGCAACAACAGATGTTGGCGAGGATACGGAGAAAGAGGATCTCTTGTGCATTGTTGGTGGCAATGCAAGCTGGTGCAGCCACTCTGGAAAACAGTATGGAAGTTCCTCAAAAAACTAAAAATAGAACTACCCTACGACCCAGCAGTTGCACTACTTGGCATTTATCCACGGGATACAGGTGGCTGTTTGGAAGGGACACGTGCACCCCCATGTTTATAGCAGCACTATCAACAATAGCCAAATGTCCATCGATGGGTGAATGGATAAAGAAGATGTGGTATATATATATACAACGGAGTATTACTTGGCAATCAAAATGAATGAATTCTTGCCATTTGCAACTACGTGGATGGAACTGGAGGGTATTATGCTAAGTGAAATTAGAGAAAGACAAATATCATATGACTTCACTCATATGAGGACTTTAAGAGACAAAACAGATGAACGTAATGGAAGGGAAACAAGAATAATATAAAAACAAGGAGGGGGGACAAAACAGAAGAGACTCATAAATATGGAGAAAAAAATGAGGGTTGCTGGAGGGGTTGTGGGAGGGGGGATGGGCTAAATGGGTAAGGGGCATTAAGGAATCTACCCCTGAAATCATTGTTTCACTATATGCTAACTAATTTGGATGTAAATTTTAAAAAATAAAAGATAAAATTGAAAAAAATAGCTTTTTTGTTCACGGCAATGGTGGGTTTAAAGCAAATAAGATAAAGTGTTAGTAACTACCTCATTTTGATAGTATCCCATAGAATTTGTTATTTCCTATGCTTTCCTGTATGCCTGAATTGTGTCAAGTTTAAAAAAAATGTTTTGAAATATATTTCCTTTCCCACTCTTATTTGGCCTGTGCTTACAGAACGTCGATCAATTAAAAGATTAAAATTGATACTGAATTTCTGGCATGTCTAACAAGGAGAGGAATTCATCAGATCTACTCGTCACACATTTGAAGGAGACAAAATATAAAAAGAACTAAATTGGCACAAAACTTCCTTTCAGAAACTGAGCTAGCATTACCGAAAAGAGCAAAGTCCACTAAGCTCATTCATTGGCTTATGAAATTGTAGCCTAGTGGCTTACATCCAACCCCAGGCCTCTCTTAGTCCTGCCTTCTACTTGGGAAAATTTATATGCAATAAAGATCTGAATACCTAGTGAAATAAGATTTCAGAATTTCTTTTTTCAGAGAGTTTTTTTTTTCTTTTTGCTTTTTTAATAACAACGGTTCTTTGGTCAGTGACCTAGCTGTGGTCCCAGCTAGATCCAGGAGGCAGTGCACCAGGGACTTCTCCAAGAGTCCCTTGATAATCCATGATGGGCTACTTAATATATGTGTCTTAATATATGCAACCAAGCACTCAAAGGGTACAAGGAGTCTTTATTCACCAATGCCCACCTCCCATTGTTCAAGGGTTGCCTCTTGGGACATTGAGTCCTGTGTACATTCAGACGATGCCTGTGTAAGCACTGGGCTGGCCCCTGCAGGTGTTCCATGGGGTGGAGCCAGCAGACAGGAAGTGTTGCCAGGTTACATCTATTTATTCGAAGCTGGTTGCTATAGCAGTGGCTGGAGTCAGAGAAGGACAAATTAGATGTGAGGCTGGGCACATGTTTTGTCCCAAACAGGTGGTCGCTGCGAAAATGGCAGTGTTTATTTCTCCTGGGTTGGGAGAAATAAAAACCCACTTATCTACTCTTTTCAGCCACACAAGAGACAATACCGGACAAATCCATGTGTTGTTTCCCTCCTAACACTCCGGGAACAAAATTGTACCTCAAGGTTGCTGGCTTTTAGCATTGGAATTTTTTTATTTTTCATTCCTGTGCACTTCAATCGAAACAATGTTGTATCAAGTAGGTCATGCCCTGGTTTTCAGAGAAAGCAGTAAATCCATTCCAGAATCCCTCAGAAGTGTGCCGATCTAGTCATTTGGAGAAGATGCTGTTCGCCAGAGACCACTAGGATTATTTCAGTCTTAAAGTAATAAGCAAATAGGAAAACATTTTTCTCCTTCATATTTTATAAGAGTGTTACATGGATAATAATGACATGACTTCCATAGGGCAAAGTATTGCTTAAATTGCATTATTTACCTCAGTAGTCAACTTTAGATTCTCTGAGTAGTGAAGATTCACCCTCGTTGGCTTTGGAGAAAAAAACAAAATACCTGAAAATATTTTGTTCTCCTAGACTCCAAGATCCTAATGAAGAATTTATAATTAAGGCTATCTTACAAGTAGCTAAGACATCCTACCAGAAATGTCAACACCCTGGGTATGTGTGCACGTGTCTGCTTGTCACAACTGTTGGCTCCTCAGAAAGACCAAGGAAGAACACTTTCCAAGGCGCATCTTCCAAAGTACACGGAGCCTGAGCAAGGCCACCAAACCCCAGATTAGTTGGACAAAGAGAACCCCTCGGAGGCTTGAGTGAGGCAGTTCTCAAACAAAATAATTGGAGGAAGCATTTTATGCTTAAAAAGGAAATTGAGGGGCCTCGTTTCACTAAGGGGATATATGGAATGGAGATATAACCTGTGTAATAGTTAAAACAAAGAATCCAAATTATCCATGGATGACCAAATCATAATTTTTTTTGAGAGAAATAAAATGCTGTGGGGCATGTTAGGTTGACACCTGGAAGGGGATGGGATGCTGTTCCCAACAGTGTGCTCCTATGACATCAAAGACAGAGACAGCACCTGGTAGGCCATGTGCCTGAACTAAAGGGGGAGGCAGCACCAGGGAGAAGGGAAACTCTACTTTGTTGGATACCCACCATGTGGCAGACACGAATGCACACCATGTTTCATGTCATCTTCCTCAACCTCACCCTCATGAAGATGAGCAGCTGGCCCAGGCCGCATGGTGACGTAGAATGTTGTTCCTCACTTCCAGGCCTGTCTCAAAGTGTCTTCCCACTCCTCCAGGCCACACTAGGGCTGGCCCCCATCTGTGCTTTGCTGCTCTCCAGGGCACAGAGCAGGGAGCTCAGCAGGAGCAGAGTCTCGGTGTTGCCTGGTCCTGAGGGTCTGGGGCCCCGCCCCAGAAGCCAGCTGATGTGGGATAGCTTGCAGGCATGGTCATGGGGCTTTATGTAACTTCTGATTTTAAGAGTCACCAAAAGATCTTACATTGCTCAAGGAATTCTACAGGGATGGATCCCAGAATGGACTAGGTTAGAATAAAAAATCAGCCTATCAAAGGAAGAAAAAACATTCAGTAGCTTTAGTGTTTCCAAATTGTGGTTTTAGACACTTAGGATCTTGAGACTGTGGTATAATGTATATGCTGTGTTTAATCCCAAAGCAGCCAACTGGACCCTTTGATGAGACCACCACAGTGAATCACAGCAGCTGCAACAGTGAGGCCATTTTCTATCCCATCTTTGAGTCTATGGAGCCCAGCCATAAACATATGTCACTGAAGGCTCATAATATCCCCATGAGCATGTTTTATTGTTCCGTGCATAGATTAGGAGGGACAAGCGTACTAGTGACCTTCCCAAGGTCAAAGAGCTTCCAGGTGGTAAGGCCAGCGTCTCCATCTGTTTTTGTTGGCTCTGGCTCCAGTGGGTTTTCCAAGACACCAGACAATGGAAAAATGAGACCTGTTTCACCCAGAGTAGTGTGGAAATCTGCCTATATGCCCACAGACTTTTCAGATTTAACATGTTTTACATTAAACACCTGATCTCTCATTTTAGACGGGACCTGCTAAACCTAGAGCCTTTCTCATCTCAATCACAGTGACTCCATTCTTCCAGTTGCCCAGGCAAACAAACAAACAAGCAAAATCCTTGGAGGCATCCTTGCCCTCCTCTTTCTCTCACACCCACAAAATCCTCCTGACCTGACTTGAAAAATATCCAAAATCTGACCACGTCTCACCCCCTCCACAGCTGTCCTGCTGGCCTGAGTCACCATCATCACCTGCATGGATTCTTGCAGTGACCCCCTTACTGGTCTCCCTGCTTCCTGCCTTTGTTCCCAGGATAACAGCCACAGTGATCTTTTTAAGATAGGACATAGGTCGTAAGTCAAATCAACTATTTCTCTCCTTGAAACCCTGCATTGTCTCCTTGTTTCACCAGAATAAAATCTGAAGTCCTTGCAGAGACTACGAAGTCCTGTTTGCTCCCACCCCATTGCCTTGGTCACCTGCCCTCTGATTGTGCTCTCCTGTTCTACTCTAGTCACAGTGGCTTCCTTACTATACCTCCAGACTTCCAGGCACATTCCAAATGCAGGACATTTACTCTAGATGCTGCCTCTGCTGGGAGTGCTCTTTCCCAGATTCTGTTTGGCCAACTCCATCCCCTCTACCACCTCTTTGCTTCCTACCGAGGGCTGCCCTGGGAGCTCTTCAATGCTATCTTCTGCTCCATACCATTGCGTCTGACCCCCTTACTCTGTTCTATTTTTTCTCTATAACCCTACTTCCTTCTGTTTTACTATTATTATATAATGTTATAGTAGATAACATAAATTGCATTATTATTCAAATATATTCTCTGATGCCCCCGTGGGAGAGGATTATACCACTCCATTGACATCCAACATTGCTATATGACTTGCTCTGATTGATGACAGGTGAACAGAGATATTGCCACTTCTTTGCAGAAGTTTTAGAGCCAGCATGTGGTCTATGGTGTTTGTTATTCTTCCATGATGTCTCTTGAATTTGACTTTTCACTTAGTAATAATACTTTTGAGTTCATCCTTTTTACTTTTCTGAATTTATAACATGTTGTGCTTTTTCATTGCTGGATAACATCCAAAAAACAATACGACAGTTGTTTTTCCAATGTTGCAGATAATGGCTGTTCCCATAGGCTGGGTCCCAGAGGGAAGGCAGTAAGTGGCAGAACAGCTACCTGGCAATGGCCAGGTGGCATGAGTCATCAATGAACCTTTGTGGTGGAAGCTACTGAGATTTTGGAATAGTTTATCTATCCTAACTGATACATATACTCTTTTGTTCATTAGTGTATCACAAGTATCTAGAATAATTGGGAAAAGGGCTAAAGAGTCAGCCAACCATTGCTGAATAACCCATGTTATTGAATAACCCTTGTTCTAGAAGATGCACCATGGAAGAATTGGACATACGTTTCTAAAGTCATTATGACACAAGTGATCTTCCTGACCATTAAACTTCTGCCATTGCTAGCACAATTTAAGGATTATACCTTTAAAATATCTTTACTGAGGTATGTTTGCATTGAAAAATCCACTAATTTTAAGTGTTTGATGATGTTTGGTATGTGTATGCAGAGACAGACCTCTATGGCAGTTAAGATATAGATGAGTTTCATCCCTCTATCAAGTTTCACCATGACTCCACCATTAATTCTCTTTTCCAGCCCCCTGCCAAGGGTTACTGCTGACCTTCCTTCTGTCTCTTTACCTTTGCCTTTTCTAGAAGTTCACATGAATGGAATCTCACTGCTTGAGTCTTTTGTGTGTCACCTTTTTCATTTAGTCAGAATGTTTTTGAGCTGGTGTCTGAGTAAGTAATATCTTCTACTTTCATTGCTGAATAGTATTCCAAAGAATGGATAGGCACAATTTGTTTATCCATTCACAAGCTGATAAACATTTGGGTTGTAGGTAGTTTTTGCTTAATTGTCTATATGCATAACATAAAATTTACCATTTTAACTATTTTAAAATCTACAATTCAGTGACATTAAGTACACTCACAATGTTGTGCAACCACCACCACTGTCCATCTACAGAACTTTTTCATCATCCCCCAAAAGAAACTCTATACCCATAAGATGCTAATTCTCCATTCTCTCTTCCCCTGAGCCTGTCTCTATGAGTGTAACTAGTCTAGGTATCACAAATAAATAGAATTATACAATATCTGACCTTTTGTGACTGATTTATTTCATGTAGCATAATGTGCTCTGTGTTCAACCATGTGGTATCATGTCTCAGATTCTCATTCTTTAAAGGCTGAATACTATTCCATTGCTTGTATCCATCATATTTTATTAACCTGTTCATCTGTTCATTGACATTTGGATTATTTCCACTCCTTGACTATTATGAATAATGTGGCTGTGAACCTTGGCGTACAAGGATCTGTTCAAGCCCCTGCTTTCAATTCTATGGAAGTTGAAATGGACTTGCCGGATCATGTTTAACTTTCTGAGGAACTGCCAAACTGATTTTCACAGGGGATGCACTATTTTACATTCCCACCAACACTCTTAGGGACGCTACTTCCTCTACAGCTTCACCAACAATTTTTATTTTCTGCTTTGGGCTTTTTTTTTTTTTTAACTTTTTAACTTTTTTTAATAATAGCATTATAATGGGTGTGAAGTTTGTGGTTGTGATTGGATTTGCATTTCCCTAAAAGCTAGTGATGTTGAGCATCTTTTCATGTGCTTATTGGCCATTTGCATGTCTTCTTTGGACAAATGTCTGTTCAAGTCTTTTGCCCATTTTTTAAGTAGGTAGTTTATCTTTTTGTAAGAATTCTTTCTGAATATTAAACCCTTAATATATATGATTTGCAAATATTTTTTCCCATTCTTTGGGGTGTCTTTCCACTCCCTTGATGGTCTCCTTTGATACACAAAAGTTTCTAATTTTGACAAAGTCCAATTTATCCATTTTTCTTTGGTTGCCTGTGCTTAGGTGTCACATCCAAGAATCATGACAAATCTAATGTCATGAAGATTTTCTCCTGTTTTCTTCTAGGAGTTTTACAGTTTCAGGTCTTATATTTAAGTCTTTAATCCATTCTGGGTTAATTTTTTTTTTTTTTTATGTGATATAAAGAAGGTTTGCAAAAAAAAAAAAAAAAAAGTCCAACTTCATTCTTCTGCACGTGGATATCCAGTTTCCCCAGCACCATTTGTTGAAAAGACTGCCCTTCCCCCTTTGAATAGTCTTCACACCTTTGTCAAAAACCAGTTGACCATATATTTGGGTTTATTACTAGACTCTATTCCATTGGTTTATATGTATCCTTATTTAAGTGCCACATTGTTTGTATTACTATAGCTTTAGAGTGAGTTTTGAAATCAGCAAGTGTGAGTCCTCTTTTTTCTTTGTTAAGAATCTCTTAACTCTTCAGGATCCCTTGAAATTCCATATGTATATGTGTTGCTGAAGCAAGCACACTTGAAATTCCATATGAACGTTCGGACAGCTTTTAATGTTTCTGAAAAACAAAACAATATTGAGATTTTGATAGGTTGCATTGAATCCTGTGAAAACTATGTAGATCATTTTGGGTAGCATTGTGACCTTAAAAATATTCAGTCTTCCAGTTTATGAACATGGGATGTTTTTCTATTTATTTATGTGTATTTTAATGTCTTTCAGCAATGCTTTGTAGTTTTTGGTATACAAGTCTTCTGCTTCTTTGATTATATTTATTCTAATTTTACTCTTTTAGATACTATTGTGAGACTGTATTCTTAATTTCTTCTTGGGTTGTTCATTGTCAGTGTATAGAGATGCAACTGATTATTGTCTGTTAATTTTGTATCCTGAAACTTTACTGAATTCATTTATTAGCTCTATAGGTTTGTGTGTAATCTTTAGGTTTTTCTACATACCATATCATCTATGACCAGAGATAAATTTATTTCTTCTTTTACAATTTGAATGCCTTTTATTTCTTTTACTTGCCTAATTTCTCTGGCTAGAACTTCTAATACTATGTTGAGTAGAAGTGGTGAAAGCAGACATCTTTGTTTTTGGTTATAGTTTTTACCTGTCTTGGTTTTGAATAATGCTGATATGAACCTTCATGTTCAAATATTTACATGGATATATTTCATTTCTCTTGGGAGAAAGCTAAGAGTTGGATTGGTGGGTTACATGAAAAGTGTATGTTTAATTTCACAAGATGTTGTCATTCTGCTTCCTAAAGTGGCTGTACTATTTTGCATTCTCACTAGCAATGTATGAGAGTTCAGTTGCTCCACATCCTACCAACTCTTGGTTTTATCAGTCTTCTCAGCTTGAGACATTCTACTAGCTGGGGAGACATATATCATTGTGGAGCTTTGTTTTTTTAGAAGAGCTCATGTGGTTTTCACTTGCATTTCCCTGATAACTGCTGACTCAGAATTTTTTAATGTGCTAGTTGAAATTTATTTTATTATATATATTTTTAAATGTTTATTTATTTTGAGAGAGAGCATGAGCAGGGGGAGGGGCAGAGAGAATCCCAAGCAGGCTCCACACTGACAGCATGGACCCCAACACAGGGCTCAATCCATGAACTGTGAGATCATGACCTGAGCCAAAATCAAAAGTTGGATGCTTAACCAACTGAGCCCACCAGGTGTCCCATGCCAGTTAAATTTTAAAACGTACTCTGGGATGGATATAAAGTTAGGAAATTTGTTGTCAAATATACTGTGAGCTTTCCAATAGGATAGGTCTCTTATATCACATTCTCTCTTGAAATCCCCTCCCCACCTTTTTTTCTCAGTGATCTTTTATGTAAAAGTGAGTTTTTGGAAATGTATCTTATCGATATTTAATTTATTAATGTAAATTTAGGCTTAAGCATTACCTCTTCCAAAATTATTTTAAGCCCTAAAAATAACCGGAGAGTGAAAAACTATGTTTTTCATTAAAGAAATTGAAGGTGGAGAAAAGAAACTGAAGGGGAGAGAGTACAAAATGGATTTGATGAAAGGAAAGACATTATGAGGGAAGAGATTGTTTTGAAGGAGGGAGAGAAGGAACAGAACATTTAATGAAGGTCTTCTGAGAACCAGACACTGTCACAGTTTTGAGGACTCAGAGATGAGTGAGAATTCCTTGTGACCAGACCGTTAGCTGCATCAAGTATGCCTCACCTCCTCACCTGTCATCTATCTGTGGAAATGTGAAAACCATAGAGGGCACCCTTGAGACCCCCAGGAGTATGCCTGATGGATCCTTGGGGCCTTCTGTCATGGCTTTCCATGTTTGTGACGAATGCCAACTACATAAACATTTTATTGTCTTAACAACAAATAATGTTGCTCATCTCTATCTTCCAAAGCTGTGAGAAAACCTGCCCTTTTCCCCAGGAGACACTCTTTTCCAAGGCTGTTTGCCACACAAATACTCTGGAAAAGATAGTCCAGAAGAAAGGCCTCTGCTCTCATCATGTGGAAATGTGACAGGCCCATGGAGAACTCTCTCCCAACACTAACTGCCTCACGACTGTCAGCACAGACATGTTTGCTCAAATGTTAGCTTCATGATGATGCCATTTAGGGAGTGCTCCCTAATACATCTTTCTTACTATGCAAAAATAGGTTAAGGGTGTGTTACATGACCAAGAACTAGAATCTGTGTCTGCTGTCTTGGTGCTGAAAAAGTCATCCAGATGGTTTGCAGCAATTAAATAAAAAAATCTCATCTGTGGTGTGTTTTCTTCCATAGTCTATTTTCAACAAAGTCTATGAATTTATTCCTTGAGTGTCTATTTTCACACAGAACCATGATAGTCCATGTAATAAAAAACAAAACCCCTAAGATAGTCCATGACTTCAAGGAGTAAAAAAAAATTTTTTTTAATTCCATAAAGGAGTTGACGCAATACATAATGTTAACTGAGAAAAGAGGCTGAATTAAATAAAAACAAAAGTGGGGCGCCTGGGTGGCACAGTCGGTTAAGCGTCCGACTTCAGCCAGGTCACGATCTCGCAGTCCGTGAGTTCGAGCCCCGCGTCGGGCTCTGGGCTGATGGCTCAGAGCCTGGAGCCTGTTTCCGATTCTGTGTCTCCCTCTCTCTCTGCCCCTCCCCCGTTCATGCTCTGTCTCTCTCTGTCCCAAAAATAAATAAACGTTAAAAAATAAAAAATAAAAAAAATAAAAAAATAAAAAAAATAAAAACAAAAGTATTTCTCTAGGGCCTCAGAATTGCAATTTGGGGAGTACAGATTTGGGAAGGAATCCAACTTGTGCCTCCCCAGCCCAGAACAAAAGTCAAGGGTTTTAAAAAACAAAAAGGGAGGCTTGTATATGGTGTTTACAAAGAATTTTGATTGGTGTTGGTGGCAGAAAAGTAATCTTGGCTGAAGATTATTGGTTTATTATGGCTTTCACTAAGCGAAGTCTCCTACTATACAGAATGCAAGTTTTCAGGCCGAGTCCTTGGAATATTTGTGGTTAGATGAGTTCAAAAGTTCATGGCTTTGCCAGTGAGGACTTGCATAAGGTTCCTTAATGGCCTCCCGGCTCCGTTTTAAAACCCCTTGCCATGAATGATCTCATTTCATTTCACCTTTTGCAATGATATGCTATCAAGTGACAGGACAATAAAGGTTTGTGAGAAAAATCAGGCTTACCAGACTGCAGGGAATCGTTACATGTTATTTGTGCGTATAGCTAATGAAATGGTAAATGATTTTGAGGACCTAACAACGCAAAGAACACTAAATGTTTAAACTCTTGTTCTGCACAATATCAGATTCCTTTTCTGACAATGACACAGAGAGAGATTTTACAAGAGAAAATGTTAGCTACCCTCTAAAATTCAGGGCAATGCCATTCTGTAACACCATCACTGGATGCAGTAAAACCTTTTCAAGGCTGATTTATATATTCAGTGTTGTTGCCTCTTGGTAGCAAAGAGAGGCATATATGCTGGCTGCTGTAATAAACAACATAAATTGTGCTCTCCAGATATTCACTCCGATAACAAACACAAGGACCTGCTTTGCTCAGGGCAGGAGATATGTGCTCACAGAACTCAAATATCAGGAAGGCCCATGACCAGAAGAGTGAATAGACTAGCCAGGGCACAAAAAAGCAAAGCCAAAGGCCGGAGCAGATAGAAAGCAACATGGGCCTACAGAGAGAGATACAGAAAAGTGTTCTGTGCACTCACGAGAAACTTGTATTGATTTAAAAAAAATAAAAAGGATAATTATCACTTGTATACTTTAAGAGGATCTTTGGTTTTACAAAAGAATTCGTCATAGGATTTCTCTAAATGGCAGTTTTCCTGAACGAATTCAAACTGTCATTTGATTGGTCACAGTTGAATTGATGTGCAAGTCTTCGGTCACATGTTTACTGGGTGAAAGATGTCACTGTATAAGCTCTTTATATTTGTTCTCAAAATGAAATTGAGTTTAATAATTAATGTGAGGCGGCATCTAAACAGGCAGAATCCCAGGGTCGCGGGGCCACTAAATAAAGAATTTCGTTTACCAGACCAAACTCCATTCCTGTTCTGTGTCCGAGAGCAACTCCTAAACATGCAGAGCAAACTAGAGCCTCACTGTCACTTGTGGGTTTCTTCACTCCTCTCATGCTCTGGGATATTGCAAAGTTCTTTTATAATAGGCAAGGGAGAAATAGAATGACATCAGGTGGCTGGTTTCTAATCAGCCTGCCACATCAAGCTCCAGATGGCAGTGCAGACTTGTAATTTTGCTGTGTGCTGGGATTATTTATTGATATCTATTAAACAGCCAGCAGCTCCATATTCTGGACTGTACTTCAATGATTCTAAATGACTTGGATGTGCATTATAAACATGCCTGCTTCCCTGGGACTGTTGACATTTCTGGAATGGCATTTGAGTCTGTTTTGCCTTGGCCTGTTCCCAGGAGGCCAGTCATTATTTATAGACACAAACCAGTTTTCTGCTTTTTCCATCATTCTTCCTTCTTAAGACGTGCTAAAGCTGTGGGAGTTCAGGCCAGTCTTAATGATAACAAAAGGTCTTGTCTGGGGTCTGATCTTCCAGCTGCACTAGGTCCCAATAAACATAAAGCTCAGGGATTGTTGGCCCTGAGTGTTAGTGGTCCAGGAAGACAAATTGTTGGGGGCAGGGATGAAGGAATGAGGAGGATTCAGAACAAAGAGATGGATAGATAGATAAGGGCCAGGACAGCTTCCATCATCAGGCCAGTGATAGATCTATAGGAGTCAGCTGGGCAAAGAGGAGCTGGCAGGGATCTGGATCCAGGTAAGTGACAAGCATATGGTTCATTTAAAAAAATGTTAGTTGAGCACCTATGAAATGCAGAGCAATATCCAGAATCCAGGCTGATCTGGTCAAGAGGTAGGGATCAGGAAATAAGGTGAGATGATGGAAAGAATGGAGCAGGGAGGCCTCCAGAAGTTTAGGAACTGGCCAAGCTCTGTCAATAAGAAACCTGAGACAGGATCCATGTAAATTCATGTCATAATATGTTTTGAATGTCCCAAGAAGCTTGCCATTTTGAGCAGAAATTCTCAAGTAGTGGCCTGTAGACCTATACCATCATAACTGGAGGGACAAAAAGGAGAAGGGGGGCAAGAAAAATTCAGACTGGGGTGCCCCATCCCAGACCTACTGAATCAGAATTCCTGAGAATTCTGAATTCAAAAAGGAAATAAAATGACTCCCTTCTAATCGCGAGTCTTATGCAGCTTTTTGAGAACCATAGATTTAAAAAGGTCTTTTGGTGAATTTTTTTTGTAAATAAAAAAATGTATCTATCCCTATCTATCTGTGTCATCTATCCATGTAATCTATCTATAAACATTCTTTGAAAAGTGGCCACTAAAGTTTGAACTAAAGCCCTTTAATAAGAATTTATTAAGAATTCCTTCTAATAAGGGATTCCCTTATTAATAAGGGAATAAGAATTCCCCTAAGTCTTTTACTAGATTTCTTTACTGGCACTGTTGTTGTCACTGTTTACATTAATACTTCTGGGTGCATGAAATAAGGCAGGACGTGAAGCTGGAGTGTGAGAGCCTAGGACTCTGTAACCTCCTCCCAATCAGAGAAGTATCTTGTGAAATGACACAACTTCCACGTGAAACTAGAATTCCCTTGAGGGCAAAGACCCACATTTTGCATATCTCTGACTGCCCTGTTCCTAACCCATATCTGGAATACTGTAGGCATTCAAGAAATGATTGATCAGTTTGCTTTGCTGCTGAACAAACAATCTGCAAACTCAATGATTTAAAACAAATACCTTGCTTGGAATCTGTGGGCCAGCTGGGGGTGGGCTAATCTACTCTTGGCTCAGTTGAGTTTGGCTATTGGCTGCAGGTGGGGTTCAGCTCTGCCCCATGTGTCTCTCATTATCCTTGGACTAGCAGGTGACTCGGGGCATGTTCCCTTCATGACAATGGCAGAAACCCAACAGAGAAAAGAAAAACACATGTAACCTCTTAAAGTTTATGCATAGAATTAGCAAACTATAGGAGCACCTAGGTGGCTTAGTTCAATGTCCAACTCTTGATTTTTGCTCAGGTCATGATCTCATGGTTTGTGAGTTTGAGCCCCTGCATTGGGCTCTGTGCTGGCTGTGCAGAGCCTGCTTGGGATTCTCTCTCCCTCTCTCTCTGCCTCCCAACCACCACCACTTTCTCTCTCTCTCTCTCTCTCTCTCTCTCTCTCTCTCTCTCTCTCTCTCAAAATAAAAAAAAAGAAAAAAACTTAAAAAAATATTTAGCAAATTATCACTTTGCCCCCATTCAAATAGGCAAAGGAAATTACATTCCTAAAACCTAAAGTTGTGGATTGGGTAAAGTTCACATCTTTAGTGAAAAGAGCTGCATATGAACAGAGCAAAAAGTATAGATTCAGGGAAGGATGAACAATTGGGGCCAATAATCAAATCTACCAAATTAGGGAACATGAACAAAGTACATTTTTATACTTGCTGGAGTGCAGAATTAGGAAAATGGGGAAGCAAGACCATTTCAATGCAACAGTGATTTACTTATGTTACAGATTCATTAGGAAACTAATGTAAGACTAATTACAAACTCTTGTTGGCTTGATGAAGACTGTTAGATAATTCATAACATTTGACATTCTTTAATAAGCCAAATGTCAAGATTTAAGCAAGGAGGCTTAAAGCCAATTATAGTTCTAAGCACGGAGGACAAAAAAGAATACTCTTAGTTCACATATTTTGCAACTCTCTGGAATTTGCCAGATTAGTGAAAAGCAATGGCTATTCATAATCACACTTTTCCTCTGGATAATTGAAGTGAAACCCAAGCACTGATGTAATTATGCCTACAGATGACCTGTTTGTGATTTGACACTTGATGAATGTCACTAAAAATCAAATTAATCTTCAATTATCCATAAACAGACATCACACATCTTACTACAGTTTGGTCATCCTGAGAAACCATTAGTGGTTTCTAGGCAAAGGCAATTATGTCAACAGGCAGAACTCATTGCACATGTTAAGTGCAGGTTTCCAATTCATAATGATATTAGAGAGGTGGGCTGCCTATGCTTCTTGATTGATGCTCGTTGATGACCTGGGACTACTCCATCATGCAGCTATCCTCAGCACTCCTCCGTGGCTGCTTTTATCAGCTTAAGAGTGCTGAAAACCCCATTCCCTGATTACTCCACAGGAGTGTTGCAAGGATGAAGATGGCATGTCTGCCATTATTACAGAGAACAGGAAGTTGGGGGCAGAAATCTTAGTCCCTAAACCTTCCAGAGAAAAGAAATCAGAAGTGCAGATATATTCAGAGTTTGGAGTTCGGAGTTTGGAAGGTAGGATTCCACTTCAGCTCCATTAGTTTAAAAACCCCAAAGGATCCTTAGATCTCTTGTAGACTCAATGACTCTTACATGAACTAATACAGGTTTTTGCTCCATCTTGATGACCTTTTAAATATTTTTAATGAGGAAAATCAAAATAGAGAAATGCTCAGTATTGTCAATACTTAGAACTTGGAAATCCTTGTTGTTATAGTGTCCCTTCCCCCTTGCACAGAAGTGATGGTGGTGGTGATGGTAGTTGGGGTGGTAGTTGTGGTGGTGATGGTGGTGATGGCAGTGGTGATGGTGGTAGTTGGGTGGTGATGATGTGTGTACGTGTTTCCTACTTTGTTTACAGAAGCCCTATTCTTAAAGAGAAGTCCCCACCCCTCTTCTATTGCCAGCTGCTTTCCACTGTGGGCTTATTTACCACAGGTTTTCCTTTCCCAGATTCTGTATTACTCCCCTTAGACCACTAACAATCACTCTACATTGTTATTCACTGGAGACTATTTGAAGTTTGTCTGTCTCTCACAAATGGAGCCCCTTTCCCTCTGTGTCTGTGAAGAACCATGGCAGCCATTCCCACCAGTTTTTAGTAGAAACATTCTGAGGTTCTAATTACAGATGTTTCCAGAACTTCCCTTCACCAGGGAAAATGATCTCTGGGCCACCCTCAGGAAAGGTTTTGCTTCCTCTTATTTTGTCAACCAGTGATTTCTTTTCAACATCACGCTAAATTAACCTCAACAGCTCATGTTTGGAAAATAATTCTTTAGAGGCAGCCAGGATTCAAGTTCATTAACCACCTAATTCCATCCTGGATTTTCCTACAGTTTGCCCACATCCTTCTTTCTGAGAGAAGATACCCTTACCCCTCTCCTGTGACCTCAAGTACTGAGGGGGAGTTTCTAAAGATGGAGTCCTTCTTTAGCGTTATTTTGTAGGTTTGTATTCTTATAAATCTTTTTATCCAGAGTTGGCCAAGATGCCAGAGCAGTATGGAAATTCTCAGCTTCTCTCATCCCAAAAATGCAGAAAATCAGCACCAAACTGTTTTGCATACCTAGGAAATTGATAGGATGAACACAACAATTTGCATAACTTGAGCCACCAAACTAGGCAGGTACAAGGTGCAGAGAGGTCAACTGGGGGAGAGAGAAGCTGCAGGGGGTAGAGAGCTGTTTTTGCAGAGAGAGGACAAAGCACACGAAAAGCACTCCCCCCCAAAAAAGTAGCTGTAGAGAAAGAGAAAAAGTGGAAACACAAGGGACTGAATAAGAAATCTGTTCCCTAACACCACTTATGGGGAGAAAGGAGAGGGTTTCAACACCATTAGGAGTCTATAAACAGGGGATCACAGAGTTGGAAATTCCAGAGCTCAGTACCTGGCGGGACTCTGGTGGGAAAGAAGGATGAATCCCCAGGAGCAGGCAGCAAGGTCTGAGGGGTCTGTGGGCCAAACAGGGAGAAGTGGTTCCCCTGCTTGAAGGGCATTTGGTAGAGGTCCTATGGCCTCTCCAGAGGCAAAGATCCCAGGGGATCCCAGAAAGCAGCCACGTTTGCTGGTATTGGAACAGAGACGCCAGAATGCAGTGAAACCTGGTGCTGGCTGTGTGTTGTGATTTGCTGTAACCTCTGAAACCTTGCCACTGCACTATCACATGAACTTTTCCTGGGGTAAAGCCAGCACCTGGCCATGATTTCTGAACCTCTGCCATAGTGCAACCACAAAACATTCTCTGGTGCAAGCTGGCACTTGGCTATTGCTCAGTAAGACCTTCCCCCAGAGGGTCGGAGCAGGTCCAAGCCACAGGGCCCCCATAGTGAGGGGTTTGGAAACACACTCCCATCTGAGATAAAATGCAGGAGGTACATGCCACCTGGCAGGCTGACAGTTTGGACAATGACAATGTAGAAGTTGGGAATGGATGGAAGCCAGAGACAAAGGAGAGGCACTTGATTATGGGTTCCTGTGTCAGAAACTAGGAAGAGGGTGATGTCATTTTCACCTCTTCCACGCATGCACATACACTCACATGCAGACCACACAGATCCATCCCAGTAAGCTAAGCAACTCCACCTACTGGAGAAAGGAGTCGTTACACCAAGTCCTGCCCAACTGCTCTTTCTAAGAACATGCCCTAGAGGACAACCACAAGTCTATCCACCTGCTTAATGTACAGACTATAGAGTGCTTCATAGTTTGAGTTCTAGGGGAAACTTGATGTAACTTCATTCATGTTTCATTCTGTTTGCTGGGTCATCGATTTGGGGTTTTTTTGTTTTGCTTTTTGCTTTTGTTTAAATTTTTTTTCTTTTTCTCCTTTCTTTTCTTTTTCTTGAATACAGAAAGAGAAACATTTATTTTTATTTTTCTTTAAATTTTTTAAAAAATTCTTTTTATGTTGCTTTTTATTTTTTGTAAAATTTTAAATTCTATCTCACTTTCTTCATTTCATTTTATTCTATTTTATGGTATATATACTTTAAAATTTTTTAGATTTTTTCTTACTTTTCCCCCTTTTTTTCTCTATTCTATCAAGCTTCTTTCAACAATTAGCCCCAAACACACCTAGGATCTAGCTTCCTTTATTTGATTTTTTGTGTTGTTTTTAATTTTTTAATTTTTAATTTTAATTTAATTTTATTAATTCTTTTTCTTCCTCCCAAATGACAAAATGAAGGAATTCACCCCAAATGAAAGAATAGGAAGAAATGAGAGCCAGGGGTATAATCAACACAGATATAAGTAAGATGTCTGAACTAGAATTTAGGACCACAATAATAAGAATACTAGCTGGGTATGAAAAAAAGCATAGAATCCCTTTCTGTGGAGATAAAAGAAAATCTAGTCAGGATGAAATTGAAAATGCTATAACTGAGATGCAATCTCAGATGGATGCCACGGTAACAAGGATGGATGAAGCAGAGCAGCGAATCAGTGATACAGAGGACAAAATTATGGAGAATAATGAAGCAGAAAAAAAGAGGGAAACTCAGGCAAAAGAGCATGACACAAGAATTAAAGAACTCAGTGACTTATTAAAAAGGAATAATATCTGAATCATAGGAGTCCAAGAAGATGAAGGGAGAGAAAAAGGGATAAAAGGTTTATGTGAGCAAATTATAGCTGAAAACTTTCCTAATCTGAGGAAAGACACAGACATAAAAATCCAAGAAAGACAGAGAACTCCAATTAGATTCAGCAAAAACCATCAACAAGGAATATCATAGTCAAAGTCACAAAATACACAGACAAGGAAACAATTATGAAAGCAGCAAGAGAAATAAAGGGCCTTAACCTACAAGGGAAGACAGATCACGTTCACAGCAGACCTATCCACAGAAACTTGGCAGGCCAGAAAGGAGTGGTAAGCTATATTCAACATGCTGAATCAGAAAAATATGCATCCAAGAATTCTTTATCCAGCAAAGCTGTCATTCAAAATAGAATGAGAGAAAAAGAGTTTCTCAGACAAACAAAAGCTAAAGGAATATATGACTACTAAACCAGCCCTGCAAGAGATTTTAAGGAGGACTCTCTGAGGGGGAGAAAAGACAAAACAAGACAAAAAAATACCCAAATCAACAAAGACTAGAAAGGACCAGATCAAAAAGAATGAAGTCTTGCCATTTGCAACAACATGGATGGAACTAGTGTGTATTATGCTAAGTGAAATTAGTAAGTCAGAGAAAGACAAATATCATATGATTTCACTCATATGTGGAATTTAAGATACAAAATAGATGAACTAAGGGAAGGGAATCAAAAATAATATAAGAAAAGAGAGGGAGACAAAACATAAGAGACTCTTAAATACAGAGAACAAACTGAGGGTTGCTGGAGGGGTTGTGGGGGTGGGGGATGGGCTAAATGGGCAAGAGACATTAAGGAGGACACTTGTTGGGATGAGCCCTGGGTGTTATATGTAGGGGATGAATCATTGGATTCTACTCCTGAAATAATTATTACACTATATGTTAACTAACTTGGATGTAAGTTAAAAATAATAATGATAAAAATATTTGTATCCAGTGTGTGGTCTCTCCATTGAAAAGGCAGTGTGAGCCACTTGTACCTGATGAATTCAGCAGTTTTCTTGCAGGATTTCTTTAATTTTTTTTAATGTTTTTATTTGTTTTTGAGAGAGAGAGACAGCACATGAGTGGGAGAAGGGAAGAAACAGAGGGAGACACAGAATCCAAAGCAGGCTCCAGGCTCTGAGCTGTCAACACAGGGCCCAATGAGGGGCTTGAATTCCTAAACTGCGAGATCATGACCTGAGCTGAAGTCGAACGTTTAAGTGACTGAGCCACCCAGGCACCCCTCTTGCAGGATTTCTAAATACAAACAAAGGTGACTATAGAAAAATTCATTATGCAATAAGCTTAGATAGACCATCCAAAGACACATTTTTGATTATCAGTTCTAACTAGAACCAGAAAAATAATTGAAATTCTCTGCTATCTCACAAATGCTGTTTTAATTGCTGTGGTGGTTTTTAATTTGTCAATGTGATTGGATTATATTTCCTGGAAATCTTGTTCGTATTGTTTCTGGTTAAGATGGACCCCTAAACAAATTCTTTTTTTTAATGTTTATTTTTGAGAGAGACAGAGTGCAAGCAATGGAGGGGCAGAGAGAGAGGGAGGCATAGAATCCGAAGCAGGCTCCAGGCTCCGAGCTGTCCGCACAGAGCCTGATGTGGAGCTTGAACTCATAGGCAGCGAGATCATGACCTAAACTGAAGTCTGATGCTTAACTGACTGAGCCACCCAGGGGTCCCCACTAGACATATTCTTGTAGGAAACTTTGGGGAGTAAGTGAAGTTGCAGCCACTTTGTGGTTCACACACCTTGTTGACTCTCTTCTGGTGCACTTTGTTAGGATGAGGCAGGGGTCAGGACTAAAACTGTCCCTCCATTCCCTGAATTATCCTGTAGTTTCTCTCACCCCTGTGTGTGTGTTTAGCTCAGTGATGAAGGGCGTTGGCTTCTGAAGGACATATGTATCATCAGGGTCATATGCAACAAGAACTGACAAGGACCCCCCATCCATTTTTGTGGGTTTTTCCTTGTTTCTGCTCTCCCTCACTTCACATCTGTCTTCCCTCCCCAGCAGACTGCCTTAAGGAATATCTTCTATAAAATCTAGTGGTTTTGCTTCTCTGATTGACCTTGACTGATACCAATGACTTTGGTCAAATGTCTCCCAACCAAAGTACAATAGCTGAGGAGAATAAAAGTATTGAGGAGGAGAGGCAAAGTGTCATATCTTAGTCTGGATAAGAGCAAAGGGCCTTGGCAGGTGCTGTGATGCTGACTGCAATTTCCTGAGTTGGGCCTGGGCCTTCTTCCACTTCCTGATTCTCGGGCTGCTTTTAAGATTTTTCTCTGTAAAACTGGATTTAAGCAATTTGATTTTGATGTGCCTTAGTGTAGTTTTCTTCATGTTTCTAGTAATTGGAGTTGTTTGTTTGCTTTTTTCTTTTGCCTGTTTGTTTGAGAGAGAGCGTGAGCAGAGGAGAGGGGCATAGGGAGAGAGGGAAAAAATCTTAAGTAGGCTCCGTGCCCACTGCAGAGCCCAACACAGGGATGGATCTCATGACCGTGAGATCATGACCTGAGCTGAAATCAGAGTCGGACACTCAACCACTAAGCCACCCAGCCAACCCATGGAGGTTTTGATCTTAGATTTCTGGGTTTATGGCTTCCATGAAACGTGGAAAAAATTTGGGTATTATTTCTTCAAATGGTAATTCCATTACTCCAGCTCTCTCACTTCTTATTCCAGGATTCTAATTACATGGAAATTAGGCTGATTAATGTCCTGATGCTCTGTACCGTTTTTTTTTTTTTTTGTTTTTTTTTTTTGTTTTGACTTTTTTTAGTTTCTATTGGTGTCTTTGGGTTAATTAATCTTTCCCTTTCTATTCTCTAATCTGCCACTAATCATTCCAGTGTATTTTTCATCTCAGATTTTATAGTTTTCATCTTTAGAAATATGATCTAGATCTTTAAAAAAAACTATCTTTTTAGGGATACCTTGGTGGCTTAGCTGGCTCTGTGTCTGACTCTTGATTATTGGTCAGGTCATGATCTCACAATTCGTGAGATCAAGCCCCACATTGGGCTCCACACTGACAAAGCAGAGTCTGCTTGGAATCCTCTCTCTCTCTTTCACTATCTCTCTCTCTCTGTCTCTGCCCCCCTTCTCAAAATAAATAAATAAACTTTAAAAAAATAAATAGAAATTAAAAACCATCTTTTTATATCTTTTCTGAGTACTTAATGTGTTCTATCTTTCTTCTACCATCTGGAACATATGGAACATAGTTTTAATAACACTTCTATGCCCTTTGTCTATAAATCCTATCTTTGTCATTTGGGGGTCTATTTCTGTTGATTAATTTTCTCCTCATCACGGCTCATACTTGCCTGTTTCTTTGCACACTTGGTAGTGTGTAACTGGATACTAAACATTTTGAATTTTACCTTTTTGAATGCTGGGTATTTTTATATTCTTATAAATATTCTTGGCCTTTGTTCTGGGATATAGTCAGTTACTTGGAAACAAATTGATTCTTTTAAGGCTTGCTTTTATTAGGTGGGATCAGAACAGTCTTTAGGTTAAGGCAAATTTTGCTCCTTTGTTTAGGCAAAATGCTTTTATTGATCTACCCAATGTCCTATGAGTTAAGGGGATTTTCTACTTTGGCTGAGGGAGACACAAGCCACAGACATACCTTGAAGATATTGCAAGTTCACTTAATAAGGTGAAAATTATAAGAAAAAGAATCAAATGAACATATAAAAGTTACGTTTAAACTATACTGTGGTCAAGTAAGTGGCAATATGTCTGTAAAATCAATGTACATACCTAAATTTTAATATTTTATTGCTAAAAATGCTAACCATCATCTGAGCTTCCAGCAGGTCATAATCACTGATCACAGATCACCATAAGAAATATAATATTAATGAAAAAGTTTAAAATATAGTGACAGTGACCAAAATGTGACACAGAGACACAAAGTGAGCAAATGCTGTTGGAAAAATAGCACTGAGAGATGTGCTTACCACAGGGTGCCACAAACCCTCAATTTGTAAAAAAAAAAAAAAAAAAAAAAAAAAAAAAAAAAAAAACACAATAAAGCAAAGCACAGTAAAATAAGATATGCCTCTATTTCCAGCCTCATGTAAGCTCCTAGGGTAGCTTCCCCTACATATATGCTGGTCAGTACTCCCCTAAAGAATCAAGGGGGACCCTCTGCAGATTTCTTCAACTCTTTCTCTGTTCAGCTCTCTCTTCCTTGGTACTCTGTGAATTTAGCTGCCTTGGCCTGCCTAGACATCCAGGTCTGTCTCCTCCTGTCTGGGAGACTGCTGGGACCCACTTGGGATCCTCCTCTCTGAGCTGCAACCTAGAAACTCTCTCAGGGCTGTTAGCTGGGGCACCTGTGAGACTCAAGTTGTATGCTTCCCTCTCTTGTGCTGCCTGATGTCCACTGATGGAAAACCTTTGTTTCCTATATTTCATCTGTGTGTGTGTGTGTGTGTGTGTGTGTGTTTATTATTATGTATGAAGGATAAATCTGGTCCCTTTTATTGCATGCATCTTGACTGGAAGTGGACATTTCAATTTATATAAATTAATATTGACATGAAGTTTTTCCTGCTAAATCTGCTTAAGAGTATCTTGTAATTGTGAGCACCTGGGTGGCTCAGTCAGTTAAGCAACCAACTTTGGCTCAGGTTATGATCTCGCGGTTCATGAGTTTGAGCCCCACAACAGCTCAGAGCCTGGCCTGGAGCCTGCTTCAGATTCTGTGTCTCCCTCTCTTTTTTCTCCTTGCCCACTCATGCTTTCTTTATCTCAAAAGTAAATATTTAAAAAATTAAAAAAAAAGTATCTTGTAATTGCAAGTCAGCTAGTAAAAAAATAATAAAACAAAATACACATAAAGCTCTGTTACCACATACAATTACTTATGTGTTTAAGTCATGTTTTAAAATGTGTTTATAGAGGCACCTGGGTGGCTCAGTCAGTTAAGTGGAAGACTTCAGCTCAGGTCATGATCTCACAGTTTGTGAGTCCAAGCTCTGTGTCAGGCCTTGTGATGACAGCCTGGAACCTGCTTCGGATACTGTGTCTCCCTCTTTCTCTGCCCTCCCCTGCTTGCACTCTGTCTCTGTGTGTCTCTCTCTCTGTCTCAGAAATAAACATTAAAAATTTTAAAAATAAATAAATAAACATTAAAAAAATAATAAATAAAATATGTTTATAACTGAAACAAAACAAAATCAATTACCTCCTGAGAATGATGTAAGATGCCTATTAATGTTCCCAACCCCCAGTGAGAAATTTGTTATTGTTTTTATTAATTATCCTGACAGATTAATGTAAATGTATATGTCTAAAACACTTTTATAGCTATGAGATGTTGTTTTTATCTTCTATATACAGAGATTATAGCATTTTATATAAGAATTCATTTTTAAAGTGTGTTCTTGGGATGCCTGAGTGGCTCAGTCAGTTAAGCGTCAGACTTCAGTTAAGTCATGATCTCACAGTTCATAAGTTCCAGCCCCATGTGGGGCTCTGTGCTGACATCTCAGAGCCTGGAGCCTGCTTTGGATTCTGTCTTCCTCTCTCTGCCCCTCCCCCACTCACACTCTGTCTCTCAAAAACGAATAAATGTTAAAAAAATTTTTTTAAAGAAGAAATTACCTTAAAAAAATAAAGTGTGTTCTTATGTTTAGAAAAAGTCAAAAAAACAACTGGTTTTGGCTGTCATATAGGCTGTTTTTTAGCTACAGTTGTGAAGGAATGTAGGTTGGGGCAGTTAAGGGATAGGATTGAGTGAGATGCGTGTAGTGATGGAAAAAGGACATCAACACAAAATAGTGAATAGCCTCAAGTCCTAATGCTGTGTCTGGACATCAGCTCACTTCAAAAGCAATATGTGTAGATTCAAGATCTTAATTTTACTGTTCTCTTCTCTCCACACCAGGATTTCTCAAACTGTGTTTCAGGAGATTTCTCAAACACAAGTTTCAGATATGAGTAAGTACTTTGTGGGTGAAAGTGGTTCTGGGAGTAAATAAATTTGGTAGAAACATTGAAAATCCTGAATACAATGTCCTCTTCCTGGATATGCATAATGCATATTAATATTAAAGGATCTGGAGTGCTGGGGTGGCTCAGTGTGTTAAGCATCAGAACTTGATTTCGGCTCAGGTCATAAGCTTATGGTTCATGAGATCAGGTTGGGCTCTGCACCGACAGCATGGAGCCTGCTTGGGATTCTCTCTCTTCTTTTCTCTCTGCTCCTCCCCTGCTCATGCTCACGCTCTCTCTCAATAAATAAATAAACATTTAAAAAAAACATTAAAGGATCTGACAAGTCCTGTTTCATTTTTTAAAATGTTTTATTTATTTTTGAGAGAGCATGAGCAAGGGAGGGGCAGAGAACGAGAGGGATAGAGTATCCAAAGTGGGCTCTGCACTGACAACAGAGAGCCAGCCGGCTGTGGGCTCAAACTTGCTAACTGGGAGATCATGACCTGAGTCAAAGTCAAAGGCTTAACTGACTGAACAACCCAGGTGCCCCTCATTTTGTTTAATCAAGCATTCTGTTTCCTGAGGGGAAAGTGTTATTTGCAAAACTAATTTGGGAAGCCCTGATGTTAATGTTAAAAATATTTATAACGATAGCAAGTGCCTTAATAATTGTCATTACCATTAAGACTTTACTTTAAATCTTAAATTTTCCTGTTTTGTCATTGTTCTAACATTGCTTCCTGTAATGACTATTTAAATTGAAATTAATTTAAATTAAATACAATTTAAAATTCAGTTCTTCAGTCACACTGGTCACATTTTTAAGTGCTCAAAAGCCATATGTGGCAGGTAGCTGCCCTAGGAAATATCTGGTCTAGTTTGCTTTTTCAGGAAAAGCAAATAAATACCTTATTAATGCAAATCTTCATAAACTTCTAAAACATGCAATGTAGACACTATTATCCAGAGTTCTCAAACACCTTTGAAAACATCAATTTATTAATCTTCATAAAAGCTTTGTGAAGTACTGAGCATAATTCCTTCCTGGAGAGAAGATCTCAGGTGTTTTCACTTAAGGGAAATTTTCGTTGCTGGATTTAACTTAATTGCTTGATTAGTCATTTTCAAAAGTTCCCGGTGGTCTTCTGAACATGCCTTATGCAAAAGCCAAGGATATACAAAACCAGAGACCAAATCCTCACCATTTCGTGACAGGAAGTGGTGGTGGGGGCACATGTTTTCTGGTACCCTAACAGATACAAGTAGAGATGGGCACGAGGCATCTGCCCCTGGTATCTGGGTGTAACTTGAACTTTGAACACTATTCTCAGTAGGGGACTAGGTGCTCTTCTTGGCCTTTGTTGTTAGGAATTGTCCAGACTCCTATGCCCAACATCTGTTCAGTCAGCATTGCAGAATCAAACTTTAACACCCACACTGTTTAGATGTATAAGCAAAGAAAAACATAGCTTCTAAGGGGAGTGGAATCTGTCACTCCCAAACATGCCTCTAGGCATAGGGATTATTTTAAGATTGTTATTTATGAGGAACTAAACACAAGAGAAACTCTGAAAACAGAGTAAAAGTTACACTTTTGTAAAAGACATTTAAATTTACAGGGAAAATCTCCATTTGTAAAGATGTCTCTGCACCAGGAAGAGAAAAATGACTATAAATCTCTAGAAATTCTTATCAATTCAGTGGAGAAAGCAGAGACTTAAATATGCATAACAACCACACCTCACTTACTGTGCTTTACCTGGAAACCTCTGGCCACTGGCCCCACAACTTCACCCCACCCACAAACATCTTTTGTCTTTAGCTGGAGATAATATTTTGGGTGATGGCTTGAGTTATTTCAAGGAGTTACTCAGTTTTCCTGGGTCTCTTCCATGTATACAGAAGGTATATATGTTATTAAGCTTCTGTTTTTCTCTTGTTAACCTGTCCTTCATTATGAGGGTGGGGGTGGGAGTGTCTCAGCCATAACCTAGAAAGGTAGAGGGAAAATTATTTTTCCTACTTCACTTCTCTTTATTTCTTTTTCCAAGACTCTGAGAGGAAGGAAAACACCCCAAAATATGTCACTTTGGCATGTGAATTATTTAGAGGTGAAGGCAATCAAGACCCAGGAGACTCAAGAAAACTTTTATCTCTTCCTTAACTACCTAAAATAATTTAGTTACTGGGTATCAAAAAGAAAACTCCAGGCCAAAATGGAGTCACTTATGCTAGGCCACATCACCAAAATGAGGCTTAAACCTAACTGCAGTTTCAACCTCCCCCAGAAATGGGGTCTTCACTGGTCAGTCAGGAATTTTCTGGTCAGCACCAATGAGATAATCTGCCACATGGGCCCTCTCCAACCCCAAAACAAAGATGAGGTCATCTGCATGATAACAGCCCCTGCTTTTCCCCCTAGAGAAATATTACCTCTCCTGAAACAACCTTTCCTGTTGCTAATAATTTCCTTGACCCACTCTTCTTCTGATAAAAACCTTCCGTTTTTGTACAATTCCTCAGAGCATCTCTCTACTTGCTAAATAGGATGCTGCCTGATTCTTTAATCACTTAATAAAGACAATTAGATCTTCAAATTTATTTCTTGAGTTTTTGTTCTTTAACAGGGGCCTGTCCTAGAAAAAGTGTTATTACTAGAATGTTTTATCTGAAACATACTGTTTGTATGGCAAAGCAAATATCTAATTAGCAAACAGCTGCTTTTTTTTTTTTTTTTCTTGTCCTGTGAATTACTCTCCTCCCTTGTGAAGCCCAGGCCCCTATCCCATCCTTAGCTCAGGATGGCATAGAAGCCTCAACTGGCCAACTTTGTGTTTGGTCTCATATTTTTTATGGGGCCCTATACACACATAACTAAATTTTATTTTCTCCTGTTAATTTGTCTTATGTCAATTTGATTAATTGACCAGCCAGAAGAATCTAGATAGGTAGAGAAAAAAATTTTCCTTCCCTACAAGTTCCTATTTGCAAGGATGGGAACAACAACTTTAAACCTGGTAATTGAAGGTAATAAATTCTCTTCCCTTTTAGATAATCCTGTTTGGATCACACTGGCTTTCAGACTGCTGCTCCCAGTTGTCCCTCCCCAGTTGGGTGTCTAGGTGTCTGTCTCTGGGACATCCATGATGGTGGATGGAAGGAGCCTCTGAGTCTGGAGGCTCTGGAAAGCTTTTGGATTCTTGTTATTCTCTGCCTTGAGGAGATGCTCTGTTGTGTTCTCTGGCCTTCTGATGATTGAGTGTGATCTCTCAGGGGAGGTTATCAGACTCAGCAAATAAAAACATGGAATACCAGTCAAATTTGAATTTCACAAAACAACAAATAGTGTTTAGTATAAGTATGGAAGTAAAAATATATCTTAAAAGATTTTAAAAATGTTTTTTATTTTGAGAGAGCGAGAGCATGTGAGCAGGGAGAGGGTGAGAGAGAGAGAGAGAGAGAGAGAGAGAGAGAGAGAGAGAATCCCAGCAGGCTCCTCAACTGTCTGCACAGAGCCTGATGCAGAGCCTACACTCACAAAGGGTGAGATCATGGCCTGAGCCAAAACCAAGAGTTGGATGTTAACCGACTGAACCACCAAGGCACCCCACTAAAAATATGTTTTAAATTATTCATTGTTTATCTGAAATTCAAGCTTACCTAGGCATCTTATATTTTATGTGGCTACTCCACAGCACTTCTGTAACCCTTCCACGGGGTACATGGCAACTTCCAGATCTTCTGCTCAACATGCACAAATAGAGCCATTCTCCCTTCCCCAGTATCATTCCCTAGCACCTGTGCAAATTGAGCTGAACATGGGATTTTTGGGGCGGGGGGTCTTCTGGTATCTGTTCATCCTGCAATCAGGGAAGCTGACTGGTTTTCTTGGGTGCTTTCATATCTAACTTACTGCTTCCTCAGCCCCATCACCATATTAGGCTCAATACATCTCCCTTTTCCCTCCCTAGGGAAAAAGGACCAGACTTAATTTCTCTAATCTGTCTTCTTCCCAGGGACAAGCTTCAGACACACAGCCTAAGTCTTCATGGCAGTGGCTACTTTCCATGATGCTGGAAAGGAACAAAGACCTGGGTGGGCATGGTGTAGCTCTTATTATGGAGCAGTTTGAAACTAGGAATAACCTAGGATAAAAACATGGTTTGGGAGTATCTGGATGGCTCAAGTGGTTAAGCCAAACTCAAGTCCAACTCTTGCTTTTGGCTTAGGTCATGATTTCATGGCTCATGAGACCAAGCCCTGCGCTGGGCTCTGTGCTGACAGCATGGAACCTGTTTGGAATTCCCTATCTCCCTCTCTCTCTGCCTCTTCCCAGCTCATGCTCTCTCTCTTTCTCTCTCAAAATAAATAAATGAGCACTAAAAAACACAAAAAAGCCACAGGGATTTAAAATTATGACTTTCATACAAATATAAAATGAACACACATCAAAGATTTTATTTAACTCATTAATTAATGAAAGAACTAGGAAGTCATTACAAATGATTCAAAGGAGGAATCCAAAGAACAGACACCATTATAAGCCATTAAGAACTTGGAATTGTATTTGCATTAAGCAAATTACAAGCAAAGTGAACTAGCTTTCTCCAGGATGGGGGAAGGAAGCCAATTGAACTTCCTTGTGACAGAATTTGCATTTCTATAGCAGGAATTATTTGATTACTATTAGGTTTCTATAGTCAATTTCCATTTCCACAAAGCTGTAGTATAACCTGGTCAAACACCATGAAAGTTGAAAATAACTCAGGTGGATGGACTAAGAATACTCACTAAATTTCAAAGCCTTTCTCAGTAATTTTTTCTAACAGCCTCATATATATGAACACTATCTTGTTACAGGTGTTTTCCCACCTTCTAGTGTCACCTACTGGCCCTAGACTGATCTTGTGTATAGCTAATTTTTTTTTTTCTCAGAGAAATACTATTTAAGAACCATTCTGGGCCTGAAATGGTGAAAATATCATGAATTCTGGAGTCATATCTGGGTTTGAATCATGGCCCTCTCACACTAGCTATGTGGCCTTGGAATAGTCACATAATTTCCGAGTCTCATGTTTAATGAGTATAAGAAAAATCCAGGTGGAGCGCCTGGGTGGCTCAGTTGGCTAAGCGTCTGACTTCAGCTCAGGTCATGATCTCATAGTTCATGGGTTTGAGCCCTGCATAAGTCTCTGTGCTCATGGCTCAGAGCCTGGAGCCTGCTTCAGATTCTGTGTCTTCCTCTCTCTCTGCCCCTCCCCAACTCATGCTCTGTCTCTCTCTCTCTCTTTCTCTCAAAAAATGAATAAACATTTTAAAAAATTAAGAAAGAGAAAAAGAAAAATCCAGGCACCTAAGGAATTAGGAAGAGACAATGTGTACCAAGTTCCTGTATCTCCTTGTTCCTGGTGCCCTACTCTCTTCTCAGGACTATGAGCCTCTCCATGTGCCTTCTTGTAGTGTTCCCAGATGACAATTCAATGATAGGTTCCTACCCCAATGCTACAGACTCAGTGGGATTCAGAGATTTAGATCAATAAAGTCAATCCTCTCATTTTGCAGTGAACTGAGAACCGGAGAAGTTAACAAGTAGTCTAGGTCACCCAGATGGCAAAAGGTAGCATGGCATAGAGGACAGAGCACTGAGTGCAGATTCCAGTTTGGGCTCCAGGATTTGCTTGTCTGACCTCGGGTGATGTTAACAGTAAGCATGTACCAACTACTACTCTTTGCTAGGTGTTGTGCTGGGTACATCATATGTGTCGTCTCAATGCAGTCTCTGATGAACCTGTGACCAGAGCCTTGTGATGTCAGTCTGAGACTCCTATTCTCATCTTTGGCTAAGTCAAAGGCACACTACCTTCCCTTAAACTTGTTAAACTACGGATCTTTTTGCCTCTATTTTCCTAGAAACTATAGAGTATGTTAAATATAAACACACGCTTCACTCTTTCCTCCAAACCTCATGTTCCCACACCTTCTTCCCTTCCTTAATTCCCACACTCTGGACTTGGAAGAAGAGCTATCTGTCTCTCTTCCTGGCCCAGGTGAATCCCTCTAC
Source organism: Prionailurus viverrinus (assembly GCF_022837055.1). NCBI lineage: Eukaryota > Metazoa > Chordata > Mammalia > Carnivora > Felidae > Prionailurus > Prionailurus viverrinus. Next base: position 4,367,359 of record NC_062577.1, read on the forward strand.
CCCGCTCTTGACCATCCCCTCTTCTCACTTCCTCCCAAACTCTGCATCACACCTTCTCTCTCCTGGTTCCAGAAACTAGTCCTTTCTACTGCCTCTTTGCCTTTAACAAATAAACCTGGTTGGGTGTCTGTCGCAAATCTGGCCTCTAGCAGAAGCTCAATTTCTTTATTTTTCTTCCTGACCAAACTTCTTGCAAAGTACAGCAGCTCTCTGTCCTCATTAACTCTCCATATTCCCTTCTCAACCCATTGCAATCTTGAAACTTCTTACTGCCAAATCTTTAAACACAGAACAAAACAAAAAGAACCTTATTTCAGATGATATTTTACTCGATTGCTTGGAGGTTCCCCATTCATATGTAAAGACAAGCATGTATTTAAAACAAGAGGCTTATGGTGCACCTGCGTGACTCAGTCAGTTAAGTGTCCAACTCTTGATCTCTGCTTAGGTCTTGATCTCATGGTTTGTGAGATCGAGCCCTATATCAGGCTCTGCGCTGACAGTGGTGGGGGGTGGGGTGCTGCTTGGGATTCTCTATCTCTGCCCTTCCCTCCTTTGTGTGCTCTCTCTCTCTCTGTCTCTCCCTCTGTCTCTCTCAAAATAAATAAACATTAAACAACAATAATAAAACAATAAAAATAAGAGGTTTAATTCTCCGTTGAAAATAAGAGATTTCTTTCTCTTCTTCTTAGAGCATTTACTTTAGAAAACTTAAAATTGTGCATTTTTTTCCTCTCTGAGAGGTGCCTATAAATCCTTCTGAAGACTTCACAGGTCTTTTGTCAGATATATACTCCAAGAATGTCTTTTCCAGGACACAGGACCGTCTCTTTGTAATATAAACATCAAGAGAGAGAGCACCCCTGTCTCCCAGATTCTGCATGTGTGTGTGTGTATGTGTGTGTGTGTGGGGGGGGTGGGCAGGACCCTAAATGGCATGACAATGGGTGCCTTGTTCCAACCTGCAAAACTACCTCCTGTCATAAAGAAATGAAAAAGTGGTTTTCCTTTGTATAAAGCCACTTAGCTAACACAGATGGTCACCTCAACTAGTAGGTAAAATTAAGATGAACTATGTGTGATAAATGGTGCTATCACATTCTCTTACTTGAGGACTAGTTATTGCTTATCTTAAGCACATGATGTAATCGTTTGTATCTGCTTCTCTGTATAAAAGGGTGAGATTTCTGGGGTGCCTGGGTGGCTCTGTCGCTTAAGCAACTGACTCTTGATTTTGGCTCAGGTCACAATCTCATGGTTTGGGGGATCGAGCCCTGCATCAGGCTCTGTACTGACAGTGAGGAGCCTGCTCGGGATTTTGTCTCTGTCTCTCTGTCTCTCTGTCTCTCTGTCTATCTCTCTCTGCCCCTTCCTTGCTCGTGCTTTCTATCTCTCTCAAAAATAAATAAACATTAAAAAAAAAAGGATGAGATTTCTTTATGTCTTGGCAATTGCCTGTGATGTGTTTCACATTCTGCTTTAAAGCTTACTTAATAATAATTCATTTTCTTTCTCTAGTACTTTTTTTTTTAAGTAGGCTCCATGCCCAGCACAGAGCCCAATGTGGGCTGTCTGAGATCAAGACTTGAGTCAAGATCAAGAGTCAACCGACTGAGCCACCCAGGTGTACCATTTCTCTACTACCTTTGAGAAGAGGATTTCTGGACTGGGGAAGATTTTGTATATAATTATATTTCACCAGCACATACTGGTGGGAGCTTGCTGTAGGTGACACTTCCATTTGGCTCTGTGACATCATTTTGCTTTGTGTTTTGTCTTGCATCCTTGGCACACCTTGGCCTCTTGCACTGTCTTACCTTCCTTGGTCCATCCTTTTGACAATGTGTCCTCCTACGTTCCTGCCTGAATTCTAGTGTTTTGTTTTGTTTTGTTTTTCAGAGAGAGAGAGAGAGAGAGAGAGAGAGTGCAAGCAGGAGAGAGGAACAGAGAGAGAGACAGAGAGAGAGAGAATCTTAAGCAGTCTCCACACTCATTGCAGAGCCCGACATGGGGCTTTATCCCATGACCCTTGATCATGAGCTGAACCAAAACTAGGAGTTGAACGCTTAACTGACTGAGCCAGCCAGGCGCCCTAGTTTTTTCTTAATCTGAACAATTTCAGCCATTCTCAGCCTGTGTGCAGATGACAGCCAATTTCTTTAAATGCCAAGTCCAAGTCTCACTTTCAGACTTGAATTTTGAATTGTTTATTGGACATCACCATAAAATACTTTTGCCCATTAGCCCATCACATGCCACATGGCAGAGTGTTGGAGTGGACGGAGAGAAAATTTTGGTTTACCATAAGAAAATCTTTGTTCCTATACCAGAGCAGAGTCTCATTTTGCCACCTGACAATGAAAATAATAAGTGTCAGTATGAGTATTACAGGAAGTAATATATATAAAGAACTGGCACATAATAGGCACTTAATAAATTGTAACCATCATTATTTGTCCAAAACCAAAATAGCTTCCCTCTTTCCAATGCATGCTGCCTTTTTTTTTTTTTTTTTTTTTTTGGCCTTTGCTAATAGCAACATCCTCTTAATCTCACAAGCCATGAAGGTTGTTGACATCAAACAAGTCACCAGATCTTATGAATTATACCTTTTGAGTATCTTTCAAACCTGTTACATCCTCCAACCTTGCTCTCTCTGGCCTTTATCATCTCTTTCTTAGATAATTAGTTTTTTCCTAGTCTCTAGGCCACCCCTCCTCCCATCTCATCCTCCATACTCATGAGTGTTGTTGTTAATAATGCAACCAGAGGGGCGCCTGGGTGGCGTAGTCGGTTAAGCGTCCGACTTCAGCCAGGTCACGATCTCGCGGTCCGTGAGTTCGAGCCCCGCGTCAGGCTCTGGGCTGATGGCTCGGAGCCTGGAGCCTGTTTTCGATTCTGTGTCTCCCTCTCTCTCTGCCCCTCCCCCGTTCATGCTCTGTCTCTCTCTGTCCCAAAAATAAATAAACGTTGAAAAAAAAATTTTTAAAAAATAATGCAACCAGAGTGTTCTTTCTGAAATTAAAATTTGTCTTTATTAGAAATCCTTTAATAGTATCCTTTCCTGCAAGATAAAATCTTCACTTTTATTCTGGCATATCAGGTCCTTCTGGATTTCTCTCTGCTGCTCTGAACTTGTGCCCTGTGCCAGCCTCACTAGGACACCCGCTGTCCCCTGCCCACACTCCGTGTCATGATCTGAGCCTTAGTGTTTGTCTTGCTCTCTGCTGAGAATCCCCTTCTCCACATTTCTTTCTTGCCCAGAGATCTGTTACACATTCTTGCCAACTTTGCTCAGATACCATCTCCTATCTGTCCCTGACCACACAGGACATCTGTATTGGTTTTCTATCACCACCAAAATAAATTATCACACACTTAGTGGCTTAAAACAGTATATATTTATTATCTTATGATGCTGGAGGTCATAAGTCAAAAAGAGTCTCATTGAACTAAAAGCAAGTTGTTGGCAGGATGTATTCCTTCTGGAGGTCCTAGGGGAAAATCTGTTTCTTGACTTTTTCAGTATCTGGAGGCTGCCTATATCCCTTGCCTCATGGACCCTTTCCTCCATCTGCAAAGCCAGTCAGGCAGCATCTTAAAGTCTTTCTCTGACTCTGAACTTCTGCTTCCCTTCTCCCTTTTAGAGGGCCATTATGATTATGTCAGACCTGCTCCAGTGACCCAGGGTCATCTCTATACTTGAAGGTCCGCTGACTAGCAAGCTTAATTCCATCTGTAACCTTAATTTCCTTCACCGTGTGACCTAACATAGTCACAGGTTCTAGAGATGAGGATGTAGACATGGCAGGGAGGTGGGTGGCATTCTGCTGCTTGTTTCCGGTCCTTGATGTTCCATGGCTTTATACAAACCCACTTATAGCACTTATCACATGGTATGGTGGTCCTGCAGAGTAGTCTGGGGATGGTTAGAGCAAGAATTTCAAAGACATAACCGTATTTTATCAAATGTGAAAGTTATTTAACTTCTCTCTGTGTCAGTTTCCTCATTCGTGAAATGTGGATGGTAACAATGACATCTATTTATGAAATGATATCTATTTTATAGAATTGCTAAGAAGATTCCATTATATCTCATAACACACAGAATGCACTTTTTAGACTGCTTGGCAAGGAGTAGCTGCTAAATAAATGTAATATTGTTATACATGATCATATAGCCGTGATAAGAAATCTGGCAGCTAATGAAGCCTGGAGAGTGGGAATTGCATTCCCTTGTCTTCCCTTTCTTCTCAGTTTGATCTGTTCCCATGAGGGAGGGGATAGAAGAGTGGAAGGAGGAAGCATATGTCCCATATGCATTCTGGAATCCAGATCCAAGAAGAAACCATGTCCTAAATTAGCCGTCAGTGTGATGGGTGGGGGACCCCACTGGGCTCGCTGATGGATGTTGAGACTGAGTGCTACAAATGGCCCCTGATGGTCTGCCAGTGGGGATGGACATGAGGACAAGGACAAGAAAAAAACCAAAGGCAACGTGGAGAAAGTTCAGGGCATGGTCTTCGGAGTTCCTGGAACATCATGAACATCCAAACATAGCAGGGTTCCATATTTCAAAGTGAACTTAGGTTTCCTCATTAATTGGCAAGTGAGAAACGCTCAGAGTATCATCAGTAGGTCCAGAACAAGTGCAGAGTGTGAGAGGAATTTGATTAACCAAGTGGGCTATGATGGCCAATTGGTCTCAGAACATTAATTTAGAGTTATCAGGTTAAGTCTTTGGCAGGGAAGCAATGCCAGCTCATAAAGAATGCCTACTCTATTTTTGCCGGACTCAGAGAGAATTTCTTGGTAGAGTGGTGTCAATTTTTGATTTGAGACAAAACCCTTTGCGCTTTTGACACTTATATGTTTCATGGAGACAGTGTACAGTTGCCTGGGAAAATAACTTCAGCTCAAAGAAATATTAAAATCTGCCTAAGTTAATGAACTGACTGTACCTAAGTCGAAGTATCTTCTAAAAAGTTTCCTGTGCATATGCATATGTGTGGCATGTGCATGTGGTTGTACATAGGTGGGGGAGGAGGGTTGTGCTTTTTTATCCCCTTAAAATGAGAGATTTGTTCCCTTTTTTAATGGATGTTTTAGGAGAAACTCAAGCAGGCAACATGAAATTTATGAAATCAATTAACAAAGCAAAGCAAGTCAATTCTATCCTGATGCAGACACCCCTCTGTGACTGATACATTGCAATCACTAGCAGTTCTCAAAGTGTTGTTTGTGAAATCAGGTGCTTCATTGAGAATGATATTTCAAAAAAAAATCCATATGATTACCATTTAAAAGTTTCTATCAATGTTTTGAGCCAAAACAGGGGAATTTCATGCATCTTTGAGACAGACGTACTTAAAGAAAAAAAAGGTGTGAGTTCCATTTAACACTCACTGTAAGTGAAATACATTCACCTTCTTGGTTACAAATAGTAGAAATCTTGTGAGCATCTGGAGAAAAGGAATTAGAAGAAGCTAGCTAGCTTAAGTAGCTAGCTCATGGAATGGATGGAAAAGTTAGAGAACATGGGTGGAAAAATAAATATCTAAGAACTAAGGAGTTGTAGCTGACACCACAAACAGGTGATGAGGCAAGAACACCCTGATAAGGAGCTGCTGCCACCAGAGGGCCGGCCACTGCAGAGATGCCCCCACTGCCCTGGATGGTAGTCACTGGAGGTTGCCCCTCTTACCACCACAATGAGGTCTAATAACACTGTCCTGTCACTTACTTCTGTTTCCAAGATCTGGCAAAGGCTCCATAACTTACCAAGTTTACATCACAAGCACAAATGGCTGCCTATGTGCTGTCTTGCTCCAAGATCGACACAATGATGGGTTTCCCAAACATAGAATGGGTTTCAGATCCTGGGAAATCAAGATAACAACCAGTCAACCAACTAAACAAAGAACTTCAAAGATTAAGTATCTACCAAATACAGGGTTTTCCCTCCAAGTTTTGTTTTAATCTACACTGTCCCCAGTGACCATGTAATTTATAGGCCAAACTGGGGACAATTTGAGAGTGAAACCTGGTGCTTTCAATAGAACCATCCTGGGAAAACCAAGATAAATGATTGCCATACCTATATCTGAAAAATTATTACTTGCCTTTGAGGGCTGTCTCTTTGTCTTAACTAAGAATTTGCTCATGAGTTCAACAATATGCTGAAATACAGCAAGAAAGGTGTAAAAGTCTGATATTCTCTCTAACTCAAGGGGAGTAAAATAATGACCTTTGATGAGGAATGGAATTGGATTTGGTGTAGCTCTTTATCAGTAGGATTTCTAAAGGTAGAAATATTGCAGACTGAACTCTCCAGCCTTTGGTCATCTACAGTGGATTTTTGTGTTTGAGTTGTCTGGGCCTCTGGGCTGTGGGCTTGAAGTACTCTGAATAATATGGATGTCCTATTCATCAAAATTCCTGAAGCAGCAAAGAAAGAAGGCTTTGGAAGGAAAGGGGAAGGATCTTTTCCTGTCAATAGAGTGAAATGTTTCATTGGATTTACACTTCCAAGGTGACTTTTGACAGTTCCTGTTAGTGGTGTGGTAGAGAATCTACTCCTGGGTGCTAGAAAGGAGCTCTTGGGTCAGGTTTTATCATGATGTACCTGAGTATGGTTTTTAATGTCCTCACATCTTGCGTGTTATAGCACTGTATTGAATCTGTGGCTTGATATCTTTCATTTATTTTGGAAAATTCTTTTTTGAGAAACAATCCCAAACTTACAGAAAGTTGCAAAAATAATACAAAGAAGTATTTTGTGGAACCATTAGGGGTAACTGCTGATATGATGTCCTATCACCCTAGAAGAGTTTAGTATGCATTACTGACAGAAAGAACATGCTGCAAAACCATAGTGCAACCATCAAAACCAGGAAAAGAACTTTAGCTCACTACCTGCCATCTAATCTTCAGATTCCATTCAAGCTTATCAACAATCCTGACAATGTCCTCCATTAAAAAAAGATGAAGAATCATGCACTTAAATTTCATGTCTCCTTAATCTCCTTTAGTCTAGGACAACCTTCTGTCTATTCTATTTTTTCTTGGAGTTTATGACTTTGACACTTTGGAAGATTACAGGCACTGTTTTGTACAATGTCCCTCAGTTTTGGTTTGTCTAATGTTCCCTTATCATTAGACACATTGTGCCTTTGGCAGAGATGCCACAGAAGTGATGTTTTATTTTCTCATTGCATTGTATTAGACGGCTCATGATTTTGACTTGCTCTCTTAGAGATGACACACACCTTGATTAAAGCAGTTTAGATCAGTGTAGTTCTTCTAGGTTTCTCACCTATTAAGCTATGCTTTTCCCTTTTGTAATGAATATGTAATTTGTGGGCAGCTTTCTTAAGGCTACGGAAGTATCTCATTCCACCTCAAAATTTCAACATATTCAGTTATTATTTATATTAATATAATGTCACAAATCCATACTTTATTCAATGGATCATAATCTGCTGTCATTAACAATGACCCCCTGGATGACCTGGATCTCTAAAGGAGATTTCATGGAAGTCCCTTATAATACTCATGTATCATTAGTCAGAACTTGTTCAAATAGCCTTCTAACCACAAGGGATCCTAGAAAATTAGCCTTTTATTACAGGTGTCAGTGTGCCCAGCTAAGATCAGGGTTCTGTTAATAAGAAACATGGAGAAGACTGGCTACTGGAAGCAACTGGCAGCCTTTGTCACTGTGACTTAGAACAGAAAAACTCACATGAGGATTTCTTGGTGTATCCTGGAGCATAATTTCTCAGTAACATTTGTGCAAATAGCAGATATTTATATCAATCACAACTTTAAGGCACTATATCCAAAGCTTTTTAAATAGTTATATATATTTAAAATAATAGTACTCCTTTGAGCATTTGCAGTGCTGGATAAGAGGTAAGGAAACGTTATTGATCTGCTTTGGAAAGTCCCTTGAAATGTCTGTATGGTTGATTCTTTATTGATAATGAAAGAATGTCTTTATAAGGAGGTACTATTAAGTCTAGAAAGTGAATAAGAGAACTTCTCTCATCAGTATGTTCTCACGGATAAAAATATCTCATTGTCCTCATCCATTAAATGGCTCAATAATGCTAAACTTCCAGAATTACTGTGGGAATTAAACGTGACAGCGTATAAAATGTGCTCAGCACAGTGCCTGGCATATAATATATTCCAGATAAATGATATTTATTAATTTAATAATAATAAAATTTTTATTATTAGAGGGTACCTGCACATGTGTATGTAAAGAAATATAGTGGTATCAAAAGGGAGATTATTTTTGAAACTATCTTGGTTTCTGTGATAACTGAGGTTTGGGCTCTTTACATTGTAATTCACCACTCTGATCAAAATTCACAAAAATGAAACTGTACTGAATAACTGTTGGAAACATATGGTCCCAATGTACTGCTGGTTTTCATGAATCAGCTCAGTTGCTGATTCAGAGCTGATGTGACTGTATCTCCTTCCAGCACTTTCCGTGACTACCTGATTATACATTTGATTCTGGGGAAGCCCTAGTTTATTATCTACCAGGAATACTGGGAGAAATAATGGTATAAAAGTTGATTTTTACAGTGAGTTAAAAACAGGTTAACATGGACCTCATGTTCTAGAATTTTCCAATGCCTTGGTCTTCCCCACTGCTATTTGTGTCATGTCAGAATTCTGGAATTGCACATCTCTGAAAATTATTTTTTTTTCTGTCTCAATAACATAAATCCAGTTGAACTAGAACAATAAGATTATAATAATAGAATTGCTTTTTTGGGTGTTTCCTCAGTACTTGGTATTTGACCTTAACTGAAAAGAATTTCAAAACTAAAAATACCATATGAATAAAAATGGAGAGCACATATTTTTGAAGGTATTTCAATTCCAGTGAAATGTGTAGGTATATCAACCTTACACAATTGGAGACGTAATAGAGAAAGTTCTTGGTATTGCAAAGACCTAGGTGGTAATTCTAATAGCACATGGCATAAAATATTATACTTGGAAAATAATATACAGCATGTGAGAAATAAAATTCATCTTAAAAGTGTTTGTCCTTAGGTAACAAGCCCTAATACTTTCAGAAAAGCTGCATATAATTGTAGGAATGAATAAAAGAAAAAAAATTAATTCTTCAAAGAACTGAGAAAATTTGGGGGCAAACGTTGCCACTAAATGGAGAAAAGGCAATATGACCCTACAACCCAGTTAAGATGGAAGGTTTTTCTAATGAAAATAGCAAATAAACGGAAATCATCCAGTCTTGGCTTCTGTCCGTTTTCAGGATTTTGGGGCACAGGTGACTCATTGACACTAATTCTATTTAAAGGAATATGTATCTTCCTTGCTCCTCTCCCATCCTCTCTGTGTACCCGCCCCCTCAAATGAAAAGAAAGTAAAGGAGTTAAGAGATGAAGTAAGAGGGAAAGGAAGTGCATACAAAGATCATAAAGGGTTATTTTCTTCAAGGTGGAAGAAAGTCCCCTGTCCCATCAGTGAATTCTTCACTGGGGCACTTACAAAGTCCTTAGCAAAGTGCCAAGGGCAGGGTGGCATTGCTGATGCATCGTGATTTTTAAAAATCAGGCACACACACATATTTGCTCACTTTTATTACTGTTTTTAAATTCTCTACGGATCATGCCTTCTTGCTTCCATGGGAGCTGACCATTCCCTCCACCCTGCCCTTGGTACATCATTGGAGGAACTTCGGGTTTTATAAAACAAGTCATTTTATTTTATTTATTTATTTAAAAAAAATTTTTTTTTTTCAACGTTTATTTATTTTTGGGACAGAGTGAGACAGAGCATGAACGGGGGAGGGGCAGAGAGAGAGGGAAACACAGAATCGGAAACAGGCTCCAGGCTCTGAGCCATCAGCCCAGAGCCCGACGCGGGGCTCGAACTCACGGACCGCGAGATCGTGACCTGGCTGAAGTCGGACGCTTAACCAACTGCGCCACCCAGGCGCCCCTAAAACAAGTCATTTTAAGTTATAATCATATAAGGGCATTTGGGGAGCAGAGTGGAGTTCATCTTAACCACAAAAGGTAATTAATTGTGTGTTTTTTAAAGGCCACTGCATTTCCTGACCTGCTCTTTATTCTCCATCATCTGTTTGGATCACTTGTGCTTTCTGGTTTTCAGGCTTTGCATTGCTGAAGTCACGTCTGTGGTTCATGATCCATGAAACTGCTTTCACAGTGAAATGGCACTACCAAGCCAGGGTTCAAAGCAAATTTTTATGTCTCCTCCAGGTCAGAATCCAAACTATGGAAGAAATACAGCTATGTCAACCTTCCAAAGTAGTCGAACTCTCTAAAAGTCTACCTAGCCATGTACTATGTAGCCCTTCTCTTTCTGAAAGAAAAAAAAAAACACAAAAGAAATGCTTTTTCCTAGTTAAAAATCCATGCATATTATAGAGAATATAGTAAACAAAAAGAGGAAAACAGAAGGCAACTCTAATTCCACTACTTACAGATAACTATTATTTCTTTGAGTATATGTATACTTTAAACATTAACATACATAGGTAATATATACGCACACAATTACATATACTGTTTTACAATCTTTTCTCACTGAATAGCTTATTAACAGTTATTTATGTTATTATGATAGCATTTTTTTCTTGAAGGCCTTCTAGAATCAGGCGTTTGCTCCTCTATCTGGAGACCCCATTCTTTCAACAGGCACTTATTCTATCTGTTCCAAAGAGGTATTCTGGCTGTAATCATGGCCAAGAAAGGAGTTATAATATGAGGCCTAAAATTAAGTGCAAAACTGCTATTTTTGGATGAACGTTTTGTTGTTTTGACAGGACTTAGAAGCATTATGAGCTTCAGGATATTTAGTCATTACCCGTTAGTCTCTTTCAGAAGTGGCAAACTCAAAGATTGTTTTTAGAGGGATGTGTACTTTAATTCCTATGTCAGGGGCACCTGGGTGGCTCAGTCAGTTGAGCATCCGACTTCAGCCCAGGTCATGATCTCACGGTCTGTGGGTTCGAGACCCGCATCGGGCTCTGTGCTGATGGCTCAGAGCCTGGAGCCTGCTTCCGATTCTTTGTCTCCCTCTCTCTCTGCCCCTTCCCTGCTCATGCTCTGTCTCTTTCTGTCTCAAAAATAAAAATAAAAATAAATAATTCCTATGTCAGTAGCAGGGAAGACAGCCAAATTCAGGATCTTGGGTCTTTCCTATGTGGTCCTTTGAGGGAAGGACAATCATTTGTTTAAGTAGGACTGAGTAGTGTGTTCAGTACCAGCATTAGGTTGCTGAGTCTGAGTCTGAGAGGTGTAAAGGGAATGTTCTCAAGCACATAAATCTTCTGCAGCAGCCCCAACAGTAGATGGCAGCCTAGCCTATGATTGAGTTCATAAGTGATGGAGGAGGGAGGGTTACTCTTCCAATTGCAATCTGTGTCACTGATGGATAGGTCTAAAGATAAGGAATTTATTGCTTATGTTGAGCTAATTTCTGCTTCCTGATAATTCTCTTGAATGTGTCTACTATCTGCTTTCTGGACTGCCACAATTTAGTCTCCTTCTGCTTGAGCATTCATGCTTGTCTTTCTGCAGCCTTTCTATGCTAGAGTAAATGCCCTAGGTTTTTTAAGGGTTGACATACCAGATGGCTTTCTTGGGATGCACCTCTTGTGTACATTTCCTTCTCTGTGAGGCACTCAGACAGAGCATGATCTCCAGGTACATTGTGGTCTGTGCAGAGGACAGCAGGATGGAGATCCTTGATGATCAAGACCTAAAATATAGATTAATAGGCCTGAGAGTAGATTAGCTTTGTGTGTGTGTGTGTTTAAAGTATCTGAGTCACTCAGTTGGATGGGAGTGAAAGTGCTGATTATTTTCTATTTGCTTCCCTGCCAAATAGGTTCCCCAGGTTTGTGTTCCCTGAAAAATTTCCTAGGAGTAATCTCTAAGGAATGTACCTCTCAGGTTGCCCTGTTCTCTAGCTTCTGGTTGGGTTTGACCAATGGGAGGCCCCCGTATGAATTCTGAAGATAAGAGCAAAAAGGTATAAACCATTAAAAAAATGAGTGTGTCCTTCTACCTATGGCCTCAGCTCCTGCTGGGAAGCCATGGTGCCAGTCCCTGGGTGATTCACCATTACTAATTAGCTGCCATAACACTCCTTCCATTAAACTTTTCTTAGTTAAACTCTTTGACAATACCACTATTTCCTGCTGGGACATGGACTGATATAAGAAGCATACAGGCACTAAAATGCTGAGGAATTCTTCAGATGAACTGCGTCAGAACAGATCTTCCTGATTCTGTATATATAAAACTATTTTTTTAACTCCCAAATATAGTACTTTGAACCTAGCCCCGAGAAAGCTCTTCATGTTGGTGTCGGTCAATTATTTCAGATTGCTGAGATGATTTGGACATTGGTTTTATTAATCATCTTAGCCTTCCTTCTCAACAATTTTCTGTGTACAAATTTTATTAGTATGTGATATGTGATCTCTACCTCTATCCATGGAGAGGCAGTATAGTATCATCACGAAAAATTGACTTTGGAATATATAAAGTTATGTTTGAGTTACTATGTAACTTTGGAAAAATTAAACTTTATGAGCTTCAATTTCTTCATCTATAAGATAGGCATAATGCCTGAACATTTTGGTGTGAGTTTAGCAAAAAATGTCTGTAAACTGTTACATTCCACTTGGCCCATGATAGACATCCAATAACTGGTAGCTTTGTATACAGGAGAGAAATATGAGCTTTCCTAAAAGGAAATAAGGGAAATAAGAATACCATTTGAGATGTAAATGTAGAATGAGAGGGGTATAACTCCTCTCTCTCCCTCTGCCTGTGTGTATGTGAGTACGTGAGTGTGAATGTACACGTGTGTGTAGGAGGGAAGGGCAGTAGAAAGAGAACTGTTGTTCAGACTTCCATGGAGAGAAAAATAATTTTACTAGGACCTGCAGTCATTTGAAATGATGGGAATTTGAACTTTTTCTTTTACCCTCTGACTTTGCTTCTCCAGTTGGTTTGTTCATTGAGCTATCTCTGCCTTCTTTCTTCTGTGCCCCAGCCTTCTTTCTTCTCTGCCCCAATCATCTCTTCCTTCCCCTAACTCAAAATTTTCCTCCCTCCTGTCAAGAAATAGTACTTTAATTTATTAATTAATTCTATGTTTTTGTTTTTTATGTATTGATGTCTACTTTCTTGTTTATTAATATGTTCTTTCTGCTTTCCCAGGCATAGTTATCTTTTACTAATTTTTAAATTCAGCACTTACTGTGTTTATTTTCATTATGCTATAACTATTTTTCATATGTAGTGTTTTATTGTCACTATTTTCTAGATATTCTGCAAATTTTATTTTGATTTCTTTTTTTATTTTGATTCTCAGTAAGAATTGAAAGACCTTTTAAATTCCCGTATTGTAATTTCTAGCTTTATGATCAGATAATGTAATCTGAAGCATTTCTTCCTTCTCTACTTTGCTCAGATTTTTTTGGGAAATGGTGGTGTTTAATGTGTTCAATTTTATAAATGTGTCACATATATGTAAAAATTCACTGTTTCTGTTTTCTGGTTATAGGCTTTGCTATATAATATTATGTATGTATATTAGGGACTCTATATATCTTCTTTGTTCCCTCTTTCTCTATAATAAAATTAGAGGAAAGTAAAAGTCTCATTATCATTAGTTTTCTTTCTCTATTTCTTTGCATTTCCCAAAGTTTCATCTTCATTTAACTTTTACACATTAAAAAATCATGCATACAGTTTTTGTGCATAACATTTGGATTTTACCCTTTATATAAAACTTTTGTCCACCCCCCTTCTTTGAATCTGGGTGGGTGTTGTTAACAGCATAGGATATAAATTCCAGGGAGAAATTTCGTTAAGATTCAGCAGTATCTCAGGGTTGCCAATAGTTGTTCAGAACCACGGACAGTTCCCCACTCCAGAAAAGTCTTGGCTATCATATCTCAATGTCTTGAACAGTGTGAATCACAGAGTTGGAGAACAGATATGTCATCCCCTTAAGATGAAAAGTTGATTTCTGATCTTCCCTAAGACTTATAAGAAGGCCAATAGACTGTTCAAGCCCAGAAACTATCCAAAGTTGAGGAGTCATTCCTATTATCTTCAATATTACTATCCCCCTTGAGCAAGATTATCCGTACTCTGAGGGTGACTGTCTTAAGCTGTTTTGGCTGAGGCATGTTTCTAAAAATTTATCCAATTAACTTCCCTTGTTGTGATTCTTTGCTCACAAAACACTATTCTGATTATAATTCAGCATTTCATATTATTCCATCTACAGGGAGAGAATATGCTAAGCTTGACAATGCTAACATTTCAGTCCACGTACTGCAAAAATGTCAGTATAATTTGATGACTTGGCATCTTAGTTCTATACAATGTTCTCTATGTTCTTGGTTAGTGTGATGATTTCATTTCCAGAAATACTCATCCTTTCTTAGATGTGGATAAATCAGCTTTTGCATCTACAAGGTTGAGAGTCAGAACTTAAAACTATGAATTCTCTAAGACATTGCCTGTCATATGATCTGTCAACTGGTCCCCTCTTTGGGGCACTTTGACATCATTATAGATTTTCTAATAAAGTCATGGACCATATGTGATGGAGGGAGAGCCCTGTGACACTTCACCTAATTCCTCCCTTCAAGTTCACATTGACTTATTAACCAACACTCACTATCACATGAAACTGTAACTGAATCTGGGAACCTGGTATGATGAGATGGTATGAGGTTCAAGTAGCAATATGGATATCAAATATCTTTTTATTTCCTGGGAGAAAATTTTTAAAGAAAAGTATCTTTTAACAAATGTTTATGTTTGACTAAAGGAAAGAAAGCAAGCAAGGAATTTATGAATTTGTTAATTGCTATTCTCAACTGAGAACATCAGTGTTAAGTATTTGTCATTATTCTTCCAGATTTTGCACAGAATGCTCCCAAGGACTAAATCCTGGGGCTATTGAGGCTGTCACAATGACACTCTTTTGTTTGGGTCTTGGGAGCATTTTTCCTGAATAGAGTACAATAAGGTTTGTTCTCATTTGTCACACACACATGAATATACTGAAGTTTGCTTATATTTGACTTAAGAAAAAGAGGAAACCTGTTACTAGGAAGACACATCAATGCATTTCTCCTATGCTGATAGTAATTAAGGCAGCTCTGTTTTCTTTTTAAGGCATTTTTCTTACATATTAAATGCCAAGAAAAGGGCACTCCTTAGTTTTAAGGAGACTCTTTCTTTATGAAGTCAAATGGCTATGTTTAGTCAATTTCAGTCAATGATATTTACTAAATGCCACCCAAGAAGAAGTGAATACCAACAGAAAATTGCCTTTATAAAGACCTTCACCTCAGTATCCTAACTTGCCATGTCATAATTCTGAGGCTGCTTTTCTCTGATGTGGCTGGAGGAATACAGGTAGCCTCCTGAGACTACTTGTATGACCTTTCTAGAAAGGAGGTTCTTGGATAATGAGGTATTTTAAAAGCTGGAATGAGTCAGCAGCAATAGCAGAAGGAGAAAAGTGAGTGTGGTCTGTCCAAGAAGCCATCTGGCTGCTAAGGGTTCTGCAGGAAACCCCTGGTTTAGGAAGCAGCTCAGGCATTGCTTCTATCACAGTGGGATGGGATGGCAGGAGGTGGGGAATTCTGAAGTTTAGTTGGCTAACTTCTTGCCTTAGTTCTAGTGTAAATGATGCACTTCATTTCAAGGATTTCTACTTCTGCCACTTAGAGTCTATTTATCACTCTTTGGCCCTGCAACATCTTCATAATTCCTGTTAGCACAGTCATCTCCTTTCACCATGAATTCTGCACTGGTGGCAGTTTTGTTGGTGTGGGTGAGGGCAGGTGAACTGAGTTGTAGCTATCTGGACATTCTCAGTGGGAGTTTGAACAGTGAATGAGAGAGGGCAGTCTTGCTACACAGAGGCGAGTAGGCTAAAAATGTTCTCCCAGCAGCCCGTATTTTCTGATGTCCAGCCCTGTGAGG
Source organism: Prionailurus viverrinus (assembly GCF_022837055.1). Lineage (NCBI taxonomy): Eukaryota > Metazoa > Chordata > Mammalia > Carnivora > Felidae > Prionailurus > Prionailurus viverrinus. The sequence goes on from NC_062577.1 coordinate 4,383,402, forward strand.
GAATCCCTTTGTCCTGACCCGCTCTTCAAGCCTTGTTCTCCATCACTTCTGTGAGTCTCTCCACCCATACTTTCAAATAAATCCCTTATTTTTAAATCTATCCAGAACATTCAGAATAGATTTTGAGACTTTCAACCTAAGACTCCAACTAATATGTCCTCTCTCAGCATTGATAGACTTATTTATTACAAATTTTCTGTTTTGAGTAAGTCAGGATAGGCTAGGTTATGCCATGTTAACAAATTTCCCCCACAGGGAGCTCTGCTTCTCATGCTCACTTGGGACCCAGGCAGCTGGGTATCAGGCTGAAGTAGGTGGAAAATGTGTGAATCACTCTCGTGCTCTTAAATAGCTTAAATAGGAGCTTAAATAGCTTAAATAGAAGCTCTTAAAGCTTCTACTGGAAATGACACATCACTTCTATTCATATTTCATTGACCAAACAAATCACGCGGCCCTGCCTAACTCTAAGGATGTTACGGAAGTGCAATCCCACAATGTTTCCAGTAACCATCATAGTACATGTTTACAGCTCTTCTTACAGAATTTTCTGTGTTCTATTGTGTGAATTTTCTATATGCCCAAATAGGAAGGAAACTCTTAAATGGAAAGAAATAATTTTAAATTGCCTCTAAAAGGTCTATCTTGCAACTCTGGCATGGTGCACATGTGGAGTTCTTACTGATAGACCCAATCTCCTTAATGAAATATTGAGAAGTGAGGCTCAAAATTTCATAACATAGACCAAAGGAAAAATTTAAATGAACTTTTAAGATAATTGAGACAGAAGCTATTGTGGTATCAATACAACTCAATTTAACTATTTACTAAATAATGTGGAAAAAAGTGAAAATAAGTTGATAGTCACCGCTAAATCAGAATTGCTCTGTTTTTTGCTGTATTGACATAATAAGGCATAAGAAATACTCCAAGTATCACATAAACATGGCCAATATTCCTTCAGAAAGCAGAATTTGCTGGTAGCATTATTTTTAAAATATTTATTTATTTATTTATTTATTTATTTATTTATTGAGTGTGCATGTGTACATGAGCAGGGGAGGGGCAGAGAGAGAGGGAGAGAGGGAGAATCCCAAGCAGGCTCTGCCTTGTCAGCACAGAGCCAGAAGTGGCTTAACTCACAAACTGTGATATCATGACCTGAGCTGAAATCAAGAGTTGGACACTTAACCAACTGAGCCATCCAGGTACCCCCAGAATTTTATGGTGGCATTATTACTAAAAACTGGGACATACAGATGCTCGTGTGGGTTCTCAGGCTGTCTAGGAAGTACCTAAAAAGTGGCAAAAACCAAACACAGGGTATGATTATGAAAATGTAACCTTGGGCTGAAATATAGTTTTGGCTCAAGATGACACTAATATTTCTTATAGCTTATCATCTGTTACATGGAAGCCATTGGACAGGACATCCTTATTTTTCATCTTCCATTTTCTAACCACCTGGTCCTGAAACATACATGCACACGTGCACACACGTACACACACACACACACACACACACACACACAGAGCTCATGCAATTTCATTCATGTTGGCAACTTTGCTGTCATTAGGAATTAGTCTACCAACTTACTTTCTCTTTAGAGAAACTAAAAAAAAAAGCCCCAAACTCATTTCACCCACTGAACCAGATGAAACCTATAACTGTTCCCGTAATGTTAACAAATTATTATAAAATAATAAGTAGCAAAAGAAAACACGCTCATTTACTCCTGAAGAAGTTTAATGTTAATCTTTTGAAAAGTATGCTCTGAGCCCATTGTGGCCACTACCAATGGCTTTGGTGCGTTATTCTCATCCCAGTGACAACAGAAGAGTTGGCTGCAGATCTGAAGTACAGATTCCCTATTTGCCCTTCAGAATGTCTGCCTGAACTAATTTATTGCTCAACTTGAAAAGCCATTTTTTATAACTCACTGCAGTTGTACCTCCTATGTTTCTCCAACTCTCCTGCAAAGGCTATTGAGAAATCAGTTTTGTAGATTTCTCTACTATAAGTGACTAAGGAAATCACACGTTCATTGTTACCTAATGAGGACAAAATGGAAACACTTTGAAGCCCAGCACCTACCTCCCAACACACACAGACACCTGCCTCATGTCCCTTCTGTCTCAGGGTGCACAGAGGACGGCCTTCAGAGGCTGCCTCCCTTTGCCCTTCATCAATCCTGTGACCGTATCATTCCCAAGGAAATCTCAGTTTCCAGGCAGCAAAGGATACATACAAAGATAAGATCATTGTGAGAGTTCCCCCCCGCCCCCGGCCCCCCTCCACTACCTGGGCAGTTAAGATTTTCCTAGGACTTATAAATCTGCCAGCATTTATTAAAATTTCTGGTTTGATGTCAGCTTATTTGTGATCATGCCCAAGACTGAGGGGGCCCACAATCCAGCCAGGAGGTGTGGCTAATTCCGATGGTCTCTCCCCCTAGCTTTTGAGCAGCAGGAAGCTCTCAGGTTCTGGGGAGGAGGTCCTCCAGCAATTTGGATGATGTTCCTCTGCTCTTCCCAGTCACACTGTGCAGAACTGGGGTCTGGTGTTCATGTCTCACCTGAATTCATTTCCTCGATTTGCTCTGGAATGTCCTTGGATGGGATCGCTCTCTCATGTCCAGTGGCTTGGGTATCCTGATTCTTGGGCTTGGCTCCCAAGTTGACTCTGACCCTGACTTACAGCAGATGCTAGAGGCCAAGAAACCTGCAGCCTTGGCAAAACCTGAGACGCTGACGTTTCACATTGAGACTCAGGAAGGAGGGAACCTCTAAGTGAATGTGTTTTTTTGAGTACTGGTTAAAATCATGCCCAACTCTTTCTGGTGGTTAGCTCTGGGCTGTGGGATTTTGGGAGATATTTGCTTTTTTCCTTCAACTTACCTGCACTTTCTGTGGTGGGCGTGCATTGATAAAATGCATGATGCTGTTCAGAAATTGCCCCTTTGATGTGCCCGGGTGGCTCAGTTGGTTGAGTGTCCGACTCCGACTCAGGTGATGATCTCACGGTTCATGAGTTCAAGCCCTGCATCAGACTGTGCTGACAGCTCAGAGTCCAGAGCCCGCTTTAGATTCTGTGTCTCCCTCTCTCGCTCTGCCCCTTCCCCGTGCTCTCTCTCTCTCAAGAATAAATAATAAAACATTAAAAAAAAGAAATTGCCCTGTTGTCATGGTGCTGATGTTATTGGGGCTGTTGTTGTTTCTGATAGATAGAAATCCAGGCTGGACACCAAGGTAATGCAAGTGATGTTTACATTGTTTGATAAGTGTTCTTACTTCTTCACCCCTAGAAAATTTAAACACAAAAGTATTCTATGTGATTAATAGGTTCAGAGAGTAGAAAGGTATCCTGCCTGGTTACCTCCTTTCTATCCCTTCTGGTGGCTGCCCTGGCTCACAGCACGTTGAAAATGGTAATTATAAAAGAAAACCATGGTGCCTTACTGTAAGAGGAGTATTCAGGTCTGTCTTATCTAATGTCAGACCCACTCTCTGCCTCAGGCTAGCCACACTCCTCAGCTTCCCGGATTTCATCAGGGTCAACGGAATGGTCGTGTCCCTTTGGTTTCTCCCCATCTCCTTCAGAAACTTTTAGCTTATGCCCATAACACAAATTGCAAACTGCAGTCACATATTCCTAAATGGTCTGCATGTCCCTTTGCATGGATGTGCACATGTGACTTTGGCACTCTTCCCATCAAGATAAGGAGCCTATTTAATGGAATTTGGGCAGGCCCTGGAACTTGTTTTGCCAATAAAATATAGAGGAAGCAATGTTACATGACATTCAAGGCTAGGCTATAAAAGGCTTTGGATCTTCTGCATTTGCTGCCTTCAAATGCTGCCCAGAGACCATTATAAGATGTTCTAGCCTACCAGAGAATGAGGTCCACGCAAGAGCCTGAAGGCCTCCAGCCAACTGCTAGTCATATGAGGGAGGCCATCTTACCAGCCTGGTATACCTTTACACTGAACACAACCAAATGGAGCCCAGGCAAAAAATAAATCATGTTGTTGGTTTGCAGATGGTGATTATACAGCAATAGGTCACTGAGAAACCCAATGCCTTTTAGAGATGGAAATACCAAAGTCCAGTTCATGTAGATACACAGCACAATCTGGCTGTGGCAGTGGCATTGATCATAGGTCAGGTAGGTAAGCAGCGACCAGAACACAAGGCCTATGTCCCATGGTCAGGAGTTTAGACTTAATCCTAAAAGCAGCCAGAGGAAGGTTTAGGCAAGAGATCAACATGGTCAGATTTTCATTTTGGAACATCATCTGTCGCAAACCCAGAATGGCTTGGCAGGTATGAAGGCTGGAGGCAGGAAGGTCACTGGGAGGCTACTGCAATCTATTGAAGAATTGATGGTAGGCTGAGGAGTGTGGCAGGTGTCTGGAAGATTTGAGAGAGGGGGAAATTGGTGGGGCTTGCTGATTGGACAAGGAAAGCAGGTGGAGAATGGTGCTGCCCGGAAGGTGGAAGCCCCTTGGCAGGGGGAGGACGCTGGAAAGGATAGATGTTGAGTTCAGTGTTGTGTGGGCTGTTTGTGGAAGAGGCGTTCCATTGGAGAATGATGATGAGCTTTATATAGAGGCCTGCTTCTAAAGAAGCCAGAAGTGAACTTACGATAAAATGGAATCCACCAATAATTGTCAATTTTAAATAAAAAGTATTTTTCTTTCTAGTTAAAAGAAGTACCATGCAAGTCAGAGAGCCAGAATTTTATTTCTGCTGGCCGAAGATTATGGTATAACCTTTAGAAAGGAACGTAAACACTGATCTTAAACATTAGCTTGTAAAGCTCATAAGAGAACAAGGAGGATTGTGTTTCATGATTTACGTACGAGGAGTAACATTTTAGAGTTGATTTCTTTTTTTTTTTTTTTTTTAATTTATTTATTTTTTATTTATTTTTTTTTTTTTTATGAAATTTATTGACAAATTGGTTTCCATACAACACCCAGTGCTCATCCCAAAAGGTGCCCTCCTCAATACCCATCACCCACCCTCTCCTCCCTCCCACCCACCATCAACCCTCAGTTTGTTCTCAGTTTTTAAGTCTCTTATGCTTTGGCTCTCTCCCATTCTAACCTCTTTTTTTTTTTTTTTTCCTTCCCCTCCCCCATGGGTTCCTGTGAAGTTTCTCAGGATCCACATAAGAGTGAAACCATATGGTATCTGTCTTTCTCTGTATGGCTTATTTCACTTAGCATCACACTCTCCAGTTCCATCCACGTTGCTACGAAAGGCCATATTTCATTTTTTCTCATTGCCACGTAATATTCCATTGTGTATATAAACCACAATTTCTTTATCCATTCATCAGTTGATGGACATTTAGGCTCTTTCCATAATTTGGCTATTGTTGAGAGTGCTGCTATGAACATTGGGGTACAAGTGGCCCTATGCATCAGTGCTCCTGTATCCCTTGGATAAATTCCTAGCAGTGCTATTGCTGGGTCATAGGGTAGGTCTATTTTTAATTTTCTGAGGAACCTCCACACTGCTTTCCAGAGCGGCTACACCAATTTGCATTCCCACCAACAGTGCAAGAGGGTTCCCGTTTCTCCACATCCTCTCCAGCATCTATAGTCTCCGGATTTGTTCATTTTGGCCACTCTGACTGGCGTGAGGTGATACCTGAGTGTGGTTTTGATTTGTATTTCCCTGATAAGGAGCGACGCTGAACATCTTTTCATGTGCCTGTTGGCCATCCGGATGTCTTCTTTAGAGAAGTGTCTATTCATGTTTTCTGCCCATTTCTTCACTGGGTTATTTGTTTTTCGGGTGTGGAGTTTGGTGAGCTCTTTATAGATTTTGGATACTAGCCCTTTGTCCGATATGTCATTTGCGAATATCTTTTCCCATTCCGTTGGTTGCCTTTTAGTTTTGTTGGTTGTTTCCTTGGCTGTGCAGAAGCTTTTTATCTTCATAAGGTCCCAGTAATTCACTTTTGCTTTTAATTCCCTTGCCTTTGGGGATGTGTCGAGTAAGAGATTGCTACGGCTGAGGTCAGAGAGGTCTTTTCCTGCTTTCTCCTCTAAGGTTTTGATGGTTTCCTGTCTCACATTTAGGTCCTTTATCCATTTTGAGTTTATTTTTGTGAATGGTGTGAGAAAGTGGTCTAGTTTCAACCTTCTGCATGTTGCTGTCCAGTTCTCCCAGCACCATTTGTTAAAGAGGCTGTCTTTTTTCCATTGGATGTTCTTTCCTGCTTTGTCAAAGATGAGTTGGCCATACGTTTGTGGGTCTAGTTCTGGGGTTTCTATTCTATTCCATTGGTCTATGTGTCTGTTTTGGTGCCAATACCATGCTGTCTTGATGATGACAGCTTTGTAGTAGAGGCTAAAGTCTGGGATTGTGATGCCTCCTGCTTTGGTCTTCTTCTTCAAAATTCCTTTGGCTATTCGGGGCCTTTTGTGGTTCCATATGAATTTTAGGATTGCTTGTTCTAGTTTCGAGAAGAATGCTGGTGCAATTTTGATTGGGATTGCATTGAATGTGTAGATAGCTTTGGGTAGTATTGACATTTTGACAATATTTATTTTTCCAATCCATGAGCAGGGAATGTCTTTCCATTTCTTTAAATCTTCTTCAATTTCCTTCATAAGCTTTCTATAATTTTCAGCATACAGATCCTTTACATCTTTGGTTAGATTTATTCCTAGGTATTTTATGCTTCTTGGTGCAATTGTGAATGGGATCAGTTTCTTTATTTGTCTTTCTGTTGCTTCATTGTTAGTGTATAAGAATGCAACTGATTTCTGTACATTGATTTTGTATCCTGCAACTTTGCTGAATTCCTGTATCAGTTCTAGCAGACTTTTGGTGGAGTCTATCGGATTTTCCATGTATAATATCATGTCATCTGCAAAAAGCGAAAGCTTGACTTCATCTTTGCCAATTTTGATGCCTTTGATTTCCTTTTGTTGTCTGATTGCTGATGCTAGAACTTCCAGCACTATGTTAAACAGCAGCGGTGAGAGTGGGCATCCTTGTCGTGTTCCTGATCTCAGGGAAAAAGCTCTCAGTTTTTCCCCGTTGAGGATGATGTTAGCTGTGGGCTTTTCATAAATGGCTTTTATGATCTTTAAGTATGTTCCTTCTATCCCGACTTTCTCAAGGGTTTTTATTAAGAAAGGGTGCTGGATTTTGTCGAAGGCCTTTTCTGCATCGATTGACAGGATCATATGGTTCTTCTCTTTTTTTTTGTTAATGTGATGTATCACGTTGATTGATTTGCGAATGTTGAACCAGCCCTGCATCCCAGGAATGAATCCCACTTGATCATGGTGTATAATTCTTTTTATATGCCGTTGAATTCGATTTGCTAGTACCTTATTGAGAATTTTTGCATCCATATTCATCAGGGATATTGGCCTGTAGTTCTCTTTTTTTACTGGGTCTCTGTCTGGTTTAGGAATCAAAGTAATACTGGCTTCATAGAATGAGTCTGGAAGTTTTCCTTCCCTTTCTATTTCTTGGAATAGCTTGAGAAGGATAGGTATTATCTCTGCTTTAAACGTCTGGTAGAACTCCCCTGGGAAGCCATCTGGTCCTGGACTCTTATTTGTTGGGAGATTTTTGATAACCGATTCAATTTCTTTGCTGGTTATGGGTCTGTTCAAGCTTTCTATTTCCTCCTGATTGAGTTTTGGAAGAGTGTGGTTGTTCAGGAATTTGTCCATTTCTTCCAGGTTGTCCAGTTTGTTGGCATATAATTTTTCATAGTATTCCCTGATAATTGTTTGTATCTCTGAGGGATTGGTTGTAATAATTCCATTTTCATTCATGATTTTATCTATTTGGGTCATCTCCCTTTTCTTTTTGAGAAGCCTGGCTAGAGGTTTGTCAATTTTGTTTATTTTTTCAAAAAACCAACTCTTGGTTTCGTTGATCTGCTCTACAGTTTTTTTAGTTTCTATATTGTTTATTTCTGCCCTGATCTTTATTATTTCTCTTCTTCTGCTGGGCTTAGGCTGCCTTTGCTGTTCTGCTTCTAGTTCCTTTAGGTGTGCTGTTAGATTTTGTATTTGGGATTTTTCTTGTTTCTTGAGATAGGCCTGGATTGCAATGTATTTTCCTCTCAGGACTGCCTTTGCTGCGTCCCAAAGCATTTGGATTGTTGTATTTTCATTTTCATTTGTTTCCATATATTTTTAAATTTCTTCTCTAATTGCCTGGTTGGCCCACTCATTCGTTAGTAGGGTGTTCTTTAACCTCCATGCTTTTGGAGGTTTTCCAGACTTTTTTCTGTGGTTGATTTCAAGCTTCATAGCATTGTGGTCTGAAAGTATGCATGGTATAATTTCAATTCTTGTAAACTTATGAAGGGCTGTTTTGTGACCCAGTATATGATCTATCTTGGAGAATGTTCCATGTGCACTCGAGAAGAAAGTATATTCTGTTGCTTTGGGATGCAGAGTTCTAAATATATCTGTCAAGTCCATCTGATCCAATGTCTCATTCAGGGCCCTTGTTTCTTTATTGACCGTGTGTCTAGATGATCTATCCATTTCTGTAAGTGGTGTATTAAAGTCCCCTGCAATTACCACATTCTTATCAATAAGGTTGCTTATGTTTATGAGTAATTGTTTTATATATTTGGGGGCTCCGGTATTCGGTGCATAGACATTTATAATTGTTAGCTCTTCCTGATGGATAGACCCTGTAACTATTATATAATGTCCTTCTTCATCTCTTGTTACAGCCTTTAATTTAAAGTCGAGTTTGTCTGATATAAGTATGGCTACTCCAGCTTTCTTTTGGCTTCCAGTCGCATGATAAATAGTTCTCCATCCCCTCACTCTCAATCTAAAGGTGTCCTCAGGTCTAAAATGAGTCTCTTGTAGACAGCAAATAGATGGGTCTTGTTTTTTTATCCATTCTGATACCCTATGTCTTTTGGTTGGCGCATTTAATCCATTTACATTCAGTGTGATTATAGAAAGATACGGGTTTAGAGTCATTGTGATGTCTGTATGTTTTATGCTTGTAGTGATGTCTCTGGGACTTTGTCTCACAGGGTCCCCCTTAGGATCTCTTGTAGGGCTGGTTTAGTGGTGACAAATTCCTTCAGTTTTTGTTTGTTTGGGAAGACCTTTATCTCTCCTTCTATTCTAAATGACAGACTTGCTGGATAAAGGATTCTCGGCTGCATATTTTTTCTGTCTAGCACCCTGAAAATCTCGTGCCAATTCTTTCTGGCCTGCCAAGTTTCAAAAGAGAGATCAGTCACGAGTCTTATAGGTCTCCCTTTATATGTGAGGGCACGCTTACCCCTTGCTGCTTTCAGAATTTTCTCTTTATCCTTGTATTTTGCCAGTTTCACTATGATATGTCGTGCAGAAGATCGATTCAAGTTACGTCTGAAGGGAGTTCTCTGTGCCTCTTGGATTTCAATGCCTTTTTCCTTCCCCAGTTCAGGGAAGTTCTCAGCTATGATTTCTTCAAGTACCCCTTCAGCACCTTTCCCTCTCTCTTCCTCCTCTGGGATACCAATTATGCGTATATTATTTCTTTTTAGTGTATCACTTAGTTCTCTAATTTTCCCCTCATACTCCTGGATTTTTTTATCTCTCTTTTTCTCAGCTTCCTCTTTTTCCATAACTTTATCTTCTAGTTCACCTATTCTCTCCTCTGCCTCTTCAAGCCGAGCTGTGGTGGTTTCCATTTTGTTATGCATTTCGTTTAAAGCGTTTTTCAGCTCCTCGTGACTGTTCCTTAGTCCCTTGATCTCTGTAGCAAGAGATTCTCTGCTGTCCTGTATACTGTTTTCAAGCCCAGCGATTAATTTTATGACTATTATTCTAAATTCACTTTCTGTTATATTATTTAAATCCTTTTTGATCAGCTCATTAGCTGTTGTTATTTCCTGGAGATTCTTCTGAGGGGAGTTCTTCCGCTTGGTCATTTTGGATAGTCCCTGGAGTGGTGCGGACCTGCAGGGTACTTCCCCTGTGCTGTAGTGTATAACTGGAGTTGGTGGGCGGGGCCGCAGTCAGACCTGATGTCTGTCCCCAGCCCACCGCTGGGGCCACGGTCAGACTGGTGTGTGCCTTCTCTTCCCCTCTCCTAGGGGCGGGATTCACTGTGGGGTGGTGTGGCTCGTCTGGGCTACTTGCACCGTGCCAGGCTTGTGATGCTGGGGATCTGGCGTATTAGCTGGGGTGGGTAGGCAAGGTGCTCGGGGGCAGGAGGGGCAGGCTTAGATCGCTTCTCCTTAGGTGATCCACTTCAGGAGGGGCCCTGTGGCAGCGGGAGGGAGTCAGATCCGCTGCCGGAGGTTTGGCTCCGCCGAAGCGCAGAGTTGGGTGTTTGCGCGGAGCGAGCAAGTTCCCCGGCAGGAACAGGTTCTCTTTGGGATTTCGGCTGGGGGATGGGCGGGGGAGATGGCGCTGGCGAGCGCCTTTGTTCCCCACCAAACTGAGCTCTGTCGTCAGGGGGCTCAGCAGCTCTCCCTCCCTTTGTCCTCCAGCCTTCCCGCTTTCCGAGCAGAGCTGTTAACTTATGACCTCCCAGACGCTAAGTCGCGCTTGTTGTGGGAACACAGTCCGTCAGGCCCCTCCGCTTTTGCAAGCCAGACTCGGTGGCTGTGTTTGGCCGGCGAGCCGCCCCTCCGCCCCGGCTCCCTCCCGCCAGTCCGTGGAGCGCGCACCGCCTCGCCGCCCTTCCTACCCTCTTCCGTGGGCCTCTCGTCTGCGTTTGGCTCCGGCGACTCCGTTCTGCTAATCCTCTGGAGGTTTTCTGGGTTATTTAGGCAGATGTAGATGGAATCTAAGTGATCAGCAGGACGTGCGGTGAGCCCAGCGTCCTCCTAAGCCGCCATCTTGCCGCCGACCCCTAGAGTTGATTTCATGGGGGAATTCATTAAGCCAATAGAGAGCCATGCCATTTTAACTGTAGTGTTTAAATATCTTTAGCTCTGATTTTTTAATTAGCAGAAGCAAATAAAGAGAGCTTCATTTTAACTGTGGGAAATCACTCTTCTGTACATCAAGTGACTTCAAATTTGTCCTGATGCTGCTGTCCTAGGAATCACTGCAATTACCAACATCATTATTAATTTCCTGAGTATAAGTCCATACTTTGCCTCAGTTTCTCTCTTGTGAGTTGGACATGGGGATAAGACCTACTAACAGGTTTTATTGATAGCCTCTGGAATAGCTACCAGAGGAACAGCTATCAATGTGAAGTAACAGACAAAATATGTAATTTTTTTTTTTTAGTGCCAGAAGAGACATTAGAGATTTTTCACCTATCCCCTTCCCTGTGACTCACACTCTCTCTGACACACACACACACACACACACACACACACACACACTAACTCCACTTTGATGCAGACACAAAGAATCTTCATACAAGCTCCTTATTATTGAGCACTTCTTAGGTACCAGGCACTGATTCTAAATATTTCACATGTAGTAGTTTAGTTAATCCTCAAAGTTCGATAGAGTAGATGCTGTTACTATTCCCTTTTATTTTACTAATGAGGAAGTGAGGTACAGAGAGGGTTAGTAACTTGCTCAAGGTTACCAAGCTAGTGATTGGTGCAGCAGGGACTCCAAGGAGGCAAGCTGGTTCCCAGACCAACCAAGAGTGAGGTGTTGTCAGGACCCCAGGAAGCTGAAAAGGGTCAAGTGGAACTCAGCCTCAGCTACAAAATTCCACTGCAAGATTTCCTCCCACCTTCCCAGCCTTGCTCCCAAACAAATAAGAGCAGATTAGGAAGCAGTCACAGCTGGGTCCTCCCCTCTTCCCTCCAATCTGACCCCCTCCCCAGATTTGGCATCAGTCTGTGTCAGCCCCAGGGGGTTGCACCCAGTCACCCCTGGGAAGGCAGCACAGGCCAGGGCCAGAAGGCTGGTCTTCCCCCAGACCTCTCCTCTCTGTTCACATCACCCAAGCAAGTAGCTTTCTCGTGAAGTCCTTCCCTGAACCCCCTAGAGCAACCCCCCACTCTTACAGCCTGCTTTCTTTTTCCTCAAAGTCTTTATTGCTACCTGACATTGTATTACACTCTCTAACTGTCCCCCTCCTTGAAAAAACCTCTGCGAAGGAAGGGATTTCTCCTGTCCCAGCTCTCAGAGCTCTGGCACCTATCATACTGACACACAGTAGAGGCTCCTTAAATATCTAGTGTATGATGAAGTGTGCTGGACTCAGCCTCCCCCAGGGCCAGGACTTGGCCATACTTAGCATAAGTATGGTGGTCCTCAGAGAATTCAGCCACACTAAGCCCGGCCCTGAGCCAGGCTGGATAGTGGGGTCTCACGGCCCCAGTCCTAGCCTGAGACCTTGCTGATTTGATCTCCATCATACTGTGGGGACCAGCTTGAAGCTTTCATTTGCTTTTCACTGGGAAGCTGCTGAGCATGGGACCGAGGACGGGAAGCTGTACTTCCTGTAGTCTCAGTGTGGCCTGGGCACCCATGAGGGCTGCAGTGTGCTGTATGCTCCACCAGTTCTTCTAGGGTGAAGGCCTGACCAGCTGTCTGGGGAAAGGACATTCTCCAGTCCCAAGGAGGGTGTGCTCCAACGGGGAAAGTTCAACAATAACAGAGTCTTTAAGAGCTTGTGTTTTGAGCTTACCTTAAAAATTCTGGTTCTGACTCTTCCAAATACTGTGAGTTAACTTCTTTGAGCACTTTTTCTTATCCATTTAGTGAAAAGAACTATACTTATTTTGTGAGGTAGTTCTTTGGATTCACCAAATAGTAGTCATTATTGCAAAAGAGTCACCTATTTCTGAAGTGGGCAACTCGACCTTTTTCTGGGAGCTTTTTGGTATGATTTCAGGTATCTGGTGGGATTTTGTGAATGGGTTTATTGTAAATAATTTTCATGGTTCAGATTGTTATTAAACAACACGATTTCCAAAGTACATTCCATAGGGCGTTCATTAGAGGGATGTTAATAGATATCACTCAAAAGTAGGCAAATGTTGCAGTGCTTGTATAGTCTGTAGAAGCCGAGTGGCTGCTGCAAATATCCAAGAGGGGTATTTTCCCAAATTCATGAGGTCACTGTTAACTTTCAACAGAGCAAAGATCAATTTTATTTAAGTTTAAAAAAAGTTTATTCAGGAATAGCAGAGGAATGGCTCTTTGGGACAAGCAAACTATCATGAACCACCAGCAAGTCCAAAGAGACTTTTATTAGGTTTTAGGAGGAAACTGGGTAGGGTTGTTCTGAACAAGAGTTTATCTGAGAAGGAGAATCTGAGGTTGTGAGGGTCTCATTGGCTGTAAGTGGTGGTTAGTGCATTGCTGCTGGGGCATGAAGGGATCTTCCTTCCTTTTCTTTTTTTTTAATTAAAAAAATGTTTCATGTTTATTTTTGAGAGACAGAGTGCTAGTGGGGGAGGGGCAGAGAGAGAGGGAGGCACAGAATCTGAAGCAGGCTCCAGGCTCTGAACTATCAGCACAGAGCCCGACACAGAGTTTGAACTCATGAACTCATGAGATCATGACCTGAGCTGAAGTCAGATGCTCAACCAACTGAGCCACCCAGGTACCTCCTTCCTTCCTTTTCTTAAATGCAGAGGGTAAGTTCCTATGTGAAAAGTGCCCTGCCTTATGGAAATAACATTATCTTCCTTCTTTCTGTTGGTTACTGGCTGTGTTGAGTGGTTCGTGTGTGAAAACTCCCCCGTCAGAGCTTGCTATTTGAAATCAGGTTTTCTTTATTTACTTTCACATCACAGACTCTTCTTTCAGTGGAGTGCTCAATAGAACTCATGTTCCATGGAAAGTATTTTGAGAAATACTACTGAGAAAAGAAAATGACTAGGTTCTGCATCAGGGGAAATATCTAGCATCATATCATATTACACAATCAAGTCCCATCTGTGAAAATCATCTCATTATTCACAGACTGTAGGTCAGGTAGTGGGGCTGAAGGGAAAATGGCCATTTTGAATGGTCCATACCAAGCTAGTGGGGTGGCTCAGAGTCCTATCTGGCCGGTCATGAGTGAAGAGACTATACGATCAAATGCATTTCCATAGCTAAGAAATCCTGAGAAGAACTTATAAAGTAGGCTGTGACGGTCAATATATTTTAAATTCAAGAGTCTCCCTGTCATGGTTATGGCCACAGTTACTGTTTAGGCCTCAGGGTTGCTTTAGGGAGAACCAATTTCATACCTAAGCCACACTGATTTTAAGTGAAATATCGGAAACCATTGTTGAAATTGCATAGAGGTCATCAGCCAGCAGGTGAGGTCCAAATGCCTGTTACGTTCCTTGAGCTGAAGTGTCTCTAATGTCCTTATTTGCAAATCCATTTGACTCAGAAAGTACATGCACAAAGGTCACCACCTGGTTTTCATTTGAGGTCTTTATTAAAATGGGTTCCAAGCCATTCATTGAAAAACAAAGTGAAATCAAAGATTTTGTTGGTAGAGACAAACTGGATTTTTAATAAGTGCTGGCTGCAGAAAGAATTGTTCTTTTTTTGGATAAGAATTTCTGTTCCACTTCTCTACCCCCCCCTCCCCCCGATTCTCTTTGTTTCAGATCTGGATTCAAATGCTAGCTCCACAAGCCACAATATCTCAGAAGCACCCTTGAGTCAGAATACATTTAACCTCTTTAGCCTTGGCTTTCTTACCTGAAAATGGGGTGATATTTATGCCTGACTCAGAGGGCTGTAAGGTCAGAGGGACAGAAAGTGCAGTTAGTGGTTCCACTGTCACTCTGAGCACCCCTGCCGCTGTGTCCTTCCGTTTACTGGAGAGAGTGTGAGGTGACATTCTTCTTGTGCAGTAGTTCAAAATACAATGAAAATATTAGCACTGGTTTCCCAATGAAATCATAGGCAGATGACCAGAATGTATAATGCAGAAGGTAGGAACTGCTATGCTTAAAGAAGTGGGGACTGGGACAGGGGAGGAATCTGATCCCAACCTGCACTGCTCCTCAGGGCCACTTAAGCCTCTTTGGAACAGTAGCTTTGGCAACTCATGCCTGAAAATTAAATGATATTTTGGGGCAGAAGTTGAACACTCTTGGAAGTAAGGAGGCTCTCGCAGCTGAGCCAGCAGCTCCTGGACCTGCTTATTCAGAGCTCAGTCCTGCTTTGCCTGGGGCCAGCTCCTGGAGGATCAAGAGAAGCTGTCCAGCCTTCTGTTGTGTCTGGTATGTAGAACCCAGAGGAAGCTTGGCATTCTCTAGAAGTTGGAATTTACACAATGGTGGGCTTAACCTCAGAGTGATGACTTGGGGCCCAGGCAGGTAGCCGAGATTGCTACCAGTTTGACCCACATCTCTCCCTTCATATAGTTTCTATCTTTCTGCATCCATTTATTAAACAGATACTTATCTAGTAATAAGTATTATTAGATACTAAGCCAGGAGCTGAGGAGATAAATAAAACACTGTCCCTGTCCTCCAGGGGCTTTTAGCCTATTAGGATGGCAGAGGTACATTGTAATAAACACCGAGCATCTCATGAATGCTGCAAATGGCATGTGCAGAGCGATGGGGTGTAGAGAGAATAACTGGTGCAAGTCTAAATTTTTGATATAGGCAAACACAGACTCAGAGACTTTATTGTTAGCAGATCTATAGTATTTCATGCTAACTCTCCTTTTTTTTTTCTTGTCCCTAATATCATTCTTCCTTCAGATCATGATCACAGAATTTGAGAAGAGGATAGACTGAAAATGGACCTTTCTGCAAGTTTTTTCTTGCGAACAAACATTTGCTTTCCTCTTGGAGGCTGGTTATAGTGATGGCTACCATTTATTGACTGCTTATTATCCATTGAACTTTTGCTAAGGCCCTTTAGGTATCTCATTGACTCTTTATGATAACACCACAACAAAGACACTTTATATGAAGAAGAAAAGGGGAGATTCAAAGTAATCAAGAGATCTTTTTTTCCACACAGGTAGCAAATTGTAGAATTTCGATGTGAGCTTAGGTTTGTCTGACCCCAGACAAACCCCAGTTTAGGTTTGTCTGAGCTTAGGTCTTGTGCTGGTTGTTTTATATGTCAACTCAACTGGACTAAGGGTTTCTTAGATAGCTGGTCACACATTATTTCTGGGTGTGTCTGTAAGAGTATTTCTGGAAAATATTAGCATTTGATTCAGTAGTCTGAGTAAAGAAATCAACCCTAATCAACATGGGTGGACACCACTGAGGGCCTCAACAGAACAAAAAGGTGAATGAAGAGCAAATTCTCTCTTTCCTCTTGATCTGGGACATCTATATTTTCCTGCTCCCATTGGAGTGCATGGTTCTGTTTCAATTATAGTATTTTTTCCCTTCTTTACACTCTTCCATTCCCACCTATCCTTCTTCTCAGAGAAGCTGTTCTATCAATAGCAGAAAAAGTGTGCTTGGGCACAGCTGATAGGACCAGGGACGGACACTTGAGGCAGATGCTGCTTAACTAGCAATTGGGGATTGCAAGACAGTGGAAACTGAGCTGGAAGGTTCTGCTGATTATCGTGATCAGACTGCCATTTTGGAGTAACTTTGATGGGCCCAGAAATGGATGAGTGAGCAGAGAAGTCAGTCTGCAGATGGAAAAGGATGGAGGAAGATGGCAGCAGAGTAGGAGGACCCTAGGCTCACCTTATCCCACAAATACAGCTAGGTAACTAGCAAATCATCCTAAATACCCAGAAATTGACCTGAAGGTGGACAGAACAAACTCCATAGTGAGAGGAAGAGAAGAGGCCACATCAAAAAAGGTAGCAAGTGTGGAGATGTGGTTTGGGGAGAAATGGACCCCGGCTGCTGTGGAGGGGAGAGAGCCATGGTCATGGAGAAGGGAAAGAGAGAGAGGAGCACACAGGGGTGCACACAAGAATGTTTCCCTATTGCCACTGGCTTGGAAAACAAGAGGGCTGAATTTTGTGAAGTGCTGCAACCAGTGGGGCTTAACGCCTGGAGTTTTAAAGGTCAGAGGGCTTGGCTGGGATAGAACCCCGAGGGCACTGTGCCACTATTGGGGAGAAGGCAGGCAAACAACCTGAGGGCAGATAGCATGGAAACAGTGATCTGAAGAGTGCCTAGTGCACAGAGTGGGGAGGTTATTTGTTCTTGGAGTGTGTCCCTGAGAGGCAGCATTCACAGAGGCACCTCTTTGGGAACAAAGGAGCTGGCCAGCACCATTTCTCTCCCCTGCCCTTCGGCATAAAGGCAGAGCCACCTCTGGAAGCAGCCTAGCACCAAAAACTGGCTGCCTAACTTGCTTACAATAAGCCAACCCCCATGCATTCTGGTGGAACTGCCCTTCTCAGTCATGGTTACCTCAGTCCCAGTGTGGCAGACCTCTCCCCCAGAAGAGCGGCACAAGCCCCTGACCATACTGTGTCTCCCAACCAGAGAGTTTTGCATGGCCTCAGTTCTGGTGGAAGTGGTGACAGGTCTCATCTTGCAAGAAGACCAGAGCATACCTAGGTAAAACTCACTGCATTCAGGCCAGAGATCAAACACTGCCCAGAGCATGCAAGGAGAACCGTGGCAGATGGCTAGCCTAATGGATACAGCAGTCAGAACTCAAGAGTAGAGTGCATGCAGCACACATTGGAGACACTCACTGGGGCACCAGGCCCTGGGCACTATAAGACCTCTTCTTTATAAGGCCATTACTTTCCTGAGCAGGAGACGTAACTGGCATTTCTAACACATAGAAGAAGGCAGAGACTTAGACAAAATGAAAAGACAGAGGAATTTATCCCAGATGAAAGAACAAGATTAGGCCACGACCAGAGAGCTAAATGAAACAGATATAAGTAACATGCCTAATGGAGAATTTAAAGCAACAATCATAAGGATACTCACTGGACTTGAGAAAAGAATGGAAGATATCAGTGAGACACCTACCACAGAGATAAGGAGCTAAAAAAATCAATCAGAGGTGAATAATGCAATAAACAAGATTAGAAATACCCTTGATGCAGTGGACAGCAGGCTTGAAGATGTAGAGGAATGAGTTAATGACCTAGAAGAAAAAGTAGAGAAGAAAAGAGAGAAGAGGACTGGAGTAAGAAAAAGTAATACGAAGCAATGAAACTGAAAGTAAGAGAGAAAGAATTATGCAAAATGAGAATAGACATAGGAAATTTAGTGATTCCATCAAATGTAATAACATTCGTATTACATAAGTACCAGAAGCAGAAGCAGAAGCAGAAGAAGAAGGGGGTAGATAAAAGGGGGTGGAAAATTTATTTGAAGAAATAATAACTGAAATCTTTCCTAATCTGGGGAAGGAAATAGGTATACAGATCCAGCAGGCACACAGAACCCCCATCAATATCAACATAAGCAGGGCAACCAAGAAATATTGTAATTAAATTTGCAAAATAAGTGAAAGAGAAAAAAATTTAAAAGCAGAAAGACAAAAGAAGTCAGTAATGTATAAGGGAAACCCATAAGGCTAGCAGATTTTTCAACAGAAACTTGGAAAGCCAAAAGGGAGTAGTATGATATATTCAAAGTGCTGAGTGGGAAAAGTATGCAGCCAAGAATACTCTATCCAGCAAGACTATCATTCAGGATAGAAGGAGAGATCAAGAGTTTCCCAGACAAAGAAAAACTAAAGAGTTCATGATCACTAAACCAGCTCTGGAAGAAATATTAAAGGGTTTCTTTGAGTGGAAAGATGAGACCAAAAGTGACAGCATGAAGGCAGGAAACACAAAAGCAGTACAAATGAGCATTTCTTTTTTTTTTTTTTTTTAATTTTTTTTCAACGTTTATTTATTTTTTGGGGGACAGAGAGAGACAGAGCATGAACGGGGGAGGGGCAGAGAGAGAGGGAGACACAGAATCGGAAACAGGCTCCAGGCTCCGAGCCATCAGCCCAGAGCCCGACGCGGGGCTCGAACTCACGGACCGCGAGATCGTGACCTGAGCTGAAGTCGGACGCCCAACCGACTGCGCCACCCAGGCGCCCCAACAAATGAGCATTTCTATAAAATAAGTCAAATAACTCACAAAAAATGATATAAAATATAATAACATATATTACGTGGGGCGAGGGGAGAGGAGAAAAAAATGGGTTCAAACTTAATACAGACTGCTACATGCAGAAAAGATTATATACACACTTAATGGTAACCATATATCAAAAACCACCAATAAAGATGCAAAGACTAAAGAGAAAGAAATCTAAATATATCACTAGAGAAAATCAGCAAAACATTAAAAAGAGAAAGACAATAAAGGATCATAGAAAATCTCCAGAAACAACCACAAAACAAGTAATAAAGGCATTAACCTACATGTTATCATAATTTGAATATAAACGGACTAAATGCTCCAATCAAAAGACACAGGATGTCAGAATGGATAAAAAAACAAAACAAAACAAAACAAGACCCACTTATACACTGCCTGAAAGAGACTCATTTTAGACCTAAAGGCACGTGCAGATTGAAAATGAGGGGATGGAGAAATATTTATCATGGAAATGGATGTCAAAAGAAAGCTGGAATAGCAATACTTACATCTGACAAACTAGACTTTACAAAAAAGACTGAAATAAGAAACAAAGAAAGACACTATATAATAATAAAGGGGCCAATCCAAGAAGATATAACAATTGTAAATATTTACATATCCAACATGGAAGTACCCAAATACATAAAATAATTCATAACAAACATAAAGGAACTAATCAATAATAATACAATAATAGTAGGGGACTTTAACACCCCACTTATGGACAGACCATCTAAAGAGAAAATCAACATGGAAACAACGTCTTTGAATGACATACTGGACCAGATACATACAGAACATTTCATACTAAAATAGCAGAACACACATTCAAGTGCACTCAGAACATTCTCCAGAATAGATCACATATTAGGCCACAAAACAGGCCTCATCATTTTCAAGAACATTGAGGTAATACCATACATCTTTTCTGACCATAGTGCTATGAAACTAGAAGTCAAGCACAAGAAAAAAATCTGGAAAGACCACAAATACATGGAGGTTAAATAATATGCTACTGAATAATGAATGAGCCAACCAGGAAATAAAAGAAGAAATAAGAAATACATGGAAACAAATGAAAATGAGAACACAACAATCCCAAACCTCTGGGATGCAGCAAAAGTAGTCCTAAGAGAAAAGTATAAAAGTGTATAGCAATACAGGTCTACCTCAGGAAGCAAGATAAATCTCTAACAACCTCACCTTACACATAAAAAAGTAGAAATAGAAAAACAAATGCTTACTAAAGCCAGCAGAAGGAAGGAAATAATAAAGATGAGAGCAGACATAAATAATATAAAAACCAAAAAAACAATAAAACAGATCAATGAAACCAGGAGTTGTTTCTTTGAAAAATCAATAAAATTGATAAATCTCTGGCCATACTTATCAAAAAGAAATGAGAAAACATCCCAATAAATAAAATTACAAATAAGAGAGGAGAAATAATAACCAACACCAAAGGAATACAATCATAAGAGAACATTATGAAAAACAACAAATCAGACAACCTGGAAGAAATGGATAAACTCCTAGAAACATATAAATTATCAAAACTGAAACAGGAAAAAATGGAAAACTTGAACAGATTGATAACCAGCAAAAAAATTGAATCAGTAATCAAAAAACTCCCAACAAATGAAAGTCCAGGACCAGATGGCTTCGAGGCAAATTTTAAAGAAGAGTTAATAACTGTTCTTCTCAAACTATCTTAAAAAATAGAAAAGGAAGAAAAACTTCCAAATTTATTCTATGAGGCCAGTATTACCCTAATACCAAAACCAGATAAAGAAACTACAAAAAAAGAAAACTACAGGCCAACATCTGTGGTGAACATAGATACAAAAATCCTCAACAAAGTATTAGCAAACCAAATCCAACAATACTCTGAAAAAAAATCATTCACCACAATCAAGTGGGATTTATTCCTGGATTGTATAAGTGCGGTTCAATATTCGCAAATCAATCAATGTGATACATCACATTAATAAAAGAAAGGATAGGGGTGCCTGGGGGGCTCAGTTGGTTAAGTGTTCGACTTTGGCTCAGGTCATGATCTCACGGTTTGTGAGTTTGAGCCCCACATTGGGCTCTGTGCTGACAGCTTGGAGCCTGGAGCCTGCTTCAGATTCTGTGTCTTCCTCTCTCTCTGCCCCTCCCCCACTTGCAGTCTGCCTCTCTCTCTTTCTCTCTCTCAAAAATAAATAAATGTAAAAAAAAATTTTTTAAAAAGAAAGACTAAGAACCACAGATCATTTCAGTAGATGCAGAAAAAGCATTTGACAGAGTACAACATCCATTCATGATAAAAACCCTCAAGTAGGTTTCAAGAGAACATACCTCACATAATAAGGGCCATTTATGAGAAACCCACAGCTAATGTCATCCTCAATGGAAAAAATTTGACAGCTTTCCCTCTGTAGTCAGGAACAAGACAGGGATGCCCACTCTCACCACTTTTATTCAACATAGTACTGGAAGTTCCAGCCACAGCAACCAGACAACAAAAAGAAATAAAAGGCAACCAAATCAGCATAGAAGAAGTCAAACTTTCACTATTTTCAGACAGCATGATACTCTAGATAGAAAACCTGAAAGACTCCACCAAAAAACTGCTAGAACTGATACACGAATTCAGGAAAGTCACAGGGTACAAAATCAATGAACAGAAATCTGTTGCATTTTTATACATCAGTAATGAATAGCAAAAGGAGAGATTAAGAAATCAATTCCATTCACAACTGCATCCAAAACTGTAAGATACCTAGGCATAAAACCTAAGCAAAGAGGTGAAAGACCTGTACTCTGAAAACTATAAAACACTGGTGAGAGAAATTGAAGATGACACAAAGAAGTGGAAAGACATTCCATGATCATGACTTGAAGGACAAATACTGTTAAAACGTCTATAATACCCAAAGCAATCTGAAGAGCTAGTGCAATCCTTATCAAAATACCACCAGCATTTTTCACAGAGCTAAAACAAACAATCCTAGCATTTGTATGGAACCACAAAAGATCCTGAATAGCCAAAGCAATCTTGTATGTAAAGGGGAGAAAGCAAAGCAAAGCCAGAGGCCTCACAATTCTAGACTGTATTACAAAGCTGTAATCATCAAGACAGTATGGTACTGGCACAAAAACAGACACATAGATCAGTAGGACAGAATAGAAAACCCAGAAATGAACCCACAAGTACTGGGAACGGTACTGGGAAAACTGAACAGGAACATGCAAAAGAATGAAACTGGACCGCCTTCTTACACCACACACTAAAATAAATTCTAAGTGGATTAAAGACCTAAATGTGAGACCTGAAACCATAACAATCCTAGAGAACACAGGCAGTAACCTCTTTGACATCAATGGTAACAACTTCTTTCTAGATATGTCTCCTGAGGCAAGGGAGACAAAAGCAAAAATAAACTATTGGGACTATATCAGAGTAAATACTTTCTGCACAGCAAAGGAAATAATTAACAAAACTAAAAGGCAACCTATGGAATAGTAGAAGATATTTGCAAACAACATATCAGATAAAGGGTTAGTATTCAAAATACACAATGAAATTATAAAACACAACACTGCCAAAATGAATAATACAATTAAAAATGGGCAGAGACTTGAATAAACATTTTTCCAAAGACATCCAGATGACCAACAGACATATGAAAAGATGCTCAACACCCCTGCTCATCAGGGAAATACAAAACAAAATTACAATGAGATATCATCTCACATATGTCAGAATGGCTAAAAAAAAAAAAATAACATAAAGGACAGCTGTTGGCGAGGATGTGGAGAAAGGGGAACACTCTTTCACCGTTGGTGGGAATGCAAACTGGTGCAGCCACTGTGGAAGACAGTATGGAGGTTCCTCAAAAAGTTGAAAATAGAACTACCCTGTAATCCAGCAATCAAACTACTGGCTGTTTACCCAAAGAATACAAAAATACCAACTCAAAGGGATACATTGAATCCCAATGTTTATAGAAGCATTATCTACAAATGGTCAAATTATGGAAACAGCCCAAGTGTCCATCAACTGATGAATGAATAAAGAAGATGTGGGAGATATACATAGATATGTTGTACATATACACATATATATGTAATATTGGTTTTTATACAGTATAGTGAAAGGGCTGGCCTACGCCAGCCGACTCCATCTTGTTCTGTGTCCTTCACCTTGACCACACCTCCTCCCCTCGACTCCATCTTGTTCTGTGTCCTTCACCTTGACCACACCTCCTCCCCTCGACTCCATCTTGTTCTGTGTCCTTCACCTTGACCACACCTCCTCCCCTTGAGTAAACCCTCCCTCACCTGCCGGACCCTTCCCCAGGACCCCTCCCCAGCCAATCGGCTGAGGCCATAGCCATTACCTCACCAACTGCCCCCAGGCCCCAATAAAACCTTTGTCCTTTTGAAACTCGCTCTCTTTCCCTGGTATCTCACCGCTGCGTCGGTGCAGGTAGGGGATTGAGCTCGAGCTAGCTCGAATAAAGGCTCTTTGCTTTTGCATCGGACTCGGCTCCCTAGTGGTCTTTGGGGATCACGAATTCTGGGCATAACAATAGTGAAACAATTCCATGTAGCATCACCCAGTGCTCATCAGGACAAGTGCCCTCCTTAATCCCCATCACCTATTTCACCCAGCACCCCCAGCCTGTTACTTCCAGTAACCATCAGTCTATAGTTCGAAGTGCCTACATTTTGATTGCCTAATGATGCTGGCCTCTTTACATACAAGATCGCTGATCTTTATTCACCCTGGCCCTGGTAATTGGTAACACAAGAAGGAAGGGAATTTGAAGAAAGTAAATAACACATCTGTGTTTTTGCACAGTTAGAATTGTTGCAGAAAGCACTGGGCTCTGAGTTTATCTAACTCCACAGTCCATGTGCTCACCCCACCTTCTTCTCTATCTCCAACGTTTATTGAGGACCTACCATGTGCCAGGCTCTTGGGAGACAGCAGGAAACAAAAGTCTTTGCTCTCAGGGAGTTTACAATCCGGTGAAAAGACAGAGGATAATAATAATAATTAAAAAATGATGATGATGACGATGATGATGTCGTCTCCTGTGACGGCATATTTCCTTGTTTATTGTTTTGTGTCCATCAGCAATGCATTTTTCTCAGGCTACATCCCCCATCCTCCAGCGGAACTATCTCTGGTCTGGCGACTCGGTCTCACTTCATAGAAAACACCTGCTGTGCCTTTGTCTCCGGCCTTTGTCGGAGAGAAAGCGGACACAGCGGCAGACAAAGCTGCTGGCCCCGGTGGTGCTGCCGGCAGCCAAAGGGGTTCGGAAGGCAGAGTGTGCGGGGTACAAGGGCAGTGGCGGGCAGCTCCCCGGGGCCAGGGTCGTGCCCACCTGCCAGGGAGCCCCGGAGCAGCGGCCGCAGATTCTCGGAAGCGTCCGCGCTCTAAGCGGGTCAGGGGCAATGCTTGCAGGATCAGTAGCTGAGTTAGAATTCATGCTGAGAAATCAGCATTTCTATTAAGTCAGGATCTCAGCGGAGAGAGTGGGACAGAGGAAAACAGGCCTCAAACCTGAATAATTAGCCGCCCCCCCCCCCCCCCCCCGGGGCCCTGCTGCACCTGTTTATAGGACTTCTGGTTGCTGATCATGGAATCCAACCAAGAGACCATAACATCTCAGAAAAGACAGGCTTCCAGAAGCTTTGGGGACACTGACACTTTGGAGGCTGTGCCTGGAAAGCACTGATTTTTTCTTTTTCTTTAAAAAATTTTTTTTAAATGTTTATTTATTTTTGAGACAGAGAGAGAGAGACAGAGACAGAGACAGAGAGAGAGAGACACAGAGCACAAGCGGGGGAGGGGAAGAGAGAGAGGGAGACACAGAATCCAAAGCAGGTTCCAGGCTCTGAGCTGTCAGTCAGAACTCACCAGTGGTGAGATGTGACCTGAGCCGAAGTCGGTGCTTAACCAACTGAGCCCCTCAGGTGCCCCTGCTTTTTCTTTTGTTGCAGATTTTTTGGGTTTTTTTTTGGGGGGGGGTTTATTGTTTCATTAATGGGGCATCTAAATAGCAACTTTGTATTTTAACTTCTTGGAGGAATTCCCCCGAGCCTGAGAGTGAAGGAGAAGAGGTGGGGGATTGCTAACCAGAGGCCTGGTGCATTTGGGTGGGACGCTGTGTGCAGACAGCTTCCTGGTCAGGGTCCTGTTTCTCCATTACTTTAGCCCCCAGGGACATCGCCTGACCCAGCTCCTCCTCCCTGTGTGCTGGGGGTGACAGTGGGTGCTGATGAGGCCGTGGTCACCAATGCACTGAGGCCAGTTAGTTATCCTGGGGCTCATCGCCCCTGGAAGCATTGCTAACCCTGTCTCTGTATAATCACACATGCCTACACATTGGGATCACTTGGAGAGACCTGAAAAATCCTAATGACCAGGCTGCATCCCAGACCAATGAACTCAGAATCTCAGGGTGGGGTGGATGGGACAAGGCATCAGCAATTATAAAACTGTCCCCAGGTGATACCAATGCTCAGACAAGTTTGAGGATTTTTATGGCTTCAGGTCTCACATTTAGGTCTGCAGACCGAAATGGATTAAAAATCATTTTGAGTTTTATTTATTTACCTTTTAAAATGTTTATTTATTTTATTTTTTTTGAGAGAGAGAGAGAGAGAGAG
The DNA here is from genome assembly GCF_022837055.1 of Prionailurus viverrinus. NCBI lineage: Eukaryota > Metazoa > Chordata > Mammalia > Carnivora > Felidae > Prionailurus > Prionailurus viverrinus. Next base: position 4,409,054 of record NC_062577.1, read on the forward strand.
AGCACATGCATAAGTGGGGCAGGGGCAGAGAGGGAGAGGGGAAGACAGAGAACCCAAAGCAGGCTCCAGGCTGTCAGTGCAGATCCCCACGTGGGACTTGAACTCACCAACCATGAGATCACAACCTGAGCCAAAGTCAGAGGCTTAACTGAGCCACCCAGGCGCCCCTTAAATGTATTTTTGTGTATCGTGTAAGAAGGTGGTCCGGTTTCATTCTTTTGCATGTTGCTGTTCAGTTTTCCCAACACCATTTGCTGAAGAGACTATCTTTTGCCCATTGGATAGTCTCTCCTGCTTTGTCAAAAATTCATTGACTTTTGTCTCTTCACACTCAGCACATGTCTCCCCCATGATGGGTCAATAGCCTGGCATTCTCATGGGGGAAGAGTAAACATGAACCACGTTCCCCATTTTACAGAAGATGAAACTGAGGCTCAGAAGAACGGTCAAAATCCCCCAGGGTGCCCAATTGGAAGAGACATTAACAGTGTGCACGAGTGCTGAGGATTCTACTCCATCCTAGGAGCAGAGGGTGGACCAGTACAAATTTCACTCGGACTTTCTAAGTGGGTAGCTTGCCAAAAGCTAACCCTTTGGGTGAACAAATTGGAGCTTTTGCATCAGATTTCCATTTCAAAGAGCCGACTACAAACCTTAAATCCAGTTACATTGGTTCTGATAGCTCTGGAACTGACCCATGTTAATTATAAATCCTCAGTATCGATTGGCAGAACCTTCCCCCTTAGCTCTGATGTGCTGTTATTGATGGTCTGGCAGGAGACAGCTGGAATATTCCAAGCAGTAATAACCCTTTAAAAGTTACCACATGCGCTTTGGCTGAGCCCAGCTCTCATTGAGCAATTGTGAAGATTAAATCATCTGTTGAGCCCTGAGAAAGTGCTCTTCTCATTTAGCCAAGCAGGGAGCCCTGGGGATGGAGAGAAAGGAGAGAACAGAGGGCCCCTCTCCCAGGCTTCCCAAATCAGAGTTTGAGCCTTGTTTATAGCACCCCACATAGAAGTCACCTTCTTTAGGCTAATGTGTGTCTGTGTTCATAGGTAGGTGCTCATAGAAGGAAGGACAGGAACATTAAAAAGATTCCTTTTATCCCTTACAAGAGGGATCTTAATAAGTTAGCAGGTGCTCGGATGTATCAGGTTGAATTAGTTTTCTATCGCTGTGTAACAAATTCCCACAAAGGTAGTGGCGTGAAACAACCCCTATTTATCATCTCGTGGTTTCTGTAGGTCAGAAGCTTGGGCCCAGTGTGGCTTGATGCTCTGCTCAGGGTCTCACAGGGCTAGAATCAGGTGTTAGCTGGGGCTGCGTGCCGTAGGTTCCAGGCTGAGTTCCAAGCTCATTTCTGACGGTGCTGGAAGAATGCCTCTTCTGTGGTTGCAGGACTGAGGTCCCTGTATTCTTACTGGCTGTCAGTCAGGGGCGACTTTTAGCTCCAAAGGCCACTCTCAGGTTCTTGCCACAGGGTCTCATCTGCCTTTAAGGCCACCGGGAAAATTTCTCTGGCATGGGGTTTCTCTCCTGCTTTGCATCTCTGACCTCTAGGCCCAGATTTAAATTTTTTTTTTTAATGTTTTATTTTATATTTGAGAGAGAGAGAGACAGCAAGCAGGGGAGGGGCAGAGAGAGAGGGAGACACAGAATCTGAAGCAGGCTCCAGGCTCTAAGCTGTCAGCACAGAGCCCAACGTGGGGCTTGAACTCATGAGCAGGGAGATCATGACCTGAGCTGAAGTTGGATGCTTAACCATCTGAGCCACCCAGGCGCCCCTAGGCCGGGATTTAAAGGGCTCACAATCAGGTCAGACCTACCCAAGGCGATCTCTCTTTTGCCATAACATAATCTTGGGATTGATGCACAAGTTCTACCCACACTCAAGAGAGAGGAGGTTATATAAGGGTGAGGGTCACTGGGGTCATCTGAGAATTCTGCCTACCACACAGTGTTAATGAATAATGTGTCCAATCTTTGGGTCATTGGATTCTGGGTCTATTTATGGGCACTGGTCTTTTTGACTCCACCCTGAAATTGTATTTACAAATTTTCTGCATGTATGCGTGTGTCCTTTTTTTCTGGGAAGAAGATCCGTCATTTTCATTGGATTCTCAAAAGGGTCGTTCACCCATCAGACGTCCGTACCTGGTGAATTAAGCCAGAACCACTGGGGATGGTGAATTCTCATGGGCAGCCTGAGCGGAGAAACACCGTTGTGCAAGAAACACTAGGCTTGGAATCTAAGTGACCTTGGTTTTTATTCTCTTGGCCATGAGACCTTAGAGAAACTACTCAACTTCTCACGTGCAGAGGACGAAAATAATGGTAAATCCTTCTGCAGTTGTTACAAGGATTAAAAGTGTATAAAAGGGCTTTGTAAACCGTGAAGTGTTAGCATATGCCCTCTGTCTTGTTGGTGTGAAGAGACATTGAGTGGAAAAGAAGGTAGAAATTCACACCTACCAAAGTTAAATAGTAGATGCTGTGTGCCCTTCCTGTCTGCTGCTGCTGGGACCAATTGAATTGTCGTAACTTTTCTGAAAGGCAGTTTCCCAATGGAAAGAAGGAGTGTAAAATATGTCTAGGCTGTTTGACCCCAAGATAACATTTCTAGGAATTTCTCTTAAGGATTTAGTTAAGGGCATGTACTAAGATTGTAGTAGTACAAAATTGGAAACCATCCAAACTTGTAACAATAAGGCATTGTTTAATAAGTGAGGTGCTATTTAAACATTAACATTCTTTCCCATTGAAATATTTGATGTGGAAAGATGCCTATGGCAAATAATATAAAAGGCAGGGTAAAAGTGATACATACAGGGGCGCTGGGTGTCTCAGTCGGTTAAGCGTCCGACTTTGGCTTATCTTATTATTATCGTATTATGTTACAGTCTGTGAGTTCGAGTTGGGCTCTGTGTTGACAGCTTGGAGCCTGGAACCTGCTTTGTGTTCTGTGTCTCCCCCTCTCTGTTCCTCCCTGGCTCTCTCTCTCTCTCAAAATAATAAACATTACATTTTTTTAAATGGTATGTATAATATGTTTGCAATTATCATAATTTTTTTTTTAAAGTAGGCTTCACATCCAGTGCAGAGCCCAATGACCTTGAGATCAAGGCCTGAGCTGAGATCAAGAGTCAGATGCTCAGCCAGCTGAGCCATCCAGGCACTCCTGTTTACATTTATTTCCAGAAGAGCTTGCACCAAAACAGTACAGGAGTTAATTACAGGTAATGAAATTTTGGAAAATATTATCTTTTTCTTATGTTGAATCTGTATTAATTTTATTTTTTTATTTTTTATTTTTTTTTAATTTTTTTTTCAACGTTTATTTATTTTTGGGACAGAGAGAGACAGAGCATGAACGGGGGAGGGGCAGAGAGAGAGGGAGACACAGAATCGGAAACAGGCTCCAGGTTCCGAGCCATCAGCCCAGAGCCTGACGCGGGGCTCGAACTCACGGACCACGAGATCGTGACCTGGCTGAAGTCAGACGCTTCACCGACTGCGCCACCCAGGCGCCCCAAATCTGTATTAATTTTAAACATATTTTTCATTTACAAAGAAAATTTAGGTCAGTGTATGAGAAGTGCCAGTGTGGTTGAGGGCCGGGCTGGCTTACAACCTCCCTGAGAGCAGAATCCATTTGTCTTGTGCCAACGGAAGAGCCAGGAGCAGAAACGGGGCTCCCCTTGATGCCAGGGTCTGACTCGAAGAGACAAAACATTATCTCCATTTCTCCCAAAGGCTGGCCATCCTGCCCTCTCAGTTCTCCATTCCCAAGCTGGACCAGGAGTTTTTGAGTAAAATGAGTTGATGAGATCCATCATGAACACATCCTGCCTGCCTGCATGGTCAGGCGGACCCTCAGATGGGCCCTGCTGGAACAGGGTCTTTTCACTGATCACCAGCCTCTGCACCCCTCTCTTTCATCACAGTGGGAGGAGCTGGCCCTTCTTGAGTTCCAGGCCTGCGCTCAGCTGAGTTAGGAATGATTAAAAAGTGTGGAGTTTGGGGTCAGACAGACTGGGACCCAGGTCTAGGCTGCCTGACTAGTTAGCTACGTGGTCTGATGCGTGTGATTGATGTGCTCTGGGCTGGGGTTTCCTAATCACTGGTTGCCAGACAGGTTGGTTGGTTAGAACAGGGTAGACTGACCTGAGAAAGCAGTTGGGTACTTGGACATGTTCATCTGGTACTTCTGACCAGATCTTGTTTCTGCTTCTCCGAACCACTGTGTGATGCTCCAACTCTAAAATCATTGCCCATGACCCACAGGCTCGACGTGCACACAAGTCACCAGCTGAGCTCCTACATGTGCACGTCTCTCTGAGGTCCTGCACTAAGTTCTGGTCTCACATTCTTCTCTCCCATTGGCTCTCGCCACTGCCCACCTCAGGACTGGAAGCCTGAGCACTGGCCAGGGGATGGCTGGGAATCTCTGCTCTCATTACACAGGTTCTTCTGCACATTAAGATTTGACCACCTATCAGAGCATGGATACTGAGTATGGGCCTCTCAAATGCTGCCTGGCTCTTTGCTTTCCTGGCTGGCCTGGACTCAGGTGCTGGACACTGCTCATTTCTAGGTCTTAAATACATATCTTCTATTGCCTCATATTATTAGTGCACTTTTACTCACAAGTGAACAAAACCCAATCCAAAATGATTTAAGGAAAATAAAGTTTATTGTCAAAGTTCAGAAATATGCTGCTTTCAGGCATGGCTTGATCCAGGCACACACTCTATTATCAGGAAGCAGTCTTTCTCTGCCTCTCGGCTGCACTTTCTCTGTGTTGGCTCCACTCTCCAAAAGGATTGGCCTTGTGGTAACAGAATGGCTGCAGAGGTTCTAGATCTTATGCCTTCTCAGATTCAAGTCTGGTAGAACATTCAAGTCCAGAATTCCCATCAAAGTCTTATAGACTCTCTCTGGCTTTGGTGTGGTTACCTGTGCATCCCTGAGCCTGGCACAGAGCTCAGAAGAATGAGTGGCTCTGATTGGCCAGAATGTGGTGGTGGTTAGTTTTTAAAAACATATAGACCCAGGTGGTTGTGGTATATCCCCAAATGAAAGTGGCAGGCTTTTTGTAGAAGTGGAGTATGTGAATGCTGTGATCCTAGGGAGCAAATATCCATTTATCCCTTTTGTGAATGCTGTCTGGACTCCACACTGACTCTGTTGTGACTGAGGCCTGCCACACTCTGTGTTATGTTCTGACCCCGTGGGTCAGCACCTACCTGGGACAGGAGCCTGGCTCCCGCGGTCCCCCTGGCTTCCTCACCCAGCCGCAGGTTTGCTTTTCTGTCCCAGGTCTACAGCTGCTGAAACATGTAAGAACATCAATGAGGAGTAGCCTACGGGGGCTGCCTTTGGCCCTCTTGCCAGAGAACCAACACTGGTTGTGAACAAAAGGGCCACATCGGGTGTGCGGATATATGATCTCTTAAATAGTGTTTCAAGGAGTGTCTTGGCCTTTTACAGAAAGCAGCACATCAAATCATTGGTCTGATCACAGGAAGTGCATTAGCAGAGGACGCCTACCAGACTCAGACATTTGAGCGTCTGATCCAGTGAAAAGAGCACAGCACAAACTAAACTTTTTCGCATCCTTGTGTGAGTGCCATGCACGACAACAGCCATCGGTGTTCGTGTCTGCTTTTTTCTACTTTCGGTCGGACAATGAGATGAGCAAGGGATTGAAGTTCTGTGTTTGTTTCCAGTCCTGACTGGCACTGCCTGTTTTGGAAAGAATTTGTTTCCTTGAACCTATCCTGAGACTTCGTTTTTAATCAATAGGATCAAATGGATTTTGTAAAAGAACAAACTGGAACAACCCCAGCGAGGCCGTGTCACAAGGGGAGTTTTCATTAATGTCAGGTCATTGCTGCTGTGTCCCCTCAACTAAGGTACTGAGCGTGCACACTACCCCAGGAGCCCTTGCTGGCTCCAATAGCATTGCTCAGACATGAGTAGGCTTTGGCTGAAATGTAAGTGGCCTACAGCCTCAGAAGTACAGATCGACATTTGAGTAATTGACTCAGCCACCAAGATGCTTGTCTGACGTCATGCAAAATAGCCATCTCCACTGTGTCTTCATCCTTGATATCATGTCAACAGCCTTAACGGAGCCCTCCTATTGAATCTTAATGAATTCAAAGTCCTGCGACTTTGAAATCTCTGGGGCAGTTGATCCCGTGTGCTCCCCTTGGGGATTGAGGATGTGCTCCCCTTGGGGATTGAGTAGAGCCTACTCTCAGGAAAATCTGCTCATTCTGCCCCACGATAGGAGGTTGGGAGAGAAGAAAGAACATATTTCCTTATGTTGCCTATAGATTTATTTGCTTGTATTGCTTTGGGAAATGGGATGACTTTGTGTGCCAGCGTTATGGTTGATGGAATAAAGCCTCATTTCATATCGTACCTGAGAAATAAATAACTTCTGAACCTACATAAAAATAATAAAGTGGGCCAGCTCCCTCTGGGAACATTCTCTGTCCCTGGAATCCAGCTTCCATTAATATATAGAAATGATGCCTGATGTTACTTTATAGTTATGTGGCTATCGATGCTGAATTTATTAATACACACCTAGGCTTTCTTAAGTTCCATAAGGTGATGAAAACAGTTTCAACGGTGATGCTATATATCCATTTGGACATGTCTCAAAAAAACCAAAGCACTCTCTTCTGTGTCACGGGGTAGAGGCTGTTTGGAAGGGTCTTTGAGGTCTCAGGACGCCATCAGGGATGGACTGGCCAGGCTGGTGGTACCTGTGAAACCCAGCCACCTCAGGTGACTCTGGAATGATCCTGGCTGCTGAGTTAGTTCTTGCCCACCCACTTCTGCCACTCTTTTACTTTATGACTTTGAGATGAATCTTTTTCTCAAATCCTTGGTCTCAGACTGTGAAAAAGTAAGATCCCCATTGCCAACTTGAACCTGAAGGAAATGGCTGTGTTAAGTGTTCGTGCACCAGCCACGTTGTTGGCACCTTGCGTGTCTTCCCTCATGCCATCCTCCTAGCAACCCCAATGAGGCATAGTCTGTCACTCCTCCTGCTTTGCTGGTGGCATAGTGGGCCACTGACAGGGTGGGGTCCTTGTCCCCAAGCACATGGTCCAGATGAGTCCAGGCGGTCTACCCGACCCTGGGCCCTGCACAAGGAACCCTTCGGCTGCCTCCCTTAGGAACAGTTGCTTATCTGTGCCTGGAACCTTTGGAAGTGCAGGGCCAAGGGCACTTCTTGGGTTATGCTGCTATGTCACCTTTCTATAGCATCCTAAAAAGGCAGTTTCATTAGTTAAAAAGCAAGCAAAAAAAAAAATCAAGAAGTCAACCACTGAAATAGAGCCATTTCAAGTCTTGTACGTTGAGTCTTGGTTGCTCTACCCACTGAGCAGAAAACTTCCCAAAGCCTTTGTGGTTTACTTTGGTCAACTCCTCCCAGCTCAGAAGCCTTTCCTAGACCCCTAATAGCTCTTCCTGATAACTGAAATGCAATGATAAGATCCTAAGAAATAGAGGAAGGGTGAGTTTGGTATGGGGTTTCCCATTTCTCCTTCTTGGGCCAGGCCCTCAAATTCTTACTCTATAAAATCTTTAAGGAGGAAACATCCCCACGAGGCCATCCACACAGATTTCTTACCCAAGTGAGATTTCTAATCCAGGTCATGCAGCAAGAGTGCTGACCTGGCCCAAATCCTGGTACCACCATTGGGTAGCAGGGTGGCTTTCAGGAAATGATTTAGCTTCTGTAAGCATCAGCTGCCTAATCTATAAAGAGGGGATAATATTAATAACTACCTCTCAGTGTTCTTTTTTTAAAAAGTCATTTAATTTTTAAGTAATCTCTACACCTAACATGGGGCTCAAACTCACCACTCTGAGATTAAGAGTTGCACACTCCACCAACTGAGCCAGACGGGTGCCCCCTACCTTTCTCTGTTCTTAAGAGGAAATATGCAGAGAAGTACTCAGCATGCTGCTAGGAACATAGTGAACAGTCAATAAATGTGCCTATTGGTGTCGTGAAGACCATCTCATCTTTGCTCAAAGGCTCTCAGTGATGGGGAGCTAAGTACCTCACAAAGTAGCTTGTTCAAGAAATCTTAAAATTCAACACATGAGAGACCAAGCAGTCCACAGACAAGAAATCTAAGGCACAGAAAGATCAAATGATTTATCCAAGGATATACCACCAGTCAAGGGCAGAATCAACACAAGAACTTCTGAGTTCCTGACATTGACTCCAGTGTCCTTTCTTTCCATTGTGTCAAAGTCAGCTTCCCGGTATTTTTTTCCCTATGGGTCCAACTCTCTTGCTGTCATGGGCCCTGGCAATAAATACTGGATCTTTTTTTAAAAACGTGATGTTGGAGGGAGATTTCACATTGTCCATTGTCAGACTATAATAAATGCTCAAATTCTCATCCTTGGCACTTATAAGTGCTGCATAGATAGGTTACAGAACCAGAAAAACTGCCCTTTCTTTTTTAAAATCTTTTTTTTAAACGTTTATTCATTTTTGAGAGACAGAGACAGAGCACAAGCAGAGGAGGGGCAGAGAGCGGGGGAGATACAGAATCTGAAGCAGGCTCTAGACTCTGAGCTGTCAGCACAGAGCCTGATGCAGGGCTCGAAACCACGAACCGTGCATGAGATCATGACCTGAGCCGAAGTCTGACGCTTACTGACTGAGCCACCCAGGTGCCCCCAAACTGCCCTTTCTAACATGGCATGACTGAGCTATCCCCTATATTTTCCCTTTTCACATTAAAGAGTGGTCACACTACACGACTATCCATTTTCTCTTACCTGGTCTAATTGTGAGTAACATATTAGTCGCCCTTCTGTTTATCCATTTGTCACTCAAAATGAGTCCCTACTCTTTGCCACATGCTGTGGATACACAAACAGAAAGACACTGTCTGCTCTCCAGATGCCAATGGAAAAGTGGAAGGACAGATCAATAGGCGATGGTACTGGGCAATGAGTAATACAGTAGGGACAGGTGCAGAAGCATAGGGGAAGGAGGTGCCAGCTGAGGAGGTGATCTGCAGTGGTAGGGAGGTGAGTGGCACCATCACTGTGACAGATACTGGCTAGTTGTTCAAAAGTGTCTCCCCTTCCTCCTGGGCATAACAGCTCCCCTTGTGGTCAGGAGACCACATGACAGAATTGCAGCAGATAAAATGTGAGCAGAAGCCATGCGAGCTGCCTCTGGCCCAGGCCCACGAATTACCCAACATGTGATTCTTTGTGTGCTCTCTCCACCTATGCACTAGATGCAGATGAGGACAGTGATCTGGAAGCTCTATCTTGCAGAAGGTGGAGCCACAAGATGGAAGGAAGGGAGTAGTTCCCTGGCTTAGGAGAGAGAGGCTCCTGCTTACCAGGAACAGGAGTCGTAGACTTTATGGATGTAAGAAATAATCATCCGCCTTGTTTGAATCCTTACATTTGGGGGTTAATTTGCTGCTGTTGAAGCAGTGAGTGTCACCTCTACTATGCACTTACCCTAAAGTTGGGATCTATTTACACCACAATGAAACCAACCGAACTAGGTAAGTCTGAAAGAGATCCCCCTGTAATCCCTTACCCGACTTCTGAGTCTACTAAATGATGAGCCCATGGGAGCTGGACTCACAACGTGTGCTCCTCCTGGAAAATTCCATTTGAGATATATTTGGGCCCTTATCCTTAAAGAAATCACTTTAGCCCTGATTGAAATGTTCCTGTTTCTCACAGATAACATGGCTTACTCTATAGCTGGTTGCTGCTGCTAAAAAATCTACAGCTTGTCTTTTTTTTTTCCCCTAAGCTAAAAGGAAGGAGCAGGAAGCAACTTTACTCCCTATGAAGGGATTGCAGAGAGGACTGGCAGTTCACATATGAGTGTGGAAAAGACACAGAAGGAAGAGTATTTTGCCCCTTGTGAGTGGGATTTTTCTGGGCTTTCCCTCCAGTTAGCCAGACCCTCCGCATCTTTCTTTCACTTGATCTTAATCAGATCACGTCATATTTCATTACGTTTTTATTATCACTTTTGACAGTTCTGCCACAAAATAATCCATGGACTTCAATCAAATAAGGAATACATCAAGGAAGGACACAAGTAAGGAATAAATTAGAGAAGTTATAAGAAAAAAAGAAAGATGTCTAGTTGTTGACATTCCTCTGGATACATACATATGCAACACATTTTCTATTTATTCATTTGTGCATCTGTATTAGTTACCTATTGCTAACTGTCAAAGTATTCCAGAACTTGGTGGCTTATAACATGTCATCCATTATCCCATAAAGTTTCTGAAGGTCAGGAATCTGGGAACAGCTTAGCTAGATGTTCTGGCTCAGGGTCTCTCATGGGGCTGCTGGGGCTGGAGAATTCCATTCCAGATGGCTCACTGACATGGCTGGTGGCTGGAGGCCTCGGTTCTTCATTATTCATTTCCTCATTGTGTGGGCTTTACCATAGGGTTGCTCCTGACATGTCCATTCACTTCACCCAGAGTGAGCAATTTCATAGAATGAGTGAGGAGGAGGCCACCGTGCCTTTTATTACCTAGTCCCTGAAACCATACATCATCTCATCTGCTTTGTTCTTTTCATTAGAAATGAGCCACTAAATCCAGCCCACACTCAAAGGGGAGAGGAATTACATCCTACCTCTTGAAAGGAAGAGCATCAGGATTTGTGGATGTGTTTCAAGATCACTACAGCCTCTAGTAATTATATATTACCTTCTCTATACCAGGCACCGTTCAAGGCACTGAAGACCCAGGAGTAATGGAAATAGTACTTAAGCAGCATATTGCTCATAAACTTTAGCAATTGATGTTAATGAATCAGCTTGGACACATTTTTCCAGCCACTTTTTCCCATTATATGCTGTAATTCTTCAGTCAGTTGACCAGTTACCTTTGCTGACTGAGTGCCTACTATGTCTCATACAGTGCTAAGAAGGCATGTATTATACACAGAATGTCTAGTTGAATATACACCTAGTGTTTCTCAATCATCAATATAACATACTATTTAGACATGCTTCATATTGTATACAGATGCACATCAAAGAGACCTCATGCAACCAAAGATTTATAGTTTTCCCCCACAAATTCTGTTTTTTGGCCAAACATGATTGCTGATAAGTTGCAGATAGAGTAACAAGTAGAAAACAAATCAAAGAAAATTAGCATAACTTTTGTGACATCAACACAGTGAGCTATAAATGACTCATAATAATAGTAACTACCTAAAAAATTACATATGCACCTGAGAGATGGATGAACTCAGGTGGCTCGGGAGAGGGGCAGAGAGAAAGGGAGACACAGAATTGGAAGCAGGCTCCAGGCTCTGAGCCATCAGCCCAGAGCCCGACGCGGGACTAGAACTCACGGACCGCAAGATCGTGACCTGAGTTGAAGTCGGACGCTTAACCAACTGAGCCACCAGGCGCCCCATACATCTCCCCTTCTGATGAATAAGTGGAGGCGACCCTGAGTAACCGTGGGTGCTCTGATGCGCCCCAACTCTGACTGTGGAGAAGCAATGCCTTACCGTTCAAAGAGAAAGCTCTACATCCCCCTCACAGCCCTGAGCAGAATGTACTGACTGTGGCCCCCACTGAAGGCTCCTAGAATCTCACCAGGTGGAAAGGGCCCTGGTACGTAAACTAGTCCAACTTTTCCATCTACCATTGTAGAGACTGAGGCTTAGAGAAGAGAAGGGACTCACTTTGGATCATGTGGTGGTTGGTAGCAGAAGTGAGATGTGACAACCCAGATTTTCTGGTTCCAATCCTGACCTCTCTCTCTAGAGCCTATGCTGCCTCTTGCAGTAGAAGTCCCCACAGGTGCCCACTGAGCAGGGTCGATGCCATGTTTTCAGAAGGAAAGGCAGTTGGCTGCTGTCGGCCTCTGCATATCCTGTATTTTGCAAATTGCTATCCAAACATTTTGTAAAATGTAATAATAGCCAATGTTTTTGAGGACTCTATTGCCAGGAACTGTTCTCAAATTCATTTAATTTTCACAAAACCTCAGTGAGGTTGTTATTACTTCAATTCTTTTTTTATAGCCAAGGAATCCAGGCACAGAGAGGTTATGTAACTTGCTCAAGGTTGCATAGGTGGCAGAAGCCATCTTTCCACACCGGTGAGTAGCAGCCTAAGATAAGACAACGGCGTGAGCTTTGGACTAGAAAAGGAAGGCCTGGGTTTGAGCCTCTGTTGTACCACCAACATGCCTAGTGACCCTGGAAACTCCATCAAGCCACCCAAGGTTTTGCATCTGTAAAAGTGGTGCTGGTTATTCTGTAGTTCTCAGACTGGTGAAATGGTTGACTCGAGCAAGGCTTGTCAGAATACACTTGAACATTAGGTGAGAAGGTTTCAGGGAGCAGGTGCTTGTGTGTTTTTAATCCATCAATCCACAGATTACGCACTATTTGCAAAGGGGAAGCATGCCTTTACTCTGGAGAGACCTGGGATCACCTCTTTAATCAAGAGGTCAAAATGAGCATTATTTACGGAAGGACAACCTGAAATTATGGGTCCCTTGATGTGGTGCAATATAAAATGCACAATACCGTCTCTAACAGCTTTACCGAGATACAATTCACACACCATACAATTCACCCACTTACAAGGTATACAGTTCAGGTATTTTGTTGTTGTTGTTGTTGTTTTGTTTTGTTTTGTTTTGTTTTATTCATGGAGTTGTACAACCATTGCCAGAGTCTAATTTCAGAATATTTTCATCACCCTCAAAACAAGCTCCAGACCCATTAGCAATCACTCTCATATCCCCCTCCCATTGCTCCCAGCCCTGGGAAACTGCTACCCTACTTTGTGTTTCTGTAGATTCACTTTTTTTTGATACTTCATATCAATGGAGTCATATAATTCGTGGTCTTTTGTGACTGGCTACTTGCACCTAGTGTGTTTTCAAGGTTTATCTGCCCATCAGTGCTTCATTCTTTTTTTTATGGCAATTAATATCCCATTGCATGGAATGGAATGTACCACATTTTATTTATCTATCAGTTGATGGCACTTGTCTTTTTCTCACTTTTTAGCTATTATGAATAATGCTGCTGTTAACACTCTTGTACGAGTTTTTGTGTGCACATATTTTTTTTTCATTTCTTTCTTGGGTATATGCCTTGGAGTAGAAATGCTGGATCAGGGGTGCCTGGGTGGCTCAGTCAGTTAAGCATCCGACTTTAGCTCAGGTCATGATCTCACGGTTCATGAGTTTGAGCCCTGCATCAGGCTCTCTGCTGACAGTGTGGAGCCTACTTCAGATCTCCTGCCTCCCTCTTTTCCTGCCCCTCCTCTGCTCGCACTCTTGCTCTCTCATTCTCAGAAATAAACAAACATTAAAAAAAATGTTGGGGGTGCCTGGGTGGCTCAGTCGGTAAACCATCTGACTTCAGCTCAGGTTATGATCTCACAGCTCGTGAGTTCAAGCCCCACATCAGGCTCTGTGCTGACAGCTTAGAGCCTGGAGCCTGTTTCGGATTCTGTGTCTCCCTCTCTCTCTGTCCCTCCCCGCTCACACTCTGTCTCCCTCTCTCTCTCAAAAATAAAGATTTAAAAAAATGCTGGATCATATGCCAACTCTATATTTTGTATATAATTATATACATATATAACTTTAAATACAATTAAATTTTTTTCTCCTTTATTCTGTTAATATTGTGTATTATTAGAATGTTTTCTTAAGACTTTATTTTTTTATAATACTTTTAGTTTTACAGCAAAATTGAGAGGATAGTACAGAGATTTTCCATATAGCCCCTGCCCCCACACATCCCCCTGCCCCCCATTATCCACATTCCCCATGAACGTGGCACATTTGTTACAAATGATGCATCATAATTCCCCAAAGTTTGTATTAGGGTTTGTATTAGGGTATTTAATTAAGGTTCACTCTCACTGTTGCCTAAAAATCCTCTGTGTTCCACCTATTCATCCCTCCCTCCCACTCCAACCCCTTAAACCACTGATCTTTTTATTGTCTTCATAGTTTTGCTTTTTCCAGAATGTCTTGTAGTTGGAATCATACAGCATATGCCCCTTTCAGATGGACTTCCTTCACTTACTAATATGTGTTAAAGTTTCTCATGACTTTTCATGGCTTGATGGCTCATTTCTTTTTAGTGCTGAATACTATTCCATTGTGTGGATGGACCATAGTTTATGTATCTATTTACTATACTACAGGATATCTTGGTTGTTTCCAAGTTTTGGCAATTATTAATAAATCACCTATAAACATACATTTACAGCTTTTTGTGTGGATGTAAGTTTTCAATTCCTTTGGGTAAGTACCAAAAAGTATAATTGCTCAATCATATAGTAAGAATATGTTTACTCATCAAAAAAACCCTCAAACTGCCTTCCGAAATAGGTGTACAATTTTGTATTCCTACCACCAATGAATGAGAGTCCCTGTTGTTCCACATCCTCACCAGCATTCAGTGTGATTATGGTTGTTCTAAGAGGCATACAGTGGTGTCTCATTGTTTTAATTAACATTTCCCTGGTGATACATGATGTGGAGCATCTTTTCATGCTCTTATTTTTCATCTGTATGTTTTCCTTGATAAGGTGTCTGTTAAGGCCTTTGGCCCATTTTTATTTTTTATTTATTTTATTTATTTATTTTTTAAAGGTTTTAAGTAATCTCTACACCCAACATGGGGCTCAAACTCACATTGGTGACATCAAGAGTCACATGCTCCATTGACTGAGCCAGCCAGGATCTACTGGCCCATTTTTTAAAAATTTTTTTTTAATGTTTATTTATTTTTGAGACAGAGAGAGACACAGCATGAACGGGGGAGGGGCAGAGAGAGAGGGAGACAAAGAATCGGAAGCAGGCTCCAGGCTCTGAACCACTACCCCAGAGCCCGACGCGGGGCTCGAACTCACTGACCGCGAGATCGTGACCTGAGCTGAAGTCGGACGCTTAACTGACTGAGCCACCCAGGCGCCCTGGCTCATTTTTAAATAGGGTTTTTTTGTTTTCTTATTGTTGAGTCACAGGAATTCTTTACCTATTTTGGGCAACAGTCCTTTATCCGATGTGTCGTTTGCAAATACTTTCTTCCAGTCCGTGGCTTGTCTTCTCATTCTGTTGAATTGTCTTTTGTAGAGAAGAATTTTTAAATTTTAATAAAACTTAGTTTATCAATTATTGATTTGATGGATTATGTATGTCTTCAGTGTTATCACCAGACCCAAGGTCACTTAGGTGTTCTCCTATGTTATCGTCTAGGAGCTTTATAGTTTTGCCTTTTACCTTTAGGTCTGTGATCCATTTTGGGTTAATTTTTGTGAAGGTGTAATATCTGTTTCTATGTTTCTTTTCTTTTCTTTTCTTTTCTCTTCTTTTCTTTTTCTTTTTCTTTGACATGTAGATGTCCAGCTGTTCCAGGACCACTTGTTGAAAACATCACCTTTTCTCCATCCTGTTGCCTTTGCTCCTTTGTTGAAGATCAGTTGACAATACTTATGCAGGTCTACTTCTGCAATCTCTATTTGTTTGTTCTTTCACCAATACCTCACTGCCTTGGTTAATGTGGTTTTATAGCAAGTCTTGAAGTTGAGAAGCACTGTTCTCCAAATTTGTTCTTCTCTCCCAGTATTAGGTTGGCTATTCTGGGTCTTTTCCCTCTCCATATACATTCTAGAATCAATTTGTTGATATCCACAAAATAACTTGCTGAGATTTTGATTGGAATTGACCAAATCTATAAATCAAGTTAGGAAGAACTGACATCTTCACCATATTGAATCTTCCTATTCATGAACACAGAATCTCTCTTCAATATTTAGTTCTTCTTTGATTGCATTTAACAGTTTTGTAGTTTTACTCATCTAGGCCTTATACATATTTTGTTAAATTTATACCTAAGTACTTCATTTGGGGGTGTACTAATATAAATGATACTGTGTTTTTAATTTCAAATTCCACTTGTTCACTGCTAGTATATAGGAAAGAGATTGACTTTTGTATATTAACTTTGTGCCCTGCAACCTTGCTTATTAGTTCCAGGACTTTTGTTGTCGTTGTCGTTGATACTTTTAGATTTTCTATATAGATGATTGCGTCACCTGTAAACAAAGACAGTTTTTATTTCCTCCTTCCCAATTGGAATCATTTCTATTTCCTTTTCTTGTCTTACTGCAATAGTAATTCTAGTCTGATGTTGAAAGGAGTGGTGACAGGGGGCATTCTTGCCTTATTCCCAATATTTTGGGAATATTTACTACTTTGAGGAACTGCCAGACTGTCTTCCAAAGTGGCTGTGCCATCTTTCATTCCCACTAGCAATGTATGAAGGTATGAAGTTTTCTTGTCAAACATGTTTAATCAAGACTTTAGGCCTAACTTTCAGTTTACAGAAAACATTGACAGAGAAAAAAGTTAATAGACACCATGAGGGAGCAATCAGGAAAATCAGACAGTAAGAAAGCGAGATAATCTGTAACTGGCCTGACCTCTTTAAAAAGTCAACGAGTCGGGGAGCCTGAGTGGCGCAGTCGGTTAAGCGTCCGACTTCAGCCAGGTCACGATCTCACGGTCCGTGAGTTCGAGCCCCGCGTCGGGCTCTGGGCTGATGGCTCGGAGCCTGGAGCCTGTTTCCGATTCTGTGTCTCCCTCTCTCTCTGCCCCTCCCCCGTTCATGCTCTGTCTCTCTCTGTCCCCAAAATAAATAAACGTTGAAAAAAAATTAAAAAAAAATAAAAATAAATAAAAAGTCAATGAGTCAACGTACTGAAGAAAAGAGGAATGCTGACTAGAAGTACCCCCTTGCCCGCCTCACAAAAAGTAATGGCCAAATCTAATGTGTCAATTTTTAATTGGATGCTGGTTAGAACAAAACAAATAACATTTTGGGGGGACAAGTTGGGATATTTGAATATACATGGGAATTTAGATGGTATTATGGAATACTATCTTAGATATGATATTAATATTGTGGTTAAATGGGAAGAGAATGTTCTTACTTCTAAGAGAAGTAGCTGAGTTATTTTAGGGACTTTTAGTGTAGTGATACCTGCTGCTTTCAAGTTGTTTGACAATCTCTTTCTCTCTCTCTCTCTCACTCACACACATGCACACACAGTTATAAAGCAAGAAACAGCAGATGTTAGATTTTTAATAGAGGTGATGAATGTGAGTGCTCAGTATACATTATCCTTCAGCTTTTGAGACTGCTGACATTTTCATAACAAAAAGTTGGAAAGAAGGGAGCTTACAAGTACCATCACTTTTTAGCTTCGTCTCCCAATCCGACTGCAAACCCGGAGGTCTAGGGCCCGCCTTGTACCTGCTTAGTCCCTGTAACAAGCCCAGGGCCCAGCACCTTGAAGGCTTCCAGCGATAATGCCTCAATACAGATGTCTAGTCATTAATCAGGAAGCAAGAGAGAAACTCGTACAGACTAGCAATTCCAAGTGTCACTGCAGTGGAAGGAGACACTGACATCCTTCACTCTTTATAGCCTTAGTTTGGAAGATGAGTGGGTGGTAATTGCAGTCATGTTCCCAATGCCTGCCAGGAAAAACAAACTTTTCTAACTTCGTTCCCAGAGCAGTTAATGCAAAAGAAAACAGAAATCAACCAGCATCCCAATTAGCATCACTCATGTTGATTGCTGCTTCTGCCCAAGGTGAAGCTAGTCAGCTAAGTAAGATCTTGAAATAAAATATAACCCCTGGGGTGCTGAACTCTACTTGTCTTAAGAAAGATTCTTGGCAGGTAGGCATTCCATTACATAGGGGGCATTTTCATAACCAGCACTGGTGGAGGGTGGTTTCCTGGGAATTTTATAAAATGTTTTTATAAAAATATCAGGGTCGCCTGGACCAAATAAGGGCAATCCTAAGCTAATATCATTGCCAGCCTTCCATGTTCTCCCTGACCTCCACTGCCAGGCGATGGAAAAAGAATTGTTTTCTGCAAATGCATATTTCTTCATTTCGAAACACAAGTTGAATTACTTTCCCCCCACAGTATTGTTTTTAGGATTATGAGTGAGTGCTAGAAATATAGCATGTACCTCAGGAGAAATGGAAAAGTAAGTGCTTGAACCAGATAAGCCTGTGTAGCCATTCCTCATTGCAAACCTTTGGGAGATTTCTAATTTCAAATGTTCCATCCTGTTATTCCTGTCAACTGGTAAGATGTCCTGGATATTCTTTTGTTTTGGAATTGAATCTATTATTTCTCAGGTGGCTTATCTCCAACCCCTTGTAATAACAAAATTCCCTTTTAATACACTGGGTCATACTGGTTTTGGGAAAATGTTGTCACTATGGATGTTGAAACACCATAGGCTACTTTCCTGATAGATAACAGCTCTGCTTGCTAAGCAAGTCTGACCTCATGCCCTGAACTCCAAGGGCAGTGCCAGTTTCAATTCTACACCTCCTTAGCCATGTATCCAGACCCTGTATCGGTTCAATATATGTTAAACTCTTGCTTGCAAACACGTGGTGTTCATTGGCTTGCCCACACCTGCAGTTACTGTAACTATAGTTACTTTAGTAGTAACTACAGTTCATTGGTGTTCATTGGTCTAACCACACTGTAGTTACTTTGTTAGTAACTACAGTTCTGGAATCCAGTTAGTAATAGAATGCAGGCTTTGGAAAGACCATATTGATCATCATTAAGACTTCTAGACAAAACCAATCCCATCACGTTTTTCACAGGGGAGAGAAAGCTGACACAAAAATTAAGTGACTTGCCTCTGATAGTATTTCCTATGGTTTGAGTTTGGATCAGAGAAAGAAACCCATGTTCCAACAGATTTGGTAAACTGTAGGCCAGATCCCTTTTTTGGAGAGTCTCAATGCACATTAACATATTGAAAGCTTAGGAAGGCCATGCAGGAAAGAAAACTGTTTAACTTTGTTTAATTCAGTGTTTGCTAAATTTATGAGCCCATGAGATTTTTTTTTTTTTAGTTGCATAACATCAATTAATATCTCAGGGAAGACACTTTGGAAAATGATGACCTATAGTAACCATAAAGACGAACACAGTATTCAGAAAAACTATGAAAGCAATTAGCAAACAATCAGAGTTATTTGAATGCTGATTGAATATTTGATAATATTAATGAGCTGTTATTAATTTTTAAATATAATAATGAGATACAGTTCTGGGGTTTTTTTCTTAACTCCTCTTATCACATGCTGAAATATTTACACGAGTGACTTTGTATCTGAGGTTTGCTTCAAAATGGTCTAGAGCAGAGCACCTTGTAATAGGTGACTTCATGAACCAACATCAGTTGAAAATGAAGGATTTTTTAAATTTTAATTATTTTAATTAATTTATTTAAAAAAATTTTAATGTTTATTTTTGAGAGAGAGCCAGACAGACAGGGTGTGAGCAGGAAAGGGGCAAGAGAAAGGGAGACACAGAATCTGAAGTAGGCTCCAGGATTTGAGCTGTCAGCACAGAGCCCGACGTGGGGCTTGACCCACAAACCGTGAGATCATGACCTGAGCTGAAGCTGGATGCCCAACCAACTGAGCCACACAGGCACCCCTGAAGCTTTTTTTTTTTTTTTTTCAAAGGACACGATCGTGTTCTTAAACATTCTTTTCTGACATTGTAGATCTGAGTGTCTGGTTGTTGTGTTGATGGCATGAGGTTGCTTCAGAAAGTGTCTCCAAGTAATTTCCAACTTCCACACTAGTTGTAGGATGGTTATTTCTAAGCAGATGGTGAAGAGCTGACCTAGGAGCACTCCCCAGCACCTGGGAGCTGCAATAAGCACTTGCTCATCAATGAGATTGATGTGGTGGCTGAGCCAGGAGAGCAAGTATCCCAGTTGCAATGCATTTCATTTATCCACATCCTTAATTTCCAAGGGTGGGACTTGCTATGATCCAACCATCTTTTTTTTTTTTATTAAAAAACACATTTATTTATTTATTTTGAGGGGGGAAGGGTAAAGAGAGAGAGAGAGAATCCCAAGCAGACACCACACTGTTGGTGCAGAGCCTGACTTGGGGCTTGATGTCAAGAACTGTGAGACAATGACCTGAGCTGAAATCCAAAGTCGTTCACTTAACCAACTGAGCCACCCAGGTGACTCAGAATCCCACAATCTTAAGCTCATTGGCCAAAGATCTCACATAAGAAGTTCCAGCCAGGAGTTCCAGAGACTATCTTCATCATGGTTCCCTCCAGAGACTCAGAGGCATGGTGGAGTAAAGATTCCACTCGGAACTGAAGTAACAATAATGTCTTCTTCATAAAGCTGTTGTGACTTTGAGTCAGATGATCTCATATGAAGCACTGGGTAAACGTTTCACGACGATCCATCATCGTCGTCGTCCTCATCAGCATCATCTTGCTGACTCCTCAGTGGCAGGGTGAGCTCAGCAAGGTCCCCTGAGCCCTGTGCCCTGACAGAGAATGGGAAGTGGCTATGAAACCAGTGGAAACATTTTGTTGCCACACACACACGATTGTTTTAAAAAAGCACAAAATGCTTACATTTGTACTTACATTAGGAAATATGTTTTCTCTTTCTCAACAGTCTTCATGTTCAAGTGAGACAATACCATCCTGAACTAATTTATTGAAATAGAAGTTGGGTTAAGTTCTAAATATAAAAGTTGATCAGGAGTGTGTTACATACCATTGCTAATATGGATTATTCTTTAAAAAAATTTTAAAGTTATTTATTTTGAGAGAAAAGAGAGAGAACGCATGTGCGTAGAGAATCCCAAGCAGGTTCCAGGCTGTCAGAGCAGAGCCCGGCCTGGGGTTTAGTCTCACAACTGTGAGATTATGACCCAAGCTGAAATACAGAGTCGGACACTAAACCAATTGAGCCACCCAGGTGCCCCTGGATTCTACTGCCTTTAATAACAACTTTCCTCATAATTTCAGAAATTTATCATCTCAGGAAAAGCAGTCAAAGATGATGTTGCAGAGAGGAGTTTAGGCACTCCGTTTATGCCTCTCAAGGTGTATGCAATCTTTGTGCATCTTTAATTTCTTGCACAATTCCTTCAAGAATTAAAAGAATCAGTTCAGATGATTTTAGGCAGTTAACATATCCATATGTTTAAAAAAGTTATGTTTTTCCTTCCCCTGGAATGGACACAGTAATTTCTTAGGATTTGAAAGAATATCTGCCCGAGATATTCAGAGAATTGTAGCAATATAAGCACCACCTGATTTCCAATCTCATCTAATAAGCAGCAGGAAAAGAGTGATATGATCCGAAGACTAGTCTTTGTGGACTAGTAGGCTTGCAGCTCCCTTTGGCCAAGCTTTGACTTCTTTATCTATAAAACAGTGTTACCTACTGCAGTGGGTGATCAAGAGCTGAAAGGTGCACAGTGTGCGAAGTTTGACATGCTAAACGCTAGCCATTATCATCAAAGTACAACTTTCAAATAACTAATAGACTTTTTAAAAGGTGTTAGCTTGATGGGAAGTTTTGAAATGTTGACTACTAAATCTACGGGTGTTTGTTCTTCTCTCATTTTTTGACAGTTATCTCCACTGCTGGCCTGCCAATGGGAGTGAAATAGTTGCATGGCCCTTTCTCCTTGGAAAAGCATGATTTTAGTTCATTAGGTTACTTTACAACATCTGCTCTCTGATAGACTAAAGAATGTTATTCTTTTTTCTTTTTTTAATTTTATTTTAGAGATAGAGAGGGCTTGTGTGTGTGCATGCACATGGGTGAGTGAGGACCAGAGAGAGAGAGAGAGAGAGAGAGAGAGAGAAGGAATCCCAAGCAGGCTCCATGCTCAGTGCTGAACCCAAGGCAGGGCTCAATCTCACAACCCTGGGATCATAACCTGAGCCAAAATCAAGATTTGGACACTTAACCAACTGAGCCACCCAGGCACCCTGAACATTATTCTTTTGTAGACTGTGGCTTGTGGGTAGGAGTGACATTCTCTCTTTTTAATTCCTAAGCCAGAGAGGATGTCCCCATGGGGCTCCTTTAACACTGCTGAAGCTACTCCTCCAACCACTGTTGAGACATGGTTCATGGAAAAAGATAGTAGACAGCTAAATTGGACCATTGCCCCCTAGCTGAATCATCTTGAGAACTGAGTATCTTTAAAGAGGTTCTTTTAAAGGTACCTTTAAATATATGGGTCAGGTTCTTAACCATTCAGTCTGTGCTTTCTGGTTAGTGAGCAGATTGTTGGACACATTTCCTTGCAAACTCCAAATGCAGGCATGCTTAGTTATACAAAAATGGATGTATCCAAGAAAAAGATGGTCCTGAGGGTCCTGTGATCTGTCAAAGAGGAGTAGGCTTTGCTTCTCTCCCTTTCTTTCCCTTTCTCTTTTATTTGCGGTTAAAACAAAGAAGCACAAACAAAACAAAACCCTGAATAAATCAGTCACTCTACTGAAAGCTTCTGTTCCACTCAAAAAAGCAAATGTTAGTAGGTTTGTTTTCCCATTGTACCCTGAAGTTGGCCCACATGGATATAGTTTGTTTTCTCAATTTATAAGCAAACCTTCTTATGTCATAATAAAATGTAAATGGGTGACCAAGTCCACAGACACGCTTATCATTGCCAAAGGAAATTTCTAAGCTTTTAAATCCTTGAGATTGCTAGTTGTCCTGAATATTAAATGTCAGGACATTTATTACACTGTTTTATTACCTTATTATAATGGTATTATATAATTTTGGCCACATGTATTCTTTTTACCTCTTTGACCTCATTATTCTCCTGAGGTCAAACAGTGATAATGAGAGGAGCATTTAGATTAGAAATAAATACATTTGACTAGTAATTGTGCCCCACACTCGTTATTAATTCCTCATCTCATACCTTAAAAGGACAGCTCTTTATTTTACAATTCACTGTTGAGAGTCAGGGTGTGCAGAGTGGAAGTGGGACTTCAAAGTGGTTTACATCTGATGGTTACCATTGTCAGAGCTCACGGGGACAAATAGAGAGTGAATGTCCCAGCTTCTCTCAAGGATCCAATGCTCTCCCCAGGTGTGAGGAACCAACATGCATTCAACTAGCTGAACAAGAGTATGAAATTATTGGAATCAAGGTAGGGTCAGAGAGAGACTGAACCTCTCACTGGTAAAATAGTGGGATAGAATGACCAATGAATTGTGGTCATACTCATTCTTCCAGGCTCTAATGGAAATCCATTTTTCTCTGGCCCACTGAAGGTCCAAAAATAAAGAGTTCTTGGCCAAGGCAAGGACAGAGCTAAGCTTCCTGGTGATCATTCCTGATCATCGCTGGTGATCATCGCTAGCTTAAAAACTAAATAGGTTTGTTTTGTGTTTTGCTTTTTGCTTTTTTTTTTTTACTTTTAGTCCAGTCATATAATTAAAGGGGTGTATACATTAGAGAAAGAGAGAGAGAGAGAGAGAGAGAAAAGCCAATGTTGCAAAGAGTGAAGGGAGAAGGCTTAGCAAGTTCCAAAGCAGAGGCAGGCTGAGAGATAGTCCTAGAAAAATAGGATCTACTTGGGGCGCCTGGGTGGCTCAGTTGGTTGGATGTCCGACTTCGGCTCAGGTCATGATCTCACAGTCCGTGAGTTCAAGCCTCACGTCAGGCTCTCGGCTGACAGCTTGGAGCCTGGAGCCTGTGTCTCCCTCTTTCTCTGACCCTCCCCTGCTCATGCTCTGTCTCTCTCTGTCTCAAAAATAAATAAATGTTAAAAAAAATTAAAAAAAAATAGGATCTACTTCATAAGAGCAGGGAAGAGCTGTGGGGTAAACATGGGGCCCGATTAAGAGTGAATCATGATTGTTTAGTGCCAAAGAATCTCCTCATTGCGGGCAGCACTTAGACTGGGATAAAAAGTTTCAAACCATGAGGCAATCTGCACCCACTTAATATGAAGGTTTGTTTAAAAAGCAATATCCCACAGGCGCCTTGGTGGCCAGCCAGTTGAGCATCCAACTCTTAATTTCGGCTCAGGTCAGGATCCGAGGGTTGGGGATCAAGCTCCGCATTGGGCTCTGAGCTGGGTGTGGATCCTGCTTGGGATTCTCTCCCTCTCCCTCTGCCCTTCCTCCACTCATTCGCTCTCCTTTTCTCTAAAAAAAAGAGAAGAAAAAAAGCTATATCCCAGATGAGATTGACTTTTATCATCCTTTCAGAACTTGCTTGGTGTCTTCAAAGGTCCAGGGTACTTTAGAGACCTTGGCTGTTGGCAGAACTCTCCATGACCTTCCAATCATTGGGGAAAGAGCAAGGAGAGCTGCAGTGTGGACACTGACAACAGAAACCAGCCAGGGTAGCAGAGTTTGGCAAAATGCCATGCCACTGCTACAGCACTGTAGCCCACATGTATGGCCTGGAGGCTACCCTGAGACCTGAGCTGGAAATGGATTCATAGCGAGCATTGGAAAAATCTCAGGAAAGCTGCCATTTAAACAATTTGGTATGTCTGGCTGCATAGCTGCCTTTATTGTTCTAGTTGGCTTGCATACAGTTCTGGAATGTGATTAAAGGGAAGATAGAATTAATGTCCTTTGGACAACACCACCCAGCCAATAAGACTGGGATATAATTTATTTCTTAAGAGCGCTATCAGGGGCATCTGGGTGGCTCCATCAGTTAAGCATATGAATCTTGGTTTAGGCTTAGGTCATGATCTCACTGTTTGTGAGATGGAGCTCCACATTGGGCTCTGTGCTGACAGTGCAGATCCTGCTTGGGATTCTCTCTCCCCCCCCCCCCTCTCTCTCTCTCTCTGCCCCTACCCTGCTCATGTTCTCTCCTTCTCTCTCAAGATGAATAAATTAGGGGTGCCTGGGTGGCTCAGTCGGTTAAGCGTCTGACTTCGGCTCAGGTCATGATCTCGCGGTCCGTGAGTTCAAGCCCTGTGTCAGGCTCTGTGCTGACTGCTCAGAGCCTGGAGACTGTTTCAGATTCTGTGTCTCCCTCTCTGCCCGTCCCCTGTTCATGCTCTGTCTCTCTCTGTCCCAAAAATAAATAAACGTTAAAAAAAATTAAAAAAAAAAGATAAATAAGTTAAAAAAAAAAGAGTGCTACCAACTTGAGCATGATTTGTGGCTGGCTTTCCAACTGGGCTGTAACCTTCAGGAGAAGTTCCCACGTCACCCTGGCAACAAATACAATCTTTGCCTTAAAGGTTCTTTTTATTTTAATTTTTTTGGGCGCCTGGGTGGCTCAGTTGGTTGAGTGTCCGACTTCGGCTCAGGTCATGATCTCACAGTCTGTGAGTTCAAGCCCCGCGTCGGGCTCTGTGCTGATGGCTCAGAGCCTGGAGCCTGCTTCCGATTCTGTGTCTCCCTCTCTCTCTGCCCCTCCCTGTTCATGCTCTGTCTCTCTCTGTCTCAAAAATAAATAAATGTTAAAAAGAAAATTAAAAAAAATAAATGTTTATTTATTTTTGAGAGAGAGAGAGAGAGAGAATGGGAGACACAGAATCCAAAGCAGGCTCCAAGCTGTCAGAACAGAGCCCAATGTGGGGCTCGAACTTGAACTGTGAGATCATGACCCAAGCTAGAGTCAGATGCTTCACTGACTGAGCTACTTAGGTGCCCTGCCTTAAGGGTTCTAAAACGAGTTTCAACCTAAGGTAGCCAGCAGAAGCTAAAAAGTTCCAGCACCTCCTGTCAGCCAATGAGCCTGTTCACAGAGGTATATGGGATGAAAAGCAAGCATCATGATGTATTTACCACTCCATGCCCGGCATCTGGTGCCGAGCCTGGCGTGCAGTAAGTACTCCACAACAACTGATAAATACGTGACTGTAATAAGTGATTGGATGAATGAATTTAAATTGTTTAAGCTTTAGCCTCAAGCTAATTGGCAAGCTTCCTGATCAAGTTCAATCCACATGATTATATTATTCATATTTATCTGTAGCGTTTCCTTGAGCGTAAAGACAAAAACGAGGCATAAGATGGGAAGGGTACGACACCCTTTTTCTATGAAAACAGGCTGTAGTGTTGTCAGAAGGTCAAAAGCAGTGGTTCTTAGACTTAACTAATCCCTAGAAACAGCCAGGGAGATTTAAAAGGATAGATTCCTTAAAACTTCTACATAGTCCTAGTTCATTGGTTGGGGAAAGTGCCTAATTATCTGGATTTTTAAAAAATTTGGGGTGCCTGGGTAGCTCAGTTGGTTAAGCTTCCGACTCTTGACTTCAGCTCAGGTCGTGATCTCACAGTTTGTGGGTTCAAACCCTGCCTCTGGCTTCATGCTGACAGTGCAGAGCCTGCTTGGAATTCTCACTCCTTCTCTCTCCGTGTCTTCCCTGCTCACACACTTGCTCTCACGCGTGCTCTCTCTCTGTCTCTCACAAAATAGATAAACTTAAAAAAAAAACTACCCTAATGTATTCTGTTTGATGAGCAGGTGTTGGGAAATATTGGGCCAACATGTTCTACCTTCCTAATGAATGTGAATATGGGCTCAGCACTGTTTCCAGTTTCTTTGCTTTTTCTGGGTAGTGGCACCATCCTGGTATGACTAGGACTAAGGATAAGGGATGATGTTGATTTTATTTATTGTTTATTTTTTAAAAAAATGTTTACTGATTCATTTTGAGAGAGAGAGAAAGAGGGGGAGGGGAAGAGATCAACTTACCCCCATCGGAATTATTATGGACCTTCTGGTCAAAATGCCTTCTCTAAGAACTCTCTTCAACTAGGTGCTCCATGAATTCAGGAATCTTATCTCATTTATTCTGTGTCCTCAACATTTAGCAAAGTGCCTGGCATCTATGAGATGTGCAAGAAACCTTGTTTTCACAAGCAAGGTGATCATCTTGCTTCCTCTCGGACACGCTGGTGACTGACAGCTCATTACTCATTGACATGGCAATTTCCTTTCTTAGCATAATGATTGGGACATATAATTTAATACATGTACATTACAACTAACTTACATTACGAGTACAATATTGATTAAAATTATAAGAGGAAATAACCAACTTTTATTTATAGCCTTGGAACTATCTTCTTTCTATTGGTTTTAGCTCTGACCTGTGAAAATAACTTTAACTCTCTTATATGCTCCCTTATTATCTAGTCATCCCATAACTTTTGGCTCCCTGCAGTAAAGTAGGTAGCAGTAGGTAGCAGTGAGCAGATGTCGTGCCTGCCTTCACTTAGGTAAATGGTAATGATGATCGATGATCTATAAACATCTCTATATTATATTTTTACAAATACATAACCAAAGACTGTGATAAATTTGATGAAGCAAATATATATATAAGATGCCACAAAAAAGACCAGCAGAGACATTCTATTTAGAATGAAGACTCAGAGAAAGGAGTTTTGCAAAGGTGACATTTGAACTGAAACGTGATGGGTGAGTAGCCATTGGCTGGAGGTGGGGGGCAGATAAGGAAAAAAGAGTATTCCATTAAAGGAAGTGGCAGGTGTGGAGGAAGCTGGTTCTATCCCAAGAAGCAGAAGGTCCATGTGGCAGGGGGAGGAGGACTACGTGGGATTGGTCAAGGCTGGTGGTGAGCCAGGGGGTTTATGAATTTCAGATTATCACTAGCATTGTAGAAATGTTTTTGTCCCTGTTGGATAAACTCATCTAATTTTATATATTCCTTGTTGGAAGATGTAGTTTCTGGTCCAGGAGTCTTTTCTGACCCCCTTTCCTGCCAGGTTTGTGCCTGGCTTTAGCTCAAATGGGGCAATCCTTCCAGCAGCCTTAAGAATTCATGTATACATCCCTAAGGAGCTACTCTTGTATGTTCTATATAGAATCTTTTTGTGTGTGTGTAGCTTTCTCACATACGTGATGGGATTCTCGCTAATAAGAGTGCATTTACAACCATGAGAAAGTCAATTTGATGGCTTTGGCTACACCTTTTATGTTCCTTTATTAGTCCCCTGTGCTAACAGAGTTTAATCAGGAGTTCACTTTCTACCTCAACTATTATTCATGGCTATACCTTCACTCTCATCTTAGATTGTAACCTTCTTGGGGTAGAATCCAGGGCTGAATCATTCTGTACACCCAGAAGACACTCCCTTAAACTGGGACCTCATCACTTACCTTTTTCTCTTGCTCTCTCCAGGCATTCATCACTGCTGTACAATTGCCAGAGTAAGCATAAGGTGAGTGGTTGGTTTTATCTTAGAAAAACATCCCAACTATGTTTAGTACATATTTTGGCCTTGAGGGGGTTTATTTTACATTATCTTCTGCCTTATTATAAGATATTGAATGACTTGTGCTATAGGGATCTGGGGAAGGTGTCTTTCCAGTCATGCTTTGGGTTTAAAAAGAAACAGATCAATTAAGGGAGTAATGTGACACTTGGTTTGGAGAATGACAGAGACCATTAGTCTCTATAGAACATTGTTCATAAGTAAGTTATACCTGGCATGGGGTTTAGCATGTTTTGTAATAGTAATTGCCTTAGTTTATAGTTTTCTTTGGCTTTTTTTTTTTTTAAAGAAATTCATCACTTTTGACAGAGTTGCTGTCTTTTTTGAATTACTGAATTACATTTAGTCCATTGTAAGGAAAAGGATTGTCTTATTCAACACTATGTTCCAACACCGGGCACAGTGCCTGGGACATAGAGACACAGATATTTATTTAGATTATTATGGGATTCTAGGGCATGTAGATGCTTCCTGGAAATGTTTATGTTTATATTTTTGTGCTGGCTACATTGTATTAAAGCTTTTTTCTTTTCTTTTTTTATTTTTTTAACATTTATTTATTTTTGAGACCGAGAGAGAGCATGAACAGGGAAGGGTCAGAGAAAGAGGGAGACACAGAATCTGAAACAGGCTCCAGGCTCTGAGCTGTCAGCACAGAGTCTGACGTGGGGCTCGAACCCACGGACTGCGAGATCATGACCTGAGCCGAAGTCGGACGTTTAACCGACTGAGCCACCCAGGCGCCCCAAAGCTTTTTTCTTTTTAAAGATATTTTTAAGTAATCTCTATACTCAACGTGGGGCTTGAACTCACAACCCTGAGATCAAGAGTCATGCACTCTACCGACTGAGGCAGCCAGGTGCCCCTGTTTGTATTGAAGCTTTAAGTGCATCTCATTACTTCAGGCTGTCATAAAGTCTCTAGATCCTCTGGTGGCATAAGGAGTTTTATCTGAGAGAAAGTACTCTGTCCTATGCACTCCACTGGAAGGGAGTTCCTCACTGTTTCTCTTGGAGAACAGAATCTCTTCTTAGTTATATTCATAACTCAGCAAAGTCCTTGGCACATAGTAAGTGGTCAACATGTTTATGGATGGCAGAGAATGAATACATCACTAAAGAAGGAATTGTATTGGCTCCATAGCTGTGACCACTAGAGCAGTGAGTGGTCAACTTTGAGATGTGCTTCCTGTTCTCTGTCAACTTCTAAAGATTCAGTTCTCAGTACTATTGTTGGCCACCAATGATGATATTGTCTGGAACAGTATTGACTTAGAACATTCAATCAATCTGCTAAAGGGGATCATATGGCTGCCTGGGGTTGAACTCTCTTCTCTTTCTTGGATGGGGACAAGTCATGTTCTTTTATGGGGGATGCAGTTTGAAAGGTCCCTCACTGCCTCAGTGATTTGTGGTAGCCTTGGCCATCCACAGAATCTGTGGCAGAGATCCAGCTGTCTGGCTTTGAATACAAACAAGTTTCTGCAACCCCTGTGGGAAATCTTTATAGGCAAGGCCAGAACAAGTCATATTTGTAGTAGAAACTGTCAAAATGCTGTGAATAGAGTGATAAAGAAAGCCCTTGGCATTCCCCACACACACAAGTCTACCTCCCCTCTGTCACAGAGTACATTCTCAGAGACTGAGAAGTCTAAGATGACACATTTGCTAGTTTTCTCAGAGGCAGAAATTATTTTAGGTAATGTACCCTTATTTTTTAGAATCCTGTATTAGATTGAGAGAGTAGATGCCAGTGGAGAGGTAGGGTAGGGATCGGGGACAAAGCTTAGTATTAAAAGAGAGAGGGAAAGAAGACAAAGAGAAAGAGGGAAGAAGAAAAGGAGTGTGTGTGTGTGTGTGTGTGTGTGCACTCACACGCGTATGTGTGTGTGTGGGGTGGATAGGGATCAGGGGCAAAGCTTAGTATTAAAAAAGAGAGGGAAAGGAAGAGAAAGAGAAAGAAAGAGAGGGAAGAAGAAAAGAGTGTGTGTGTGTGTGTGCGTGCGTGCTCACGCATGCATGCACGCATATGTGTTTGTGTGTGTGTGTGAGAAGAAAGAGAGGTGGAGAGAGAGGAGAAAGAGAGAGGGAGACAGAGACGGAAAGAGGTCATTTTATGCTAAATGCTAAATGAAGGCCCCAGGAATTGGAATACTAAATTTAATTATGTCCTCGCTTCATACTTTTTTGTTGTTAAATCTTAAGTTAATATGAGAAAGGGCACAAATAAACTGAATATTCACATTTTAGTTAGCTAAACAAAAAATTGGCAACAGTGTTAGCATTTTGAGGGCAGGAGTTTATTTATCACTGTATTCCCAGTGCCTAGGACACTGCCTTGACCCTAGTAGTCCCAGAACAAATATGTATGAGTAAAAAAATGAATTAAACACTACCCAACATTTCTAGAAGGATTAAAACCAAGTCCTTACAAACTTTTCCATAAAATAGAATGGGGAAACATTTCCCAACTCATTTTGTGAGATCATCCTGATGCTAAAGCACAGACATCACAAGAAAACTACAGTTGAATATCTCTTATGAATATCAGTGCAAGAATCCTCAACAAAATACGAGTGAACCACATCCAGAAACATATACAAAGGATGATATACCACGATGAAATGGTATTTATCTTGGGAATACACAGTTGGTTTAAAATTGGAAATCAATTAATGTAATATCAATAGAATAAAAAACAAAATGCACAAGATCATCTCAATAGAGAAAGAATTGCTTTCTCATGATAAAAACATTCAACAAACAAGGAATAAAAGGAACTTCCTCAACCCAATAAAAGTCATCTATAGAAAATCCACATCATATTTAATGATGAAAGACTGGACGTGTTTTCCCTAGGAAAAACTGTCAAGGGTATCCATTCTCACCATTTCTATTTGACAGTGTACTGGAGGTTCTAGTCATGACAATTTGGCAAGAAAATGGAAAAAAGTCATTCAGACTGGAAAAGAAGAATTAAACTATCTCTATTCACAGACAGTCTGCTCTTGTACATAGAAGACTTTAAGGAATCCACTAAAAAACAATTAGAAGTAACAAATGAGATCAGCAATGTATCAGAATATAAGATTAATATGTAAATATTAATTGTATTCTTGTATATTTGCAGTGAACAATCTGAAAATGAAATAAAATAAAAGCAATTATATTTACAAAAGAATAAAACACTTAGACATAAATTTAACAAAAAGTGCAAAGCTTATGTTCTGGAAACTGTAAGACATTGTTGAAATAAATGAAAGATGACCTCAGTAATTTGAAAGATAGTTCATTTTCATGGACTGGGATATTATTAAGGCGGCAAATTGATCTACAGATTCAATGCAATCCCTATCAGTGTTCCAACTGGTTTCTTGGTAGAAACAGACAAGCTGATTCTAAAACTTAATATGGAATTGCAAGGGACCCAGAATAGCCAAAATAGTTCCGCAAAGAACAAAGTAGGAGAATACACACTTTTTAATGTCAAAACTTATTACAAACTAATGGTAACCAAGGGCATGGCATAATTATAGGCATATAGATCAACGAAATAGAACTGAGAGTCTAGAAATAAACCCATGCATCTATGGTCAGTCGATTTTCAACAAGGGTGTCAAGACCATTTAATGAGGAAAGAATAGTCTTCAACACATGGTGCTGGGAAAATTGGATATCCCCAGGCCAAAAAATGAAGATGGCCTCATGCCACATATAACATTAATTCACGATGGATCAACCTAAATGTAAGAACTAATCCTATAAAACTTGTAGAAGAAAACAGAGGTAAATCTTCATAATCTTGGATTTGGCAATAGTTTCTTAGATAGATCAAAAACACAAGCAAACAAGGAAAAAATAGACACATTGAACTTCATTAAAATTATAAACTTTTGTGCTCCAAAGAATGCTATCAAGAAACTGAAAAGAAAATCTATAAAATGAGAAAAAAATTTGCAAATCATAAATCTAAATGTCTAAATCTATATACACAACATCTAAATATGTAATATATAAATATATCTAGGATATGTAAATAAAAAACCTCTTATAACTCAAGATAAGAAAGCAAATGTCCCAATTAAAAGATGGGCAAAGAATTTGTATAGACACTTCTCCAAAGAAAACATACAAATGTCCAATAGCACATGAAAAGATGCTTGACATCATTGGTTATCCGGAGATACAAATCAAAATCACAATGAGATAGGCCTTCATACTAACAAGGGTGGCTATAACCAAAAAGTCAGGTAAAAACAAGTGTTGGTGAGGACGTGGAGAAATTGGAACTCTCATACACTGCTGGTAGGAATGTGAAATGATGCAGGCAGTTTGGAAAACTTTAGGACAAGCCTTCAAAAAGTTAAACCTAATGATACCATATGACCATGTAATTCCAGTTCTAGGTATATACCCATGAGAAATGAAATATATATCTACATAAAAACACATACATAACTATTCATAGCATCATTACCCATAATAGCTGAAATAACCAAAAGTGAAAACAACCCAAATATCCATCAGTTGACAAATGAATAGATAAGATGTGGTATGTTCATTCAATGGAATATTATTTGGCCAAGAAAGCTTCATAACAATTAATGGTGCCACAACATGAAACATTATGCAAAGTGAAAGATGTGAGTGAGAAGAACCACAAATGATGATTCTATTTATATGAAATGTCTAGAATAGGTAAATCTATAAGAGACAAAAAGTAGATCGTGGTTGCTTGTAGGTCAGTGCAATGGGCGAAGAGGGAGTTTGGAGTGATAGCTAAAAGGTACAAGTTTCTTTCTGGAGTGATACAAAACAAAGTTGATTGTGGTGATGTTTGTACAACTCTATGAATATACTAAAAACTATTTCACTGTGCACTTAAATGGGTGAATTATATGGTAAATAAATTGTATCTCTATAAAGCTGTTATAAAAAAAGAGAATGGATTAATAACTTGAAAGTTTTGAGATTTGAATAGAGCTTTTTATATAAAGAAATAAATATATAAAGTTCATACCCAAGTCCTAAAATTAATCAATAAAACCTTTGGAAATCAAAGAAGATTTCTCCTTCATTAAAAAAAATCGGTCTTTGATATAGGATTAGATTTCCTAACACTCAGACTCTATAGAAATAAATTTTGAGGAGGAGCCTCTTATTCGCCAATGTTGTGGTAAATAAAACAACACGATGCATTTGAAGGCATTTGCAACAGGGCAGAGTAGACTTGGACAAAAGTGTGACAGCCCCCTTAACTCCTAAGTTGAGTTCCCTGGTGGCCCAGGGGCTCAGCGCAGCATGGCATTCTCAGGAGCGCCCCTTGACATCCAACAGTATTTGAAAAGCAATTTCTGGGCACCTGGGTGGCTCAGTCAGTTAAGCCTCTAACTCTTAATTTCAGTTCAGGTCATGATCTCACGGTTTCATGAATTCGAATCCTGCATCCGGCTCTGCGCTGACACTATGGAGCCTGCTTGGGATTCTGTCTTCCTCTCTCTCTGCCTCTCCTTCACTCTCTCTCTCTCAAAAATAAATAAATAAACATTAAAAAAAAAAGAGGGGCACCTGGGTGGCTCAGTTGGTTAAGCATCCAACTTTGGCTCAGGTCATGATCTTATGGCTCCTGAGTTGGAGCCCTGCATCGGTCTCTGTGCTGTCAGCTCAGAGGCTGGAGCCTGTTTTGGATTCTGTGTCTCAGTCTCTCTCTGCCCCTCCCCCAGTCATGCTTTGTCTCTCTCTCAAAAATAAATAAACATTAAAAACAAATTTAGGGGTGTCTGGGTGGCTCAGTTGGTTAAGAGTTTAACTTTGGCTCAGGTCATGATCTCACAGTTCATGAACTCGAGCCCCATGTCAGGCTCTGTGCTGACAGCTCAGAGCCTGGAGCCTGCTTTGGATTCTGTATCTCCTTCTCTCTCTGCCCCTACCATCTCTCATGCTCTGTTCTCTGTCTCTCAAAAATAAACATTAAAAAAAAAAATAAACAGAAAAAAAGAAAAGCAAGTTCAATGTTATGAATAATTCGAAACCATTCTTAATATGAACCAAGCTTACTGAAATCTCTCAGGGCAGGGGTGCCTCGGTGGCTCAGTCGGCTAAGCTTCCTACTTTGGCTCAGGTCATGATCTCACAATTCGCGGGTTCAAGGCCTACATCAGGCTCTGTGCTGACAACTCAGACCCTGGAGCCTACTTTGGATTCTGTGTCTCCCTCCCTCCCCGCCCCCCCCCCCAACCCTGCTCACTTTCTGTCTCTCTCTGTGTTTCAAAAATAAATAAATGTTCAAAAAATTTTTTTAAATCTCTTGGGGTGCCTGGGTGGCTTAGTTGGTTTAGTGTCCGACTTAGGCTCAGGTCATGATCTCATGGTTCATGGGTTCAAACCCTTTGTCAGGCTCTGTGCTGACAGCTCAGAGCCTGAAGTCTGCTTTGGAGTCTCTGTCTCCATCTCTTTCTCTGTCCCTCCACCGCTCACACTCTGTCTCTCTCTCTCAAAAATAAATAAACATTAAAAAAGTTAAAAAAAAATCTCTGTCACTTGCTTCCCAGCAACTCATGAACATGACACCTACCCCAATAATCCTTTCCTCCATCATCTGTGTTCACCCTCATCTCCCCCCAAGCTCTTTCCAATCTTGTCCCAATGGTTCTTTTTTCCCCTCTCCCATCTGATCTCTGTGTGTCATCTATATTCACTGGTCAATGATTACCTGTCATTTCTAGTGTCAATCAATTCAGCCCATTTTGATGACTTTTAATCCCCTCTCACCCATTACCTGATCCCTATGCAAGAAAGGTCACAAAGATAGAATGCACTATAAGAGGCATTGGTCACCTTGCCCAAGACATCTAAAAATTAGAGACAATAGGTTAAGACTTGTGGAAAGAGGAAGTGGGCCCTGCCCTGTACTTTCTGGAACCTTCTTGTTACCTGGGTGGTCAGGACATCAGCTGGAAGCAGGGGAAGGGGATTCAGTTCTCCTGAGCTCAGTGACTGTCAACCCAGTGTGAAGGCGAAAGTTTTTCAATTTTAAAAGACAAGACTCTTAACATTCACATTCCTCATCTGAGGTGGACTGACCCCAAGCCTTTGAAGTCAAGGAAATTATAAGGCTTCTTAAGGATCTAAAAGAATCCACAATGATGCAATTCTTTCAAACAGAGTTCCTGAGGGGGATGTTTCAAATGCCAAACTGAAGACAGGATGAAAGGGGTTAGAAAATCACCAATTCTGGGAGCATTCAGACTGCTTCTCAAGCTATTTGCTAGCCAATAGCACTGAGTGATTGTCCTCTGTATACCCAGTGCCATTAGCCTGTACATTTCGAGTTCTGTAAAGAGAACCCTCCCTCACCCCTGGGCCAAAGGAAGTGTATTTTTCTCTGCAAACAAACTCCTTCTGGGAGTTCCGTGGCATTCTGCATTTTCTGCACCAGAGTTAGAGGTCTGTGCTCTAATTTCACACAAAAAGAGGAGGCAGACTGTTCTCCTGGACTCCCCTGCGTGTTCTCCTGCAACAGTAAGAATATTTCACTCAGCCGGCACAGCCTAGACTAGCTTTAGAAGGTTCACTTGATTGAAGATGAGTTTCTGATCTGCTATCTCTCTACTTAGGTTGAAATCCTTCCACTGAGGAGAGACAACAGGAATCTCACATAGATCTATGGGTATCACTGTTTGCAATGTGGATTCTCTGAGGGAAGATGCCAGGTAAGGTGCCGTCAGTTAATGAGCCAAAAGGCCTTTGGTGTTTATACACATTAGAGAGTCACACGTTAGAGGGGCAAGGAACCAACTACTTTCATTTGAACCCTACCTTCCTGTTTTCTTCTACCAGCCCACCTTTTGGTTGTTGTTTAATTTATTGGCACCAGTGAGATACAGGTTAAGGGAAAGGATAAGAACAGTAAATCTCACTTGGTCAAGCTCAGGCAAAACAGTGCTGGGGGAGTGTGATTTAATACAAGTGTCAGAGTTTTTCAGAAAGTATCCACGACTCCTAGACTAAGTGTATGGCTGATGCGGGGCAGGGACAAGCAGCCAGATTGAGAAGCCTGACTTCAGTTTGGAGCTCGAGTTCATACATTTAATGAATGAATGATGTTGAGTCTTCCATCTGAAAAGGTAGATGCCATAGAAAATAAGTAGCTGGGCGATTCTTTTTTGATGGCTACAGGAAATTTCTTTACAAAATATGAAGAGGCTAAAAGAAGAGGGTTTTTAAATTTTAAAAATAAAAAGCTTGCTGGGGCACCTGGGTGGCTCAGTTGCTTGAGCATCATACCCCGGTTCAGGTCATGATCTTGCGGGTCGTGAGTTTGAGCTCCACATCGGGATCTGTGCTGACAGCTCAGAGCCTGGAACCTGCTTCAGATTTTGTCTCTCTCTCTCTTTCTGCCCCTCCCCCACTCACGCTCTGTCTCTCTGTCTCTCTCTTTTCTCCCTCAAAAATAAATAGACATTAAAAAAATAAGTTAAAAGCTTGTTGACTTCTGACAACTGAACATGATGTGCTGTTGAATTAGGGTGTCTGGGAGGGGTTGCAAGCATCAGTGGAAGGCCAGCAACACTGGGTGACGGGCTGTGTGTGACGTTGCCCAGGGCAGGAGTGGCCTTCCCATTAGTGCGTGTGTTGGGAGATGGGGGAAGGGAGGAGGAGGTAATGAAATGATTGTTGGCCTTCCAAATGTGTGGCTGTGTACTGTGGTTCAAATGTGTGTGGAGCTGTTGGTGAGGGAGGATGAGGGCAAAATATAGGTTGGCACCCCACTTGCCAGGTGGAATATGCGATATTCCTCAGACACTCCTGGCTACCCAGGAACAAAGGAAAGGGGTGTAAGTGCTTGCCATGGTGATGTGGGAAACTAAGGCAAATGAAAAATTAAATTCCCTTCCTGCCTGCAGCCCACTGACAAGTCCTTGAAACCTCCCTCTAGGAGCTCAGCTGCCTCTATGATGACACTGTTGGGGGCAAAAGAGAACCATGGCTCAACATTGTCCCAACCTCGAGGACCCTGTAAGTCCAGCTTCTTTTTCTCAGCTGCCTCAGGATTTATTCTGGCAATCATGCTTCAAGCTTGTGGTCCCCTGATATGCATCTGAGGGGTCTCATGACTGAGGTTTTATTAAACGGCGATAAATGGTGTTTCCCTAGCAACAGCTAGCCGCTCAAGGTCCTGGAAAGCTTGCTTCCAAAATTCCTTAGAGACTGACTCTATCCCTGACCCTCTCCCAACCTGAGGGTATATAATGAGTTATCTGTCAGGACCCCAGTGCAGGTCTTTTTGCCTGTGGGTCCTGTCCCCATGCTTTAATAAAATCACCTTTTTGCACCAAAGATGTTTTCAAGAATTCTTTCTTGGATCCCACGAACCCTCCATCACCCCCAAACTCTATCACTGCCATGGGGGAAGCTGATCCCTCTGAGACAGACCTCATTGTAGTCTTTTTTTTTTTTAAGTTTATTTATTTTTGAGAGAGAGAGTGAGACAGAGCGTGAGCGGGGGAGAGCCAGAGAGAGGGAGACACAGAATTGGAAGCAGGCTCCAGGCTCCGAGCTGTCAGCACAGAGCCTGACGTGGGGCTCGAACCACAAACCGTGAGATCATGACCTGAGCTGAAGTCGGGTGCTCAACCAACTGAGTCACCCAGGTGCCCCAATTTTTTAAAATGTTCATTTATTTATTTATTTTTTGAGAGGAGAGAGAGAGAGAGAGAGAGAGAGAGAATGATCAGGGGAGGGGCAGAGAAAGAGGGAGAGAGAGAGAATCTGGAGCAGGCTCCAGGCTCTGAGCTGTCAGCGCAGAGCCCAATGTTGGGCTTGAACTCACAGACTGCAAGATTATGACCTGAGCTGAAGTCAGACACTTAACCGACTGAGTCACTTGGGCGTCAGTCTTCCTTAACATTCTAAAGCAATTTTCAATAAAGTGTACTGTTTCTACAGACACAATTTTAATTTTCCATTCTATGCCTAGTTCGTGGCTAAGCCTGGTTAATAGCCACTTATTATTGTTAAGAACGAAAGAAATAGTCGACTCAGTCTACTACTTTATTTATAGGCTGCCCCGAATTTTATTATTTGCAGTTTTATTATGGCTATTGCCTGGATTCACTGTAGCGATTGATTATTAATGAGTTCTTAAACATTTATCTGGGATATTACAATGAATAAGCACAGCCTGTGTCCTCAGGAGCTCATAGTCTAGCGGGGGAGGCACCTAAAGAGACAACCAAGCATAAAGCACCACAGTAAACACTGTGCTGGGATGTGGATGGAGGTCTGTTAAAGGGAAAAAGCACAAAGGAGGTGCTTCCCAGTGACCTTTTTCTCTAGAATTAAAAGACTCGTGTCCTCTGTAGGACACAGCCATGTGGGAATGCCTGGGCCGCCAGGGAAGAACATTTCCACATCGTGGTATGGAATGTTAGCTTCCATAGCTATACTAGCTTGTGAGGAATACTAGCTTCCTCACAAAGGGCTACCTCAAGGACTCAGGTTTCAGGCCCTGGAGGATCACCAACGTCACCAAATATTTAGATGCCTGTCTCTTAGGTATAGGAGTCACGTCATCACAAGAAGAAGGGGGGTGGGTACAGCCCTGCAAGATAGTTTAAGAGAGAGACCATGTCCACATAACTTTTATTACAGCATATTGTGATAATTGTTCTATTCTATTATTACTTGTTGTGGCCAATCTCTTACTGTGCCTCATTTATAAATTCACCTTTATCGCAGTTCTGTACATAAGGGAAAGGAACATAGAACCTGTCGTGTTCTGGCTGTCTGCTGGATCAGGGGTCTTGGAATGTAAGCCTCCTGTGAACTGCTTCTCAGGAGGCCTTGTTGACTTTTGGACTTGGGCTTGTAGAATTCTGTGCCCTCACCCAGTACATGCCGCTGACCCAACCCCTCACCCCCCAATGCTGACAAACCAAACCCTGCCCCATATCTCAGATTCCCTTGTAAGAGCTGTGACTGAGTCACAATAATGGAAATCCTAGTTAGTAATCAAGTCAAAATTAATAAGTTGGGAAGATAGAGTGACTAGGGGTTCACAGACTAGGGGGTGGGGTACATACAAGAGCCATGTCCTCATTCTCTGCCTTGGAAAATCAAGTTAATGCCTAAGACTCACCAGGCTATTTAGGGACGTGAAGACAAATGCAGCAGATTCAAAGAGTTGAAGGTGGCTTCTTCCAGGGAGGAGGAAATGGGAGGTAAAGAGCTGCCTGGGGAATGCCATTTTTTGGTAAGAAGACTTGTAGAATTATTTGTTGTTGTTACTGTTATTTCTATCTGTGATTAAATATAAGTTGAGGGGCGCCTGGGTGGCGCAGTCGGTTAAGCGTCCGACTTCAGCCAGGTCACGATCTCGCGGTCCGTGAGTTCGAGCCCCGCGTCGGGCTCTGGGCTGATGGCTCAGAGCCTGGAGCCTGTTTCTGATTCTGTGTCTCCCTCTCTCTCTGCCCCTCCCCCGTTCATGCTCTGCTCTCTCTGTCCCAAAAATAAATAAACGTTGAAAAAAAAAAAATTAAATATAAGTTGAGATTGGGGGTAGCCGCGGAAGCACAGAGACTGGTTAGGAATAAGTTTGGAATATCTCTGTTAGTCTTGTCATTCACCCACATACCCATTATACGGATGGTGAAAATGAGCCCTGAAGGCTTAGAGTGGTTAGTAAGTAGCCTGAGGTCACAGAGGCAGCAGAAGGAGGAGGCAGAAAGCAGTCCGGTCTAAAAAGCCCAGCTCTAAAAAAACACATGAGCATATGGGAAGGGGGAAAAAGAGAGAGAAACAAACTACAAGTGACTCTTAGGGACAGAGAACAAATAGGGCTGCTGGAGGGAGGTGAGTGGGGGATGGGCTAGATGGGGGACGGGTACTAAGGAGGGTACTTGTTGGGATGAGCACTGGGTGTTGTACGTAAGTGATAAATCCCCAAATTCTACTCCTGAAACCAATATTGCACTGTATGTTAACTAACTGGAATTTAAATTAAAATCTGACAATAAATAGCTAAATAAAAGTCCAATTCTTTTTTTTTTTTTTTCAACGTTTATTTATTTTTGGGACAGAGAGAGACAGAGCATGAACGGGGGAGGGGCAGAGAGAGGGAGACACAGAATCGGAAACAGGCTCCAGGTTCTGAGCCATCAGCCCAGAGCCTGACGCGGGGCTCGAACTCACGGACCGCGAGATCGTGACCTGGCTGAAGTCGGACGCTTAACCGACTGCGCCACCCAGGCGCCCCTAAAAGTCCAATTCTAAACCCCATCACCATCTTCTGCCGCCTCTAGAAGAACAAGTGAGGGGAAGGAGGGAGGACAGTGGGAACAGACATCAGGGGCTGAGACGTCCTCTGGGGATGTGGCTGCAGGTGTTGTCCAGGGGACCCTGTCCCTGGCGCGAGTTAAAGGACTCTGCTCGCAGGCTGTTGGCAGAGGGCAGAAGACAGGGAGCCACTTGTGGAGTTGCTAAGAGAAGGCGGGGATGGGTCTCCTGCTTCAAGTGCTGCCTTCTCAGAGTGAGCGGGGAAGCCCAAAGCCTCGCTCACGTCAGACGGCTGATCCCTGGGCTCCGTTTCGACGTTTCAGCCCGGGAAGGCCCGTGCATTTGCAACACTCTCCCTAGTCACCTTCTCCCTGGTAGCTTCAGAACCTTCCCGAACAGGGTCTCTGTAGGAATATATTTGAACATGATCTAGTCCCCAAAGTACTTTGGCTTAGGCTCGGCAGCTTTTGTTTTAGTTATTTATTTATTTATGGCACAAGGGAAGTTTCACCTCTTTTCCTCAAAAACCCCTTTTCTTACCCCTATCATGTCATGTATCACACCAGATATTTTGTTATATATTGTTACTTTTTTTTAGTGTTTATTTATTTTTTGAGAGAGGGAGAGAGAGTGCGTGCACACACAAGCCCGGGAGGGGCAGAGAGAGGGAGACACAGAGTCCGGACTCCGAGCTGTCAGTACAGAGCCCAAAGTGGGGCTCAAACTCATGAACTGTGAGATCATGACCTGAGCCGAAGTCAGATGCTTAACCGACCGAGCCACCCAGGCGCCCCTACATTATTGTTATTTTTATCTCCATGTAATCTTTTCTCCTGGCAGAAAATTGGGAAAAAATTTAAAAATTACAACTAAGAAAATAAAAGCGTCCTGCCATTGCCCCACATAGATAACCACTAACTGTGACCCTGTGGATCCCTCTCCCCATGCTGGGACTTCTCGAGTGTAACCAGGACTTTCATCCACAATGCTCCTGTCCCGGGCAGGACACCTGGCCCAGCCAACACGCAATAAATGTTCGCCCAGGCTTTAGCTAGGCGCCTGGTATCTAAGTGAAAAATATATCTAGAGATGTAAAAAGTAGCTGGCCCACTTAGGCGGAGACGTGAGGAACCTTGGAAAAGTCTGCAGGGCAACTTTAAATCTCCAGGCGCATGCTCTCAAGACCCTGTCAAGACCCTCTGAGAGATCTTGCTCCTTTTCCAGACCTGTTCCTCGGACAGAGTGACATTCCATCTCAGCTCCACCAGAGCAGAGTTGTTCTTCATGCTTCCCTCTCTTCCAGAGTGTTCTTCCCCCAGCCGTGCACTAATCCGTTCTTCTAGTTCAAGCTCCAGTCTGAACTGCCGCCCAGGTGTCCCTGACCACCGGCTTTCCTGCTTCCCTTTCTCCTCCACGTTCTATAGCCCCTGAGCCTGCAGCTGGTGCTTCCCTGTAGCTGGCTTGAACCCTGTACCATAACTGCATCTGGGTAGCCCTCCTTCTCCTCACAGAGGACCAGACAGGA
Organism: Prionailurus viverrinus; assembly: GCF_022837055.1. Lineage (NCBI taxonomy): Eukaryota > Metazoa > Chordata > Mammalia > Carnivora > Felidae > Prionailurus > Prionailurus viverrinus. Next base: position 4,451,024 of record NC_062577.1, read on the forward strand.
GGTAGATGTGCAACAAAGATAGACTTGTATTTTAGAGTGATTACTCAGGACTGTGGCAGACAGCCCATCCCGGGTTTGGGGATGCTTTCTGGGTGATGCTGGAGGTGGGCTATAAGATATGCCCTTTCAAGGAAATGGAGGTCCAGCTCCTGGCCTTTGGGGTGATTTTTTTTTTTTTTTAACGGAGCTTAAAAGAGATACGAAATCCAGGGCTGGGTTTTTGGAACCGGTGAGTTAGTGATCACTTGTGCCCTGAAATCTGCAGGCCCGTGGCAGGACTGAAGAGGCAAGTCTGCAGTAAGCCTGCGTCTCCCCGATGTAAAGGAGGTTCCAGAAGAGTGCCATCATGCGATCCACCTGAGGAATCCAGAGCTCAGAAAGCAGCTCCAAAGGGAGCAGGTATTTCATGAGTCGTCTGTGGGCAGGGGAGGTGAGTGGAGCAGGAAAACCCGCCCTGCCTTTCGATGTGTATCGTTGCCCTGGTGCAAACCCACATCCGACCACCAGGGAGAAAGAGCACAGCACTTTTTTGTTCCTCCGTTGTTTAGCAGTTTTGCAATTACCCCCGCAAATAGGTATGTAAATTAAGCAGCAACACGGCGAAGCCACATTAAGGCCGAGCTTCCCCAGACGGCTTTCAGTCAGGCTTTCTGGAACAGGGCCTCTCAGCGACACCCTGGTCCAAGCCCGCTGGCACGGTCCGTGATGGGGTGAGTTAGCAGGTGCCTCGCGCACAAGTGCAGCTGGGGAAAGCCGCAGTGACATCCTGCGGGCCAGCAGGGGGGTGGCTCCTGAGGGTGGGGGTGGGGCACCTGCTGGGTCGCCACGAGGGGGGCGCAGGGCAGGGCGCTGGAGGCCTGTGAGGTTAGGAAAGCGGTTCCTTGTACCAAACTGGCACCAAGGGAAATTACCAGAGTAAATGTGGTAAATTCCATCGGTCCCACTAGGGGAACACAGATCCTGTCTTCCTTCAGGTTCCTTTTTTGTGCATTTAAATTAGATAACAAATTATTCCTGTGTAGCGAGCGAGTCAGCAGATGACTTATTCATAAGATGCCATATCCCTGTCTTTGGAAGAAGCTTCCTGAGGCTGGCTGATTCAGAAGACTCAGGCTGCCCTTCCAGCCTGACGGATGGTGCTGGGGCAGAGACTCACTTCTGACATTTTCTAGGAGGCTGTGGTGTGTGTGTTGTTTGAAGCCTCTCAATGCCTGCCTCTCTCAATACATATTTCTTTTTCTCCCCCCTGCTTTATTGAAGTATAATTGGCAAATAAAAATTGTGTGTATTTCAGGTCCCCAACGTGACGATTTGCTATGCATACACGGTGTGAAATGATTACCGCAGTCAAGTTAATTAACACATCTATCACCTCACATAGTTATTACTTCCTTTTTTTTTGTGGTGAGCACGCTTAACATTTACATTTAGCCAATTTCAAGTACGTGTTATGGTATTATTACCTACGTCCCTATGCTGCACATTAGATCCCCAGGACTTATTTATAATTTGTATTTCTTGTGTTCCAATTGCAAGGCAATGTCCTGGTGGTGGTGGTATGGTGTGTGTGTGTGTTGGGGTGGGGGTGGGGGAAAGCCCGAGATGTATAAAAAAACCTCTGCACTTGAGAGCAGCCATTAGCAGGGGAGACCGGACATGCCTACCCAGCTCCGTGCCAAGCAGAATCCATTTTATATGGTTAGAGGTAAAGTGCCGTGGGGGCGTCAGGAGGAGGAGGATCCTGGGGCCTGAGGGACTGGGAAAGGCTTGGCATCTGAGGCCAGTTTTGAAGGATGAGGCGGATTTGCACATTTGGGGGGACTTAGGTGAGCAAATGCAAGCCAAGAAAAGCTCCAAGGTATGAAACCTGGAACAATCAGTAGGTACATGAACATCAGTAGGTAATTTCAAGTACATGTTATGGTATTATTACTTATTGTAATAGGTAATAATTGTAATCATACCTATGGTATTATTACCTCTCTCTATAGAGAGCCAATGAGGACACCATATGGAGTGGTGGGTTAAGAGTGTGGATTCCAGAATCTGCTGGCTGGTTTCACGTCTGCCTCTACCTTTCTAGCTCTGTAACTTTAAGCAAATTACTTAACCTCTCTCCGCTGAAGTACCCCCACTTATAAGGAAACTCTTGGTGCTGCCCACAGCATCTTGTGGGTCTTGCTATTTGTGACCAGCGAGGGCACCACCTTGGCCTTGACAGATGGTGGGTACTCTAGCACCCAGATGATGGCCCTTCTTTCCTCATCAAGTCTCAGAGTGTGTGTGGCAGTGTTGGAGAGCCTCTTCTCTCCCCAGCTCTGCCTCTCATCTGTCCTCTTCATTCCACTCTGTCCACATCAGGGTCCCAGCTCCCTCTGGGAACATTTCTGGCTTCAGATGCTCTAGGTATGAGTGGCCTCACGGCTTTCACGTTCTGTAAGTTATAGCGTCTGTAAAACAAGCCAAGTTTTCTCTTGCTCATGTTGGTCAGCTCCTCAGAGACATTAACAAACGCAGTCTGTGGCTATTTAAAGTCAGACCTTCTTTCCACTCAGTGGAAGAAGGGGAGGAGGGGCAGGGAAGAAAGGGGCCAGAACTGCCTTCTTCCACAGGCAAAATAGAAACAGTGAAAATACTTGCCTCATCGGCAATTCCCCAAATTCAAATGGCAGTAATGGAAGCAAAGCCTCAGCACAGTGCAGGGCACAGAACAATCTTTCAAGAGCCATTAGTAGCAGGAGTACTGTAGCTGTCTCCTGGGGGCTGGAGGGCCTCGGAAGGTTGAGGTGCTTCTGTGATAGACTCTTCTAGAATCTCTCTCGTAACTGTGCTAGGCCTTTTGTTAGCTGCTTTAGCTAAGCTATTTCTAACAATACTGATGGTAAATATTGCATTCGTCAAGATTTTGGTTTTTTTGGTTTGCAAACAACCACTTTCTTAGGCAACTGTAGCAAAAAGAAGAAGGGGCGTGGAATGCCCTGTCCCCCATGGAATCCAAACTGTTGGACCACGAAGATTTGGAAGAGGTCAGAGCCTGGGCATCCCCAGGGGTCTGAGAGGCAGCTCTTTGTGAATCTTCTCCCCACAGCCCCATCTCTGGGCCTCAGTTTCCTCATCTGTTAAATGGAGATGACAACAGTCCTTGTACGTAGATTGGTTCTGAAGATGTAAACAATAATAGCACTTAGAATGGTGTCTGGCACCCAGTAAACCCTATCTGTGTTCGATTTAGTGTTCTTGTTTAGTACTGTTGCTGTACGAAGACACCTGTTGTTGAGCCAGGTGTCACCTTGGGATGAGTTGGTTGAGGCAGAGGTGGAAAGGTGACTTGGTACAGGCATGGCTCTTGGGGACCCACAGTGCTGTGTTTGCAGAGAAGGCAGCTACCCCAGGACGTGTTTACTGAGTCACTATTCCCATTGTAGAGATGAGGCAACTAAAATTCAGACACATCAGGTTACATGCTCAAGGGCACATTTTCATCAGTGAGATGCAGAGTTTAGATTAAATGCAAATTTCCAGGGGCACATGGGTGACTCAGTTGGTTAAGCAGCAGATTCTTGATTTTGGCTTAGGTCATGATCTCACAGTCATGAGATCGAGCCCCAAGTTGGGCTCTTCGCTTGGCATGGAGCCTGCTTTAGATTCTCTCTCCCTCTCCCTCTGTCCCTCCCCTGCTTGCTCTCTCTCTCTCTCTCTCTAAAAATAAAATGAAATAAAATAAAATAAAATAATGTAAATTTCTATGCCTTTTAAAGCCTACCGTCTCTCCAAGTACCATCTACTCTGTTGCCACACCCCACCCCCACCCTGGCCCCTGTGTCAGTCTGGGCACGTGTAAAGGGCTATCTTTGAACCAGACACCATGATGGGATGGGTTCTTCTCGCTGGAAGGAGCCATCCATGATAAATGACAGCAAGAACACAATAATATGCTAATACCAACTTCACAGCAAACTGACGAGCGACAACGTGAAGTTCACCCTTACATTTTAAATTAGGTTACACAGGCCATTAAGCCAAGTCATAATAGATGTTTAGATCTTTGGACAGAGTGCACAACAGCCAGAACTTATTGTTATGCAAATTAAAACCAGACATTCAAGGTTAAATATCTTGAGTCCAACTTAAAACTAACCTTGTCACCAACAGTGGCTTTGCTGGAAAGTGTGGAAAAGGCTTGTAGGCTTTTATCTTGACTTGTTTTCACCACATACTTATCTCCTAAATGCTTTCTATTTGCAGTGGAAGGAGTTTCTTAAAGTTACAAAGAAAACCATTGTCAGGGAACAGAATTTGTCTTGTTTTTAGAGCTGGTCCTGATGGTGGGTCTTCTCATTACAAAAATCATTATCTCAGTGTAACCCTGTCCCTTTCTATGAATTTCAGGACACTGTGTAGAACATTCTGCATGTTCTGGGTGTTCATGGGTTCTTTTTAAAATCCTCAAGTTGGCCAATGTATGTTCTTGAATAAGAAATGACAACAGGAATGAATATATTGCATATAGATTTTCATTCTCTAAGCACCTTTTGCCCAATCAGTATTTCTCAAGGGGAACTGGATTCCAAGAACTTTGGCTTCTATTATTTTAATGGCTACATACTTAAGAGTAGCCAGGAAGAGCAGATAGGATTATCAATATCCTGGGGGCATGTAAACCGAGGGAGCAAAAAGCCAAGTTACCTGTCCCAAAGTTAAAAAGCCAGTGAATGAAAAAGCAGAGGCTGGCCCTGGGCTCCTGTCTCTGAGCCTGCCCTCATGAGCCTGGGGTCTGTTTCCCCAGCTACCACAGCACGAATTCCATACACGCACGGATCCTGCTCTCCACCCCTAAGGGAATGGATATGAAAAGTTTTAGAAAACTATTGTCTTTAGCTGCTATAAATTCCTTGTGTGAATGTTCCAATATGAAAATATTTCAAAATTGATAATGAATTAAAAGATATTTGGAGTTGATTTGAAATCATTCTGTTTTCCCCAAACCAAGCCAAACATTTCCTAAATCCACAGTGATTACATTTATTTTCTTTTATATTTTCTTGTCTTTATGAGAAGTCATCAGGCTCATAATTTGTTTATAGTTTCACCGTGATCAATAATCAAACAACACACATTTCCCCTAATCATCTTGTCTGCTGAACCAAATTCTGAAACTTATGACAAATATGTCCAAACTCCAAGCATTGTCATGATATTTAACAACAAGTGTTTGCCCTCCCCAATTCGGGTCCCAGCTTCCTAAAATTTTGTACTTCCTCATAGAACACGTTTCTGATTTTCTTTCCATCTTGATGTTATTTCCTTCCCTAATTCCTCCAAGTCTGGGTCTTTGAGGTACAGTCAAGAAGCAGTTGTATATTCTAGAGACAGCTCATACTGGCTTGTTAGAGCCAACTGGTAAGTTGTCAGGAATTTTGCAAGCTGATTTTTAACCCACAACCCTGAGATCAAGACCTGAGCTGAGATCAAGAGTTGGAGGCTTAACTGAAGGAGCAACCAGGCACCCCTGCAAGCTGATTATTAAACATAGCTATTATTTTTTTTTTTCAACGTTTATTTATTTTTGGGACAGAGAGAGACAGAGCATGAACGGGGGAGGGGCAGAGAGAGAGGGAGACACAGAATCGGAAACAGGCTCCAGGCTCCGAGCCATCAGCCCAGAGCCCGACGCAGGGCTCAAAGTCACGGACCGCGAGATCGTGACCTGGCTGAAGTCGGACGCTTAACCGACTGCGCCACCCAGGCGCCCCTAAACATAGCTATTATTAAAACTTAAAACTACTGAAGCTTATAATTAAGTAATATTAAAAACAGGTAATAAATATGTAAAATTTATTACTTTCTAATTATCTTACTACATTTTGGTATTATGCATGCTCTTAAAGTTATTGTTCCATTGGTGGAATGAATATATAATGGTATATGCTACTTGCTCTCCATTTTTTCTCCACTCTGTGTTCAGTGATGTCATGAAAGAGCCTGAAATAGGCTTTGGTGGGAGTATTTTCACCATGGAAATTGGCAAACTGAACAAAGTAGGGATTTTTCTTCTGTAGAGCCGGTTGTTAGATATTTACTAGCACCCCACCGAGTGTAGCATGAGGGTATAGCCTCAGGAGAGTGACAGAGCAGGCTCTCAGTCTCTGGTCAATGGCTGTGTCACCTTGGGTGAGATGCTTAGGGTCTCTGAGCATTATTTCCTCATCTGTAAAGTGGGGCTGTTGTGAGGTTCAGTCAGTGCCATGCATATAAGACATTTATCACAATTCTTAGCTCACCTTATGGAATGGGCTTTAGAAATGATGGCTAATACAATTAGCAATAAAATTAATGTAATAAACAGTTTCAATCTTCTCTGCTTTCTCTGCATAGTAGGAAGATAGCATGTCTTTCCAAATATATTGGCCACTGCCTTTGTCCTCTGCAGAAGGACCGTAATTTGTCTCAGGGGTGGGTTTTCCCAGTGGTTGATGGACCCTGAGGGGCCTTGTGTGGGTGGAAAAGTGAAACTCCCTTGACACAGCTTGTTGGGCAACATTAATTACAAGGTAAAACTGAATTCACATGCACAGTAAAGGGAGAGGAATTTTGCGATGTTATGGCAATCCAGGAAGGAGGTGTGAAAAGGCAGCAGGATTGGATTGAAAGAAACTGCACAGCTCTGAGTAGGGGGAGGAGGTGGAGGTGAGATGAAGCCAGTGACAGGGACTAGCCAAGCACCTGAGCACAACCCCCTCGGGGAGAAAAGCTCTCTGATGAGGGAGGGTGGTACGTCTGACTTTCAAGGTGAAGCTGGTTCTGGGCTTGGCTTGATTTTGCTCCCTACTACCACACATAAAAGTATGGTACATCACATTAGGGGTGCTTTGGGGAGTCAAAATGAACCAATTATGAGGGTCTTAGAAAATTCAGTGAAAGGAAAAATTGTGATAACGATGATATCTGCACGTCCCCTGCCTTGGGAATCTATAGAAGAAGTGAGCTCCCTGTGTTTCGCACTGCACATGAGAAGGAAACTTGAACCACCTTTCTTAACTATCACAGTCTTCGAAGACATTTGGGCAGTGGACTGTGGGTTACGGGCAGCAGTCTTGTCCAGGATGCACACAGTTATTGCTCCAATCTATAGCTGACTCTCATCTTTCTCAAGCTTCAGTCTGTCCAGCTGCCTGGTTAGCCTTTCTACCTGCGCCTCAACATTAACAGATGAACACTGAGGTCAATAACTGTCTCCCACAAACATGCATCTCTGGGCTGGTCATTTTATTAACTAACCTTTTCCATCCAAGATGTTTAAACAACCTCTTAAGAACAGCCACCTGCCAGTTCATGTCTCCCAAAGCCAATACACAGATGAAAAGGGTTGCTACTGATTTATGTGTTCCCTTTTCTGTAAAGGATTCTTGACAGTTTATAAAGCATTTCTCCCCAAACTACCCTCCATGATGCAGACAATAATTTTGTAAACCAGCCAGTTTCTATGTGTGGTCTTCTAAATGATAATTGGTTGGCCACCAACGATGTACTTGTGATTCTAAACAATCAAAATCATCCTTTTTTTTAATTTTAGAAAGAGAGAGAGTGAGGGGAGAAAGGGGCGGTGGGGGGGGGGTAGAGACAGAGAGAGAGAGAGAGAGAGAGAGAGAGAGACAGAGAGAGAATCTTAAGCAGGATCCATGTCCAGCACAGAGTGCAATGTGGGGCTCCATCCCATGACCCTGGGATCATGACCTGAGCTGAAATCAAGAGTCAGATGCTCGATTGCCTGAGCCACCCAGGTGCCTCTAGCAAGAAAACTTTAAAGTGAAGAATCAGGATGCTCTCAGAAATGATTTGTGTTATTTTGAGGTGGAATGGGGGAAAATAAAACCCAGGTGTGCTGGTGGGCTTACAGGTGAGGTACCTCTTTCCTGCATAAATGAGGGGGTTCTTGCAAGGGCAGATCCGTGATTCTCAGTGTACAGGGACTAAGTCAAGTGTAGATTCTTGGCGAGGACCACCTGGGACTTGGTCTGAGGCTGGAATGAAGGGGGCAAGAATGACACCCATAATTATGAGTCATTGTTGGGTCACTTTCCCCTCCAAATCCCCATCTGCTTAACATCTAGGCTTTCTTCAGACCCAGAGTAAATATCATCTTCTCCTACCACCTTCTCTGAGGGGCCCTCCTTGACTCACACAGGCCGAGCTGGTTTCTCCTTTGCTGTGTTCCCATGGCATCCCATGATACGTCCCTCTTTCACACGGTGTTGTTTTATTTGGGCAGTTTCACAACTGTTTCCCCAGATGGATTCTGGGCTTGGGTGGGCAGAGATGATTCATCTTCATGACCCAGGGACTGCCCAGTGTCTACCACACATGAGGTGCCCAGGAGATGCTTCTTGGAATAACTGGCTAATGAATGGAAGGGTCAGCCAAGCAGGGTGGAAGACGTAGGTAGTAGGAGTGCTTGAAAGAACAGGGTGCAAAGAACTGTGCATATTTCATTCTGGTTAAAACTTCACCTTGAAAAATGACGTCTTTGAATTGAGAAGAGAGAGGACAGTATCTGCAGCCAAATGGCTCTTATGTGCCAAAGAAAGTGACTGAAGGCAACTTGAAAACACATTAAACGTAAGAGCTCTTCCGTGGATGTGTTGGACGTGACCTTATTTTGTGCTGGAATAGAAAGATGAGAGAGGTTGGGAAGGAATATCAGGCTTCGTATCCGTTATCCAGACACATGTATCGCACAAGTGACACAGATACTCAGGACCAACTGCCTTGGCATAATTATCTCACAGAAAGATGTGCCTTTATTTGTTGATTTATTTATTTTAATATTTATTTCTTTTTGGGAGAGAGTGTGCAAGCAGGGGAGGGGCAGAGAGAGAAGAGGACACAGGATCCGAAGTGGGCTCCAGGCTGTCAGCACAGAGCCTGACGCGGGGCTCGAACTCACAAACGGTGAGATCATGCCCTGAGCCAAAGTCGGAGTCTCAACCGACTGAGCCACATGCCCCAACATGTGCCTGGACAGGACGTGGACAGGAAATACAGAAATCTAGTTGCAGGCCAATGTGCTGGCCCCAAATAGCCAAGCTGTCAATTTCTCAGGTCTTTGGAGTTATTTTGGCTTTTTACTGCCTTTTTAAGTACTAGTGTGAAAGGGTGGGTCAGAAGCAAGAACTTAGTTCAGTGAATTTCGAAGGGAGCTTTGACCTAGCCTTGTACAGGGTGGTAATAACTCCGATGGCAGGCCCAGAGTGATGACCGCTGTCTGCTGGGTGCATGGGAGGGAAGAGTATGTGTGTGATCCAGGGGCAAGGAAAGCAGGTGACGATGGATGGCTGTTTCTCCTCTTCTTTGGAGAAATTAGATTCGCTGTCTTAGACTTGGAGAGAGCTGGAGGGTCTTGAAACACTTTTTGTGTCGATGGTTTTGAGTGGGGGCAGGGAGAGAGGTGAGGGGAAAGTGGGAGGAGGGGGGGAAGGGAAGGGGAGGAGAGAGAGAATGAGAGAAAGTAAAGAGAGGAGAGAGAAGGGAGCGGCAGTTCTCTATCTTCCCCTCAGGACCCGGGAGGGAGCTGTCCAGGCAGATTCAGGCAGATGTTAGGAGTTGTGTGGTCCTGGCACTGGGTCCCCGAATGGGCAGCTTACGCAGGCCTGACTAATGGAGCACAGCAGTCCCCCCCTTATCTGGGGTTTCAGTTACTCACAGTCAACTGTGATCTGGAAACAGATGATCCCCGCTGATGTCTCCTCAGAACGTCAGCAGGAGCCTCGCACTAGGTCACATGCTTAACGTCATTCGCCTCACGCCATCTGATCGCATACGCATTTTACCATCTCACATTGTCACAGTAAGGGTGAGTGCAGTACAGTGAGATAGTCTGAGAGACCCCTGCGGACAGCTCTACCACAGAATATTGTGATAATTGTTGTGTTAGTTGCTGTAGTTCATCTCTTCCTGTGCCTGATTTACAAATTAAACTTTCTCATAGGTATGTACGTACAGGAAACGACACAGTAAATATGGGGGTCAGGACCATGCCCGGTGTCAGGCATCGCTGGGGGTCTTGGAACGCATCCCCCATGGGGAGGGGAGCATGTGCAAGAGCAGCCCCTGGACACACTGTTCTCAGGCTTCTCTTGGCATCCAGCCGTGCTGAACAGTCTCTGTCCCTCTCACTGGCCAAGCAGTACATTTCGTTGACACTCCAATTCCCGAGAGAGCAGAAGACATTAAGAAAGGAGCTTTGCTGGGGCCTCATGTTTTAAGCTTCAACAGGTCACTGAAATTTCCTTTGGATGGATTTTTAGTCTTCTCCTGCAGTCCCGCTGGGCCCCGGGAGAGGGACGGGCAGGTGGCTGCACAGAGACAGCAGGGTTATGGAGGTCAAACTGAACTTCCCGATTTGGCTCCGAAGACGGTGAGGTGGTGGCAGTGCGAGCAGTGGCCAGACCTGAGGTCCATGCCAGTTGTCTGTCTGGCCGAGTCTCCTCTGTCCTCAGAGGCTGTGTTAATATCCACCCACAATTTCAGTCTGAGGCATTTGGTTCATCAACTACTCCCTGTGTCCACTCACATGGAAAGGAGAGAACAGGAAATAGGAAGCAAATTATATCCTTCCTAGTTGAGCATGTTAGACTCATTTTCAGATGTTTATAGTTACCTCTGCACATAGGAAGAGAAACAGAGGAGAATGTTTTTCATAGACTATCTCTTTTCTCTTAGTTTTCCTCTGGTCTGGAGTCTTCGTTTGTTTTGCAATTCTTTTCTCCCTTCCTTCCTTCCTTCCTTCCTTCCCTCCTTCCTTCATTTCTTTTTCTTTTAGAAATTTTTTATGTTTATTTATTTTTGAGAGAGGGAGAGAGACAGAGCTCAAGCATGGGAGAGGCAGAGAGAGAGAGAGAGAGAGAGAGAGAGAGAGGGAGGGAGACACAGAATCTGAAGCAGGCTCCAGGCTCAGAGCTGTCAGCACAGAGCCTGACATGGGGCTAGAACTCACAAACTGTGAGATCATGACCTGAACCGAAGTCGGATGCTTAACCAACTGAGCCACTCAGGCACCCCCCTTCCTTCATTTCTTAATTTATTTCTTTTGTTCCCTCTCTCTCCCTCCCTCCCTTCATCCCTCCCTCTCCTTCCTTCCTTGCTTCCTTCCTTAATTTCTTTCTTTTCCTTTCTCTCTCCCTCCATCCCTCCCTCCCTCTCCTTCCTTCCTTTTTTAATTTCTTTCTTTCTTTCAGTCTCTCTGTCCCTCCCTTTCCTTCCTTCCTTCCTCACTTTCTTTCTTATTTCTTAATTTATTTCCCTCTCTCTCTTCCCTCCCTCTCTCTCCTTCTTTTCTTTCTTTCTTTCTTTCTTTCTTTCAAATGTTTATTTATTTATTTTGAGAGAGAGAGGAGAGAGAGAATCCCAAGCAGGCTCTGTTCCATCAGCACAGAACTCAACATGGGGCTTGATCCCACAAACTGTAAGATCATGACCTGAACCGATTTCAAAAGTTGCACGCTTAACCAACTGAGCCACCAAGGCACCCCGCCTTATCTTTTAAAAAAAAGTGTATTTATTTATTTTGAGAGAGAGAGAGAGAGAGAGAGAGAGAGAGAGAGAGATGAGGGCAGGGGCAGAGAGAGAGGGAGAGAATCCCAAGCAGGTTCCACACTGTCAGTGCAAAGCCAGAATCAGTGCGGGGCTTGAACTCACAAACTGTAAAATCAAGACCTAAGCCGAAATTAAGAGTTGGACACTTAACTGACTGAGTCACCCAGGCACCCCTAAAAGTAACCTTATCTTAACAGCAGCTAGCCCCTCAAAGTCCTGAAATCCTTGCTTTCAAATTCCTTAGAAATGTATGCTATCACTAACCCCCACCAACTTAAAAGTGTACCATCAGTCTCTCCTCACAATCCTGGTGAAGCTCTTTCTGTCCATGGGACCTGTCCTCACGCTACAATAAAATCACCTTTTTTGCACCAAAACGTCTCAAGAATTCTTTCTTAGCTGTCTGCTCATGAACTCCACTTTATAATTTCATCATTTTGACACCCTTATATGAGGCTTTGAGTCTTTTCATCTGGACCCTGAGCCCCAGAGCAAACTTGGTGATTAATTCCCCTTCTGTTCCCTTACTCTCATTTTGGGGGCTTTTCGAGGAATATGGTCTTATTGGAACACTTTCATGTCGATTGCTCAGGCTGTAATCCTCTACCCTGCGGCTACTCTACAGGGAAGAGAAAGCCTGCCCTTTGGCTGGAAGGTAGTACCCTGGCCAGAATGGTAATAAGACTCAGAAACTTAATGCCCTCTCTTTATTCTTATTCTTATACAAAATTGTCTGTCTTGGGCACAGTACAGCCACCTAAGTCCCTCAGACGGCTGCCAATCTTAAAGACTCCTGTGTGAGTTTGCCTCCTCATTGGTCTAATGTGATCCCCTCCACATCTCTTCTCTAGCTGAGACCTCTGCTCAGAACCCGTCAAAAACACTACCTGACTGAATTACAACCCAACTGGGGACCATTTCCAAGGAAAGCTGGCTGTAAAGACTACATGTGTTGGAATGTCGCATAGACCAGGATGGGTTTCTAGCTTTATTATTTTTCATCAGTTCCCCTACTAACTACTGAAGTTACTTCTGTAGGAAACAAAGCAAATAGACTGAGGTTCCCTATGTCCATCCCTGAATGGCCCTAAATCAGGACCCTGGTCTAAGAACCTCTTGTAGAATGTGTTTGGCCACTTACCAGGCTGCTACACTCCCTCCTGATATATTGGATGATTGTCTAAACAGGCGTCCTCCCTAAGGAGCCTTTTTCCCTGTTTATTCTCGCCCTAATACACTTGGTTCCTGTGCTCCTAACCTTGTTCGTGGGTTCCATTCTTCAGCTCCATCAGAACATGATCCCGGGTTACAAGATCATGTCACTTTCTTGCTGGAAACCCTCCAGTGGCTCCCCATTGCAAGTCTGATCAACCCAAGGTCCTTGCTGGTTTACAGACTCCTGGGTGCACTGACTTCTGGCTACTTCTCCCTCTCTGCCTTCCATTCTCTCTGGTGCTCGCCATCCTCTAGCTCATTGGTCTTTGTTTTCCAAGCTTGCCAATAGCTTTCCTGCCTCAGGGCTTTGGCACATGCTGTTTCCTTTACCTGGGATGCTCTTTCCCCAGACCCACTGTATGAGGATACCCAGTTTTATGCATATCATCATGTGAACACATTTGTGAATTAAGGCTGGCATCACCCTATATTACTTTTTCAAAACATTTGTGACTCTCTGAAATTAATAACTTCATTTACTTGTTTATTTCACCTCTTTTCACTAGAGTGTAACAGACTTTAATCTGTTTTGTTCATCCCTGTGTATCCTACAATGTTTAAAATAGCACCTGCACAATAGTAGGTACTCAGTATTTATTTGTTGAAAGCATAGGCCCTCTTTATTACTTAAAAAGCAAGAGCAACAATAGGAAACTGGGTTAAGATTTGGGGTGAATAATCCAACAGCTGTCCGTATGGTATCTTAAGCCTTAATTATTTTAAGGACTTACGTTGCTACTTAAGAAACAGAAACAGAGTAAATGCAGTTATGTAACATTATTCTCCAGAAGAACAAATTCATAGCAAAATCAGCCCATCTGAATATATGCTAAGTTATGAGGCTGTGGAGGTTTCTGCCAAAGTCAGTGTTTATAAATTCATAATATTTATTTAATATTTAATACTAAAACCAAACTGCAGAAATTTACTGAGATAATAGCTTTCATTCTTTGGGGAATATGGTAAAATCAAGCTATAAAAAGGAGCTTCTCTTTTTATTGTGAGTTTCTGCTTCTGATAAATTTCTGCACTGTCAGTAAATAATAGGTGAATGAGGGGCAAACTTTGTGGCATGAATGAGAAAAATTATGGCTGTAATTCTGAGAGCTAACTACTGATTTTCTCTTCTCCAGGAAATAGCACAGGGAGTTACCATTCCATGAAAAAGGTAACGCGGTGTTAATAATAACATAAAGAGGGTTTCATGGATGAATTTTATCTTCACTCTCAAGAGTTTTGTCATCAAAATGCTTCCAAAAAAGTCCACCAGGAAGTTTGTTTCTTCCCCCTATTTACAAAATTTCTGCCCCTCACTCATTGCCTACCTTAACTCCTGTAATGTACATAGTGGGGCAGACAGCACAGCTCTTTTCTCATTTAAGAACAAACACAATCTCTATTGCCAAATTGGCATGAAGTTTTCTTCCAGTGGCTTCTGCCACATGAGTTCAGAAAGAGTCATCATCTGGGGAGACAGGGTCTACAGACCCTCTGGAAGGGGCTGAGCAGGTATGGAACCCATCCCCACTGTGCAGGGGGGGGTGAGTTACCCTGTCACTGTTCTTTTCTTTTCTTTTTTTTTTTTTGGTATTGATTTCTTGGAAATAGGTTTGTCAGTCCCCTGGAGGCATTCCCTGTTGAGAAGGGACGTTAGCTGTGTCTACATGAGGTCGCTACAGTTGGTTTCAAAGTGAAACGTTCCGTCAATCAGCCTTTATCTTTAGACCAAGGAGCCTAACCTCCCACTTTACTGACTTAGCTCCACTGAGGAAGGTAAAATTCTGCCCGAATCGATGAGTCCATTTAAGACCGAGAAAATTTTGCCCACACTGCAAATCAAAGTGTGGTTGGGGCGGGGGGGAGGATGCGGAATGAGCAAGAAGATTGCGTAGCAGGTGTATCGGGAAGAAACTTCGCTTGAGTTTTGTTTTAATTGAAAGTAACACACCTCTCAGACTCTGGTACTGCTTCAGGCTTGTGGGGGGTATTGCGTGGCTGGCTCTTTTCCTTGTGACCCAGAGTGAGGCTGTCCTTCACTGTGACCTCCTTGCTCAGCAGCCTGGCTCCTTACTGTCCTGCTGATTGGCCATTCTCATTTCTTCCACCATGCCTTTGTTTACCCTGAGCCCACCTCCTTTTGTGCAGTACACAGATCATGGGGTCTTGAGAATGTAAAACCAAATTATCAGTGTTCTGGTTAGATGAGAAGTCAGCTTTGGAGTCAAATGGGCATCTTTTTTTTTTTTTTTTAAGGTTTTATTCATTTATTTTGAGAGAGAGAGAGAGAGCACAAGTGGGGAGGAGCAGAGAGAGAAGGAGACAGAGAGAACCCCAAGCAGGCTCCATGCTGTTAGCACAGAACACAGTGTGGGACTCAGTGCCATGAACCATGAGATCATGACCTGAGCTGGAACCGAGTCGGGCACTTAACTGACTGAGCCACCCAGGCACCCTGTAAAGTGGGCATCTTTTAAAGAATTTTCTATTGCTCATGCAAGAGTCTTTTAATTGGAGGACTAGGTTTCTCAAATGAACCTGAAGGTAAAAAGGGCACAGGGCCTATTGAATGTGATTCTGGGAGACTGGGTGAGAGGTGGGGGTGGGGTGGGGGTCAGGATCCCATTTTATTTTCTTTATTTTTTAATGTTTATTTTTGAGAGAGAGAGGGAGAGAGAGAGAGGCAGAGCATGAGTGGGAAGGGACAGAGAGAGAGGGAGACACAGAATCTGAAGCAGGCTCCAGGCTCAGAGCTGTCAGCACAGAGCCCGATGCGGGGCCCAAACCCACGAACCATGAGATCATGACCTGAAGTCAGATGCTTAACCGACTGAGCCACCAGGAGCCCCCTCAGGATCCCATTTTAAACAAATATCCCACAGGGGTCTTCAGGCAGGCAAGTCTGTCAAACTGAGCTACAGTGGGAGGTGGATGGTGGGGCGGGAAAGCCAAGATATTAGTGAGGTGCTTCTATGTCTAGCTGGTGAAAGTGCTCAAGGTTATTTCTGGGCAGTGGCTGCCTCAAATCCTCTGTGCTGGGCCATATAAACCAGCATTTGGGATTGAGGTTAGTCCTATATCTGGAAGCACAAAGTTTTTGTATTGGAAGCCACCTTGAAGCTAATGCTTTGCCTTCAGTTGACAGAGAAGGAGACGGAAGCTTCCCCGGGAACTTGCCTGGCCTGCACAAAGCATCAGAGGGAGGAGCCCACGTCTCCAACTCAGCGCTGGTTTCATGGGCTGTGCCCTCCTGCATGCCTCTGGGCTCTAAAGGGCTCTACACCAGGGGTTTAGTGCTCTGCTGTTGTCATTTTAAAATCCTGAGCGATGTTATCTATGCATGTGTGTTTTGTGAGCGGGCAGGGGTGGGTGATGGACACACACATGGCTGGAGCAGACATGCATGATCCACGGGGCACCTGGGTGGCTCAGTGGGTTAAGTATCTGACTCTTGATTTCTGCTCAGGTTGTGATTCCACAGTTCATGAGTTCAGCACATTGGGCTCTGTGCTGACAGTTGGGAGCCTGATTGGGATTCTCTCTCTCCCTCTCTCTGCCCTTCCCCTGCTCTCTTTCTCTCTCAAAACAAACAAACAAACAAACAAAAGAAATGCACAATTCACTGGTCCACCATTCTGTGTCCCACATGCCCTGCGTATCCTGATCCGCAGAGCAGAGGGTTCCCATATAGCAGGTGCATAGGAGTTCATGAGACTCCAGGTGCGTATGTGCTAAGTGTGAGGCCAAGGCTGAGTGAACAGGGCACCGAGAGCCCCAAAGGCCAGCTTCTACTCCAGCCACAATTTGCTTCCAACACAAATGGCTGTTAAGGAACTGGCGTGGCTAAGGAGCCCTATCATTTCCTTTCTTACTGCTGCTACTTCCGTTTGCACTTCCAATGGGCGTTCTGAAAATGAACAAGGTGAGCAGTAAAATGTGTCCTTGCATGTAAAAATTTAATTTCACTTTACTTTAGAGCAACATTCACTCGCAAGTT
Organism: Prionailurus viverrinus; assembly: GCF_022837055.1. NCBI lineage: Eukaryota > Metazoa > Chordata > Mammalia > Carnivora > Felidae > Prionailurus > Prionailurus viverrinus. The sequence continues at coordinate 4,467,825 of NC_062577.1, forward strand.
GAGAGAGACCATGGAAAGGAGGATAGAACTTTCTACGGCGAGCTTCCAGGAGGGGCCAGAAGGGCAGTGCTCTGAGGAGGCGGGAGGGAGCCACAAATGTCTCCTCAGGCACGATGATGTCACTCTGCCTTCCACAAGGAAATTCTGTGCAGCTGCTTTACCTTGGTCTCCATGGAAACTGGGAAAGTATTAAAATGCAAAGTTAAAACACCTTTCTGCTGGCTCTCCCTCAGGAAGGAACCTCCCATGACTGAAATATGTTAATAGATGCAGCCTGCTACTGGCCCCTGCCACTGGAAGGGGACATGGTTTTTCAAGCACAGGCTCCCACGAAGAAGTCACCTGTTCCTGTCACTCTCGCAGACCAGTGAACAAGAGGACACCAGACCATGGCATTGTATCCCGATGAGGATAGGCTTCTCTGAAGACACACAACTGAGCTGCGGCATATCCCAACTTTCGGGACTTGTTGTTTGATTTTCTAAGAGTTGGAAGAGGACATCTTCTAGAAGGGTTTCTTTATACTTGTGTTTCAGTCAAGCTTGGAAGACCAAACTCGCTCCCAACGTTGAGTTTCCTGTGGGGAGAAGGAAGGGAGTTTCCAGATTCCCACCTACCGTGAGCTTCAGAGGTGCCTTCCATGACCAAGGAAGAAGGCCATCCAGGGCCACAAGGCCACTGGGTGCTACTAGCTCTGGAAACGTTTTGTTCTCTGTCTGGCTGTGACCCAGAGACTTCACGAGTAGTTCTCCCAAGAGAACACTAGGGAGGACACTGCGGTATGACCAGCCCCCCTCCACGGAAATGCTCAACGAGGCTCTCCTCATGAATTCAGTCAACCTGGCTCCTAATTTTCAAGATGATAATTACCCTAGGGGCACCTGGGTGGCTGAGTCGGTTAAGCATCCGACTCTTGATATTGGTTCAGATCATGATCTCACAGTTGTGGGATTAAGCCATGCATGGGACTCCACGCTGGGCATGGAGGCTGCTTGGGATTCTTTCTCTCCCTCTCTCTTTACCCCTCTCCTGCTCATGCTCTCCCTCTTTCTTGCTGTCTCTCAAAATAAATCAATAAACTTAAAAAAAAAAAAGAATGATAATTACTCTATAGCAGAACGGGAAGCTTTCAAAATTATTCATGGTGAATTTTGGAACTACACAGCCCCGGCCTCTGAGATTCAGACAAGCCCTGACGCTCGTCCTGCCCAGTGGAAATACATAAACAAAGAACAGCATCAGGTATGGCTTCACATGAACTCTGTTCTATGTCCACAGCATAAGAAGTGCCGTACAATGAAGCAAAGAGGAACAAAGCAAAATGCCCCTGACCCCCATCCCAGTCTTCCCCCACAACCACATACCCCCGGCTGCTTTGCTATGCACCAGGGGACAGGGTGGGAGGGGGGGCTTACCTGTGTTGCTTCCTGGAGCCCTAATAGTGCATTTCTGTGGAGAGGAGATAAGTGTCCTAATTAGGAAGCCTTCGAAAATGAGTGATTGAGGAATTATTGGATCTGATTTGCAACATCACTGCAGTCTAAAGCCTGAACACATTAAATAGCAATGCATTAGAGTAACGGGTAGACTCGGCAGAAAGAAAGAAATGGAGAAGGTCTATTGGGGAAGAAAATCCTTAATGAGTTCTCTATTGAAATAACCGATGAATGGCTTGTTAGAAATAGGTCAAGAGAAAGTATATATTTATATGTTCACTCACCATCTATCCCTCATGTCCAGCTTGCGGTCTAGAAAGCTTTAATTCTGTGGACTCTTACCATTAGAGCATTAACACAAATAACGGTGCCTGTATATACTGGTTTTCAACATGGCAGAATTTTCCAGAAGTGTGGTGTGCTGGGAACCAGGCTGATTTCCTTGTGGGGATCCTCATTTTGTCCTTTAAATCCTTGGTGAGGAAACAACTCCTTTGTGAAGACTGGGCTCTCCTGCTTCTCACTATGCATACCTCTCCTACTTCCCATATCCTAACAGGTTTCAAAAAGCTTTTAAAATTATTGTTTATATTATTTTTTGAACTTGCTTCTGTTATTGAAGTGAAGTCATGCGGCAGTAGAAAAGGCATGGGGATGTGTTATCAAGCAGGCCTGTATGCAAAGTCCAGCTTTCTCCAATACGAGCCATGCATTTTTGGACCAGACATAACTCTTGATTTCTTCGGCTGTAAAGCAAGGATCATGACAATGTCTACTTGGACTGTGGTTATAAGATTTTAGTGGAGGGGCATCTGGGTGGCTCAGTCGGTTGAGCATCCAACTCTTGATTTTGGCTTAGGTCAGATCTCACAGTTGTGGAATTGTGCCCCATGCTGGGCTCTGCCAAAGGTATGGAGCCTCCTTGGGATTCTCTCTCTCTCTCCCTCTGCTTCTCCCCTGTTCATGCTTGCTTTCCTTCACTCTCTCAAAAAAAATTAAAAAATAAAAAATATTTCAATGAAATGAAATATGTAAAATGCAGAATGTGCATTGTTTAAGAATAAATGTCCAAGATAATTATTTAGGCATTAGTTCCTTGCACTATTGTGATGGCTTGTGATCCCTGGAACTTGTGAATACATTATCCTACATGGCGAAAGGGATCTTGCAGATGTGGTTAAATTGAGGACGCTGAGATGAGGAGATCAAACCCTGGAACTTGTGAATACGTTTCCCTACGTGGCAAAAACTACATCAACAGATGTAGTTAAGTTGAGGACCTTGAGATGAGGAGATCATCCTGGACTTTTTAGGTGGGTCCAATGTAATCACATGAGTCCTTAAAAGTGGAAGAAGGAGACAGAAGAAGGGTGTGAATAATGAGATGTGGGGACTGCACTCACCATTGCTGTGTCAAAGATGAAGAAAGGGCACCAGGAGCTCAGAAATCCGGGTGGCCTCTAGAAGCCAGAAAAGGCAAGAAAATGGATTGCCCCATAGAGTCTTTCATAAAGGAATGCAGCACTGCCTACATCCTGATTTTAGCCCAGCAAGACCAGTGTCAAGCTTTTAACCTACAGACCTGTAGGATAATAAATCTGTGCTGTCATAAGCCACTAAATTGTTGGTAGTTTGTTATAGGAGCAATAGGAAAGTAATAGACTCACCTTAAGTATTACTCTCCACCCACAGCCACAGGGAACTTTTGAGAACCTTGGACAGATCATGTTTCTTTTCTGCCCAGGACCTCCAGTGTGTCAGACTCCCAAGTCCAATGACAGTCCTCAAGACCCTATAGGATTAGGTCCTGCCACACCTCCTGGACCTGTGTTTATAAATCTTTCCCCTCTCACTTTTTGGCTGCTCGTGAGACATAGTAGGTTCTCTCCTCACCTCAGGGCCTTTGCCTAACTTTCCTTCCACCTGAGACCCTCCCTCCTCAGGTTGGCGTGGTGGGATTACCCATAGGCTCTGGCCAGCCTGCCTGGGTTCAAACCACACCTCTGCCACTTGCCAGACAACACATTTAGCTCTTCTGTGTTTGCAGTTTCCTCATATGCAAAATGAGGCTAATCACATCACCCACAGGATATGATTTTGATGATGATTCAAAGAGTTAATCTGTGTAGAGACTTTACAACTATACCTGTTTTAGCTATACTCCTCGGTAACTGTTCCACTATGTCTATGTGGCTCAGGGCATTTCCTCTGTCTGCTCTGCTTACCACTTCCTATCATTCTCTGTCACTTTATCCTTCTTTTCTTCCCTGCGCTCACCATCACCTGACATATTATGTGTTTATTTGCTAGTTTCTGCTCTCTCCGCTAGACTATGAGCTCCATGGGAGCAGGGCCTTTCTTTTGATCATTATTGAATCCTTAGCCCCTGGAACAGTGTGTGGTTCCTGTAGGCACCCGATGTTTGAGAACGGGTTCATTCCTATGGGAATGCTGGGCGGGAGCACCTGCAGTGAAGCTGAGGTTGAACCGGCTGAGACCTCTAGGGTTATTTCTGTCTCCAAGATTGAAGATGTTCTCACATTCATAGCAGTAAGTGATAGAACCAGCATCTGAGTCCTGGGTGTATGTTTGGTATCCCAAGCAGTTTGTTATAGCTAGTTTTCATGTCCCTCCTCTCTGATGCCTTTCCCAGCGGGCCCTCCAATGAGGTTGATGTTCTTTCCTCTGGGAAACACATTTTACTTGCTTGAGTCTTTAGGGACCTACATGGTGCCATGTCATAGTTGATAACCATGCCTTCATAAAACCAGTTATAGCCACCAAGGGAGCACGAGGCCCTAAAGGAACTAAAAACTCCCATGACCTCAGATTACCTCTGAAGCATCGACAGGGAGGTGAACAGGAGGGAATAGCCCTATAGGAGATTCCTAAAGTCATGCCACGGAGAATTGACATTTGTAGCTCTTATAGTGGGTTACAATTTGTCAGTGATGCTGTAGAAACTGATAAGAAGGAAGATGTGGCTGATTTGGAGACGTAAAGTGGTATTGAGTATTGAGAGTAATATTTGAAGACTTTTGTTCCTCGATATTGCCACCTGCAGACTTTGTGCACACAGAAATACTAGATCAGGTATTTTGAATAAGCTGATTATTCAGCCCATTGATAGATTTTTGAAAAATAAAACAATGACTTATTTAAATGAATTAAGAAAATCAACCTGTTGACTTGTATACCAATCATGGTGTAGGTGCAGATAATAAGCACCATTCTATGTTTCTTTTTCTTTTTTTTCTTTTGGTAAAATATGCACATATTAAAATTTGCTATTTTAATTGTCTTCTTTTTTTTTTTTTAAGAGATCATATCCTGAGCTGAAACCAAGAGTCAGAGGCTTAACCCACTGAACCACTCAGATGCCCCACTCTTTTAACCATCTTTAAGTGTACAATTCAGTAGCATTAAGTACGTTTACAGTGTTGTGCAACCATCTCTACTGTAGATTTCCAGAACTTGTTCATCAGCCTAAATAGACACTCTGTACCCACTCAATAATAACTTGGCATTCACTGCAACCAGAAGGACTCTCCTAGCCTTTCGAGCAGGGCAGGTTTCTTTTTTTAAACTTTTTTTTTTTTTCAACGTTTATTTATTTTTGGGACAGAGAGAGACAGAGCATGAACAGGGGAGGGGCAGAGAGAGAAGGAGACACAGAATCGGAAACAGGCTCCAGGCTCTGAGCCATCAGGCCAGAGCCCGACTCGGGGCTCGAACTCACGGACCGCGAGATCATGACCTGGCTGAAGTTGGACGCCCAACCGACTGCGCCACCCAGGCGCCCCTGAGCAGGGCAGGTTTCTTGATAACAGACTCCCTTGGCTTTTGTTTGACTGGGAATGTCTTAGTTTTGTCCTCATGTTCACAGACACTTTTGCAGATGTGGAGTTCTCCTTCAGCACATTAAGTGTATCATCCCCACTGCCTTCTGGTCTAAGAGACTTCTGCTGAGAAATTCACTGATAAATCGTGTGGAGGACTCTCTCGTGTGACCAGTCATGCCACAGTCATCTATTTCCCCAATCCCTAATCCTTTCCTCTACTCTCCACATTCAAACCAAATCCTCTAACTTTGCCTACCCCCATCCCCCCCCCCACAAGTCTTCTAATGTCTCCTTCTCTCTATCCTCACTGCCACAAATTTGGCTCAACTCTTGCTAGGATTACAATGTGCTTCCTAGCAAATATGCTTTTGCCCTTCCCTGAAACATTCTCTTTGTTTCACAAATTTGACTGATCAGAGACAGTTATGAACATGAAGTTCACCTTTTTAAAATTGTTTGTTGGTTCCTTATTGCTTTTAGCCAAGTCCAGACTCCTGGGCCTCCTGCTCACCAGTCCCTCTCTGTCTTTGCCCCATTTTCTTAGGCTCGCTCAACCACCAGCAGTTTCATGACAGGGTTGTGGGCATCTTTTGTAACCACTTGCCTGAGAAGTGCTTTCTTTTCCTCTTCACTGGGACAATTCCACTCATCACTTAATCCTTGGCCTAGGACAATCTGGAAGCTGCATCACACCAATTTCTCTCCAGCACAGATGAAATATTTTTCATGCTCCCAGAGCCTCTTGTATGTGGTTTTGTCACACCACTTAGCTCTCTAGATTGTACATCCTTTTGTCTATGGAAGTGCTTTCCCACTGTTCAGTAAGGAAGGGACATTTTTCATTTAATTTCATGTTTTTAATGCCTAGAAAAGCATCGGCTCTATAAATCCTTGTGGAATCAATAAATGAATGAATCGTCACCATCTTTGTTGGTGGAGAGCATTTTTAAAAAATCCATCAGCATTCTTATCTTTCTTTAGAGAAAATAAAAAAAATGAGTTGCCCTATTATTAATTATCCAGTAGGTGAATACATGGGAAGAGTCTGGCTACTTTCTATGTCTTTCAGGAGAAAGAAATGGAATTAATGTTCTACAGGTAGATTCTTTGTAGACTTTTTCTTTGATGAAAAATCCATTCTTCTTTCATTTCTACAGGACAATAAACACAAACCATATTTTTCTCTCAATTAGATGCTTGTACATTTGTGCCCATTCACATGTCTCTTATTAAACTATCCTGTTATTCTTTTTTAGAGAGAGAGAGACAGCACAAGTTGGGGAGGAACAGAAAGAGAGGGAAAGAAAGGGACCCCCAAGGAGTCTCCACACTGTCAGCATAGAGCCCGATGCAGGGCTTGAACTCACAAACTGTGAGATCATGACCTGAGCTGAGATCAAGAGTTGGACACTTAACTGACTGAGACACCCAGGTGCCCCCCTACTATTATTATTTCCCATTTTTATATCCCCTTCCCAGCCCCCCTCACCAAGTGTAGACCCCAAAGCAGAACTTTCCCTTTACTGAGGGAAGCCTCATGCTGGTGCCAGACCAGTGGTTCTTCCAGGTTATAATTTTCCATCACATTGAATGACATTGTACTCTTGTGTCTGTTGAATGTTTCCACAGGTTGACTTGCGTCATTGCTCTTCCTTATGACTGGGCTGTCTTTCATTTTGGTTGTGATGGCAGTTCATAATATAATTATTCAGGAGTACAGTGCTGCATTATCTCAGAGCCGGAGAAAGACCAGAGGAAAGGGTGCTAAATCAGATTAGGCCACGTCCTTTGAGAGAGAGGCATGCAGCACCCCTACAAGCTGACCGGTCATGTCCACAGTTGTTACTTTTGGGGAGGACAAACAAAATTAGATCCTAGAGAAGTGGCATTGTCTAGATAAAGGGAAAAAGTAGCTTTGAATTTCCATGGGACCAACTGCATACATGTATTCCTTGGAAAACATAGGCCACTACAAACTCTATGCTACATCAGTTTTTCCCATTGAGCTCACTATACTTCAGCTAAGTTGGGCTACTCATTCTTTCCCAGACATCTCCTGAGCATCTCTGTGCTTTTAAATCCTCTCTTTGGTTGCCTTTCTTGGAAAACAGCCATTAGTGTCCTATTTCTCTGAGGCCTTTCTAGAATACAGCTGCTACATGGAACTTCACAGGTTTTCCACAAAATAATCTGTTCCTGCCTCTATGAGCCCAAAGCACTGTCTTCAATCCATTCCTTATTATATACTTTATGTTGAGGTTATCAATTTTTGTATATTACACACCTTGCAGTCCTCTGTCTGTGCCCAGTATGTGCCTTGTGTCTGATAGGTGCTCCATGATTCAGTGTTGTATGGATGCTGTGGAGAGCACCAGGAGAAACTCGGTGTAGGGCAGATGGCATGAGGGATGTCAGAACTGGGGCTGCATTTCCACAACTGAGGCATGGAAGAACAGGGGCTGAGTCAAAAGCTGCATTAGAAACTTCAGGGCTTTGATGTATTCCTGCCCTTTGGGAAGGGAAGAAAGATGTGAGAAAGAGCCAAACTGAAGTCTGGATGTCCTGCTCTATTCTGCCCTGTTCTGGAACCAAGTTATTTTGGGAAGAGAAAGAATATGAGTCTCAGGGAAGGTGAGGAATCCCAGCAGACAGAGGGTTTTACATTTCCTACATCGAACACATTGACAAAAATGACCTAAGCTTTTTCTATAAGGAGACTTTTGGGTTATTTTGGCAACCCTCAGGGAGCCCCCGGTATTTGGAGAGCGGGTTCAGGTAAAAATAATGTCAGTCATATACACCCAGCTCTCTCAGTGATCTGGGTCTATGTAACATTTGCAATAGCAAAGTTTGATTTGCAAAGTCCACTGTCAGCCCTGGTTTCAACCTTGGACTCTGGGGTCCAGGGCTGTTTTCCATACCTCAAAAATCACAAAGGAATGTACATGTTTGCCCATGGTGGACTGCTCAGGCTAACTAAAATGTCAGGTGTTTTTACTTTGGACTGGAATTATTTCCACTCTAGGTAGGAACCCTCATGCTAATTTGAAGTTGATTGGTAAAACATGAGCTCGTTTTTAAAAATGCAATTTTTGTAGATAGGCTCTTTCAACTATGGGTTTTCCATATTTATCGGAGCCAAGACTTCAAAGTATTTTTTCCCTTTTGTTCTGTTAGGAGATATTTTAACCCTGCAGCTCTGCAGTATCTGCATTCCTCTATATTGTTACTATTTGTACAGGTCTGACTTTCTCTTCTGTTCCTTTCTCTCACTTCACCTGTCTTTTGCATATTTAAATAGCTAATTAGCATCAAACTACTTTTGTAAATGCAAGTGTGCCAACAGTTTCAGGCTTTTGTAATCTGCTAGAGCCATTCATCTAAAGAGACAGTTTACTATTTTCCTCTGACAGTTTAAAACACTTCTGAGGATAAAATACACAAATATGTAAAAAAAAATTGTAGTGATATTTTCATCACTACATCTGTAAGAAGACTATCCCTACATTTATTGTTTCTTCTTGACATTTGAAGTCAAATGATGAGGTAGCAAAAAATGATTTCAGGGAAAAATTGTCTTACATAATTCCACAACCTAAAATGGTTTCATTTCTGCATTTTATCCTTTAGAATTTGTTTATATGATTTATAAGTTTTTTTAAAAAAATGCTCATTTATTTATTTTAAGAGAGAAAGAGAGAGAGAGGATGAATGGAGAAGGGGCAGAGAGAGAGAGGGTGAGAGAGAGACCCAAGCAGGCTCGTGCTGTCAGCTCAGAGCCCAACTCGGGGCTCAAACTCACCAACTGTAAGATCATGACCTGAGCCAATATCAAGAGTTAACTGAGCCACCCAGGCGCCCTGATTTATAAATAATTTTTAGTTGTGTTGTAATCATTGTATGCCAGCCATTTTGTTGGTATTCTTTAACTAAACGTCCCACAGTCTCAAAATAGTCATTTATCTACAACAAACAGGATGAGAAGTCAAGATGATAATGATAGAAAATAGCATGCTGAGAAATTGGGGGAGGGGGAAGGTTGATAGATCAAACAGGGAAGAGAGTGGACGATATGTCTACATATGTCTACAATATGTCTAAATTTTTTTTATCATTAAACTTTAAATAACAGTTTTTTGATAATTAGGTTTTACATCACAGTTGGTATGTGCATGACAATGTAAATAATACGTATGTAAGCTATCAACATCAGGATGCAATGAATGCCTGGAGCCCACCACCCAACATGGGATCTTGAACAAGTATCCATCGTTTGCTTCTGTGTGTTCTACTCTCATCCCATCCTGCTGCCTACACCCCAAAGACAATTCTTCTCCAGAATTTCATGCTAATTACTTCCTGGCTTAGTTCAAAGTTGAGGTAATTGGTGACATAGCTTTAGGCATCTAACTTAAAGCTAAGCCTATGTAGAACCTAACCCAGACCACAGACCTTTCAAAATCTCAAGGAAAAAAAAATCAAAGCATAAAATAATATAAACAAAAATAAAAGACAAAGAAAACAACAAAGAGGACTTAGAAATATACAAGAGATATGAAACAAAATACAAAATAAAATGAATAAGAAAACTGAACTTGTTTTCACAGCAGATGGGAGGGAACTTACCTGCTGAAAGAAAAAGGCTCTGAGAGTGGATTTAAAAACAAGCATCCAGCAATCTGTTGACATAGCGAAAATGAAGTGACTCACACATTGGAAGGAAAATGATGCACAAGAGTTTGATGGAAAAATATAAAGATATGAAATAGCCAGGAGGGTTATTGAGGATGAGGGTTTGGTCCTCAAGGAGGCTATTAACACAATTCTAAAAACCAAGTAAGAGTTTTGGAATACAAAAAGCAGATATCTTTGGAAATGTAAGTGAAAACTGGTAACAGCACAATAATCGTGACAGCTCTTAACATACCTCCCAGTCCTTGAGAGATCAAGGAGACAATGGAAAATATAGGATATGAATGACATAATTTTTTAAATGTTTTTATTTATTTTAGAGAGAGAGAGAGAGAAAGCTCATGCAAGTGGGGGAGGGGCAGAGAGAGTGATGGGGGAGCACTGAGGATCCAAAGCAGGCTCTGCGTTGACAGCAGAGAGCCTGATGCACTCACAAACTGTGAGATCATGACTTAAGCCGAAGTCGGATGCTTAACCGACTGAGCCACCCAAGGGCCCAAGAATGGCATAATTTTTGATACTGATTTCAATTCATTTTTTAAATTTATTTTTTTAAAGTTTTTATTTTAAAGTAATCTCCACACCCACCATGGGGGCTCAAACTCACAACCCTGAGACCAAGATTTGCAGGCTCCAATTGAGCCAGCCAGGTGCCCCTTTGACACTGATTTTTTTTTTAATTTTTTTTCAACGTTTATTTATTTTTGGGACAGAGAGAGACAGAGCATGAACGGGGGAGGGGCAGAGAGAGAGGGAGACACAGAATCAGAAACAGGCTCCAGGCTCCGAGCCATCAGCCCAGAGCCCGACGCGGGGCTCGAACTCCCGGACCGCGAGATCGTGACCTGGCTGAAGTCGGACGCTTAACCGACTGCGCCACCCAGGCGCCCCTGACACTGATTTTAAAGAAATACATCAAATTTTATACATTGCAAACAGAAAATACAAATTATTTCCTACTACTGATTAAATTTTTACATTGACCCTACATTACATTAAGTTAGTTAATTAGTTTTTTGTATAAAACTGGCACAGGCCACTCTGGGTTTAATTAGTTGGAATTAGAAACACATAGTAAAAGTAGAGTTCACATCCCCAATAACAAGTTTAACATCCTTTCCTAAAAAAACCTCTTCAGTCAAAAAAGAAAAAAAATCGCAATTCCAAAAGAGCTAGAAAATAAGGAGAGTAAGAATACTGCATATGAAAACCGATAGATGTGGTCAAAGGTATAATCAGAAAAAACACAGAGACTTGAACACTTGTTTGCCAAAAAAGAAAGAGTGGAAGTCAGTTAAGCACTGAAATCATAAATTAAGAAAAAGACGAACAAACATTAGTAAGGTAGAAGTAAGAAAATAAAAGATAAATGCAGAAATTAATGAATTATAAATAAAGAAGCTCACTTAAGAAGTAAACTCAAGGGGCGCCTGGGTGGCGCAGTCGGTTAAGCGTCCGACTTCAGCCAGGTCACGATCTCGCGGTCCGTGAGTTCGAGCCCCGCTTCAGGCTCTGGGCTGATGGCTCAGAGCCTGGAGCCTGTTTCCGATTCTGTGTCTCCCTCTCTCTCTGCCCCTCCCCCGTTCATGCTCTGTCTCTCTCTGTCCCCAAAATAAATAAACGTTGAAAAAAAAATTAAAAAAAAAAAAAAGAAGTAAACTCAAGAGGAATATAAAGCAACCATAAAAGAAGTTAAAACACCACCTACACCAATCTTAAAGATAAAAAAGGGGCACCTGATGGCTCAGTTAAGCATCCAACTTCTGCTCAGATCATGATCTCACGGTTCACAGGTTTGAGACCCGCATTAGCCTCTGTGCTGACAGCTCAGAGCCTGGAGCCTGTTTCAGATTCTGTGTCTGCCTTTCTCTCTGCCCCTCCCTTGCTCATTCTCTGTGTCTCTGTCTCTCTCAAAAACAAATAAAACATTAAAAAATGTTTTTAATAAAAAAATAAAAAAGAGAGAAAACACAAGTACACAAAAGCAGGGATTAGAGAAGCAATATTGTCATCACTAAAGAAATTATAATTTATAATTATAAGAATTATTATAAGAATAATAATTATAAGAAATAATACTATAATAAATATAATATTTATAAGAATAATTATAAGATAACTATAATATATAATAATATGAAATATTCTGCTCTTACATTTGTAACTGAATGAGAAGGAAGTTTTTTTATTAAAAAAAATTTTTGTTAATGTTTATTTATTTTTGAAAGAGAGACAGAGTGCAAGCAGAGGAGGGGACAAGAGAGAGGGAGACACACAATCCCAAGCAGGTTCCAGGCTCTGAGCTGTTAGCACATAGCCCGACGTGGGGCTCAAACTCACAAACTGTGAGATCATGACCTGAGCTGAAGTCCAACACTTAACCGATTGATCCACCCAGGCACCCCGAGAACGAAGATATTTGAGGAAATTAGAAACAAACAAAATTCACTTAAGAAGAAATTCAAAACCAAATATGACAGGGGTTTCCAAGGCCAGCTTCAGACTGATGATTTGCTAGAAGAATTCACAGAGCTCAGAAACACGGTTTATTGCAGTGAAAAGACACAGATTGAAATCAGCACAGGAAAATGGTGAATAGGATGAAGCCCAGGAGAAACCACTGCCAGCTTGTCTTCTCCCAGGGACTCCCACAGACAGCAGCTGTGTGCGACCAACACGGGCAGTGTATTGCCAACCAGGGATGTTCACCTGAGCCTTGCTGTCATATGGGCCTGGGGTACCCCTGGGTCTGACTTTCATATTTAGTTTCCAGCCTCTTCTGAAGTCAAACTGACACAGCATGGTCCAGGACCCCAGATGAGCAAAATTAGGCACTCACCATAAATCACATGGTTAGCACAAACTCTGGCATGGCCTGACGCCTCCAGTGTGCAGACATACTCTTCAGGCAGGATAGCAAAAGGACTCAGACATCATGTCCCAGGAGCTGGTCAAGCATCAGTCCTGAAGACCTTTGGAACGTGCAGGGTCTAAACAACTTATTCCCACTGAGTATTCTTCACTGCACACAAAATAAACCAGTTATTGTGAAAAAGATTTTGAAATTGTCAAGATCTACTATTCCAGAAAGCACTAGGCGTCTCTATAGCTTTATAATGAAATTCCTTCAAACTTTAAAAGAATATTGTGCTGTGATTCAACACTTTCCAGAGTTTATAGGAGAAAAAAATTCTCATTATTTGTATAATTCCAGCATAGAAACATACTACCAAAAACAAATGATAGTGCAGAAAACTGCAAATGAATCAACTTTTGGATATTGATGCAAAACCCCTAAACAAAATGTCAGGCAATAGAATTCTAGTGGTACAGCAAAAGATTAATACACTGACACATGGAATTCATTCCAGGAATGCAAGTGTGGTTCAATATATAGAAATGAATCACTATATGTCACTCTATTAATAGTTCAATGGAGGGGGGAAATGTATTGTCCCAATAGCTAGCAAAATAATATTTGATAAAGTTCATTTTTTATTTACCATTTCAAAATAAAGTAAGAAAGTATTTCCTCAACTCAGTTAAAGATGTACATCTCAGGGGGCACCTGTGTGGCTCTGTTGGTTAAGCATCCAACTCTTGATTTGGGCCCAGGTCATGATCTCCCAGCTCATGAGATTGAGTCCCCCCAGTTGGGCTCTGTGCTGACAGCGTGGAGTCTGCTTGGGATTCTCTCTCTCACTCTCTCTCTGTGCCTCACGGCAGCTCGTTGGTACCTCTCAGAAAGGAGATTCTACACTTGACCCTGAGCCCAGATCTCTGCAGCTGTTGCATGGGGGGTCGCCTCCAGATCTCCTGATGTGGAGACCAGCAGGGTTTACCATTGCAGTCCCTCAGGACTGTGTATATTTGCACACTTTGAAAGCGGCTGCCTGAGGGTCTGGTTTCCAATCAGCCTGAAACTGGGAGCTGGCTGAGATCCCTCCCTGGGGAACACCAGTGTATTTTCGCACACCTTCAACAACTGAAGCCCATACAAAGAAATCAGGCTACTTAGACAGTCCCAAAGGTTCTGGAGACAACCAACAGCAAGGCAAGGTGGAAGGATAAGGTTCATGTCCTATGCAAGACGACTCTGTCAAGAATGGGAGAGGCAGCTCTTTCTCCTGGTACTAGAAACACAGAAAGGCAAGCAAACTGAGTAAACAGAGGAATATGTTCCAAACAAAAGACCAAGATAAAACCTCAGGAAAAAACCTTAAATGAGACAGGGTTAAGTATTTTACCTTACAAAGAGTTCAGGGTAACCGTCATGAAGATGTGAGAGTGGCTATTATCAAAAAGACAAGAAACAACAGGTCTTGGCAAGGATGTGGAGAAAAAGGAATGCTTGGGCACTGTTGGTGGGAATGAAAACTGGTGCAGCCACTGTGGAAAACAAAATGGAGGTTCCTCAAAAAAATTACAAATAGAACTACTCTATTATCCAACAATTCCACTACTGGGTATTTATTTGAAGAAAACAAAAATATCTGCACCCCCATGTTCATCAAAGCATTATCTACAAAAGTCAAGGTATGGAAAAAACTCAAGTGCTCATCAATGGGCAACTAAATAAAGAATATGTGAGTAGATAGATAGATAAATAGATAATAGAATTTTACTCAGCCATTAAAAAAATTGGAATCTTGCCATTTGCAACAACACAGATGGACCTAGAGGGTATTATGCTAAGTGAAAGAAGTCAGACAGAGAAGGAAATATCATACGATTTCACTTGTAGGTGGATCCTAAACAAAAAGTCATGCGCATAGAGAACAAAACACACAGAGAACAGAATGGTGGTTGCCAGAGTGGGGGGTGGGCAACGTGGTTGAAGGGAGTCAAAAGGCACAAACTTCCAGGCATGAAATAAGTTAGTCATGGGGATAGAATGTACAGCATGGTGACTATAGGTAATAACATTCTATTGCACATTTGAAAATTGCTAAGAGAGGAAATCTTAAAAGCTCTCATTAAAGAAAAGAATTTTGTAGCTGTGTATGGTGCCCGATGACAGCTAGATTTATTGTCATGATCATTTGGCAACGTTTACAAATGCCAAAACATTATGTTGTACACCTGGAACTTAATATGCTATATGTCAAGTATACTACTAAAAATTAAAAAAAAAAAAAAAAACCGTAGTACTGGTGAAACCCAGAGAGACATAAGGGACAGGTGTCCAGAAAAGATGATGAACAGGAGGCATTTCCCCAGTCACTCTCCATTCTCTCCCATGCCTGCTTTGAATCTAAATGCTGGTTGCAAATGGCACAGCTTGTCCAGGCTCTCCCTGCTGCCTCAGGTGTGGTCTGCTGGCCAGCTCACTTCCTTGCATAATAGAAACTGGAGGAACCATTATATGACAAGCTTAGAGTAACCAGTGAATAAGGCACAGAGACCATTTGTAGTGACAACCTCTTAGTTCTATAGAGTACAAAGCCCACCTAAAGCAGCTGGTGGTGTGGCCAGAGACTGGATGTATGTGCTACTCAGAGAACAGCCTCTAAAGTCCTTATTTTTTTTTTTGTCTTCTGGGGAATCCAAGTCTGTAAGGACTGCAAAGAATTAATGAAGCACTTCCGATATGTAGACCAGAAGCAATCTTTGAGGACAGTCATGGTATTCCTGTTCTTTTTTTTTTTTTTAAAGTTTTAAAATTTATTTTTGAGAGAGAGATTGAGAGAGGGTGTGGTGGAGGGACAGAGAGAGAGAGAGAGAGAGAGAGAGAAAGAGAGAGAGAGAGAGAGAATCCCAAGCAGGCTTCACACTGTTAGCGCAAAGCCTGATGTGCGACTTGAACTTAAGAACTGTGAGATCATGACCTGAGCTGAAATCAAGAATTGGACGCCCAACCTGACTGAGCCACCCAGGCACCCCGATAACAAATATCTTCTTATTAGAAGTAATGAATCTACTTTTGTTTAGCCTCTGGTGGTCAGAACTGTTACTTTCATCTTCCGAAAATCAGCAAGTGGAGAAACAAGGCTAGGTTTTAGGCTTTGAACTGGGGCTATAGTGGGATGAGAGTCTTGGGAAGGTGGGGAGCTGATGTACACAACCTGTATAGTCCTCTCTTTTTGAGTGTAGGTGGAGCTAGTGAATATGACGGCATATTATTCACACATATTAGTTCACATATTAATATGTGAAATCAATATTAATTCACACATATTATTCAACTGGTTACTAGCCAGTTGACTGAATTAATTTCGAAAGGAGATTATCCTGGGTGGGCCTGACCTAATCAGGCGAACCCTTCAAAGGAGTGATACGGAAAGAGTCAAAGTAGTGGGGACATTTTCTTGTGGGCCTTGAAGAGACAAGCTGCTATGAGAGGCCAAGATTATGGCCTTGTGACACCTGAGTTGAGGGGATGGCTGAGCCCTGCTGGCCCTTCTGAGCTGCAGGACTGACAGAGCCAGTGGGAGTTGTGCTCCGTTGTGTTTGTGGTGATTTGTGGTGCAGAAATAGAAAATCCACAGTGTCTGAGTGGAACAACACAGGGATGTGATGTGATTTGTTTTGGCTTTGTTTTGTTTCTTTTAATTTTTATGTGAAGTTTATTTATTTATTTTGAGAGAGAGAGAGAGAGAGAGAAAGAGAGTGAGTGAGAGAGTGTGTGCAAGAGGTGGGGAAGGGCAGAGAGAAGAAGAGAGAGAATCCCAAGCAGGTTCGGAGCTATGAGTGCAGAGCCCAACACAGGGCTCAGTCTCAAGAACGCCCAATGTCATGACCGGAGCCAAGATCAGGAGTCAGACACTCAACCAACTGAGCCACCAGGGGCCCCTGGTTTTTCTTTCAAGCAGTAATCATAGTTTTAGTGTTTTGTGTTTGTGCTTGCATTCTATTTCCTCCTGCCCTCCTTTCTTCCTGTTTCTCTCCCTCCATCCACAAACCTTCCTTTGAAGTATCCCTTCCCTGTCAGATTGTTTCCTGTTTCTGTTGTGACAGGTGATGGTCATACAGTCACATACACTTGGAATGTGTGCAGCTGACAGGGTCGTACCTGAGTGAGAGCTCCACTGTTGGTTAGCCCCTGAGCAACATCCATGACTCACTTGCAGATGAGTGGTTGGGCCAGAATGTGTCCGAAGTTCCTATTTGCACAGGTGTCTCAGGATGCTCTGACCTGCCCACATCTGTGTGCAAAGTGGGAGAAAATGGTGTCACTGTTTCTGGGGTGCTTGAAGGATGACATAAATGGCTCCATGAACAGTTTGTCTTGAGCTTGTGGCCACCTCCTCCCGGAACAGGCTCATGATGTTCCCAAGTCAACACAGCCTCATTCAAGAGCCTCAGGCAGCCCATGAAGGTTGGGCTTTCATCCCAGCCTGTCATTGATGCTGCTTTTCTTACCAATAGTATAGAAGAGATCTAGAGGAACAGATGCTAGAAAAATGGGCAAGAATACAGTCTAAGAGCGATCCTCTTTTCTGACGACCTCTTCTCTGGAGGTTAGAACTGGCCTCTGTGAATTCCACCAATATGCCATCAGCACTGCTCTTTTAAGTGCTAAGGATTAAAAGGTAAATAAATCAGAGCCTCAAGAAGCTTACATTCTACTTGGTCCAGGTTTGTACACGACCTCAAACAATGGTAGGCACCTCAAAACCTCAACATATTATGGAGGTTCAGAAGAGGGAAGTTTTAGGATTCAGACTTTGCAGTATTGAACCCCTTCCTACCTTGTGGGTCTGAAGGGATGGAGGGGAGAGAGTTTGTGGATTAAGTCACCACCCCTCACAGGTGTTCTCTCCTCCAAGCTGTGAGCCTGATCACATCCCAAGCAGTTTGAGGAATAGTGAACTTCCGTCTGAGTCACCTTGAGGAGCTGAAATGAGTGGAAACTGAGGAAGGCTGGCTTCTCTGTGACTGCGTAAGTGTGACCTGCCTGGCTGACTGCATTAGAGGGCCATACAGGGTCATGAAAGGAGTCAGCATGATGTTATTTTACATCCTTATAGAGAGGCCTGCCTGGACAGGGGGCTGGTGTCAGCAGAAAAAACTTGGAGGCTCTGGATTTCCAGGGCTAAAGAAGTGATTCTCAATTTTTCTGGCCTCAGAGTCTCCTTACACCTTCAAAAATAATTGTGGACCCTGAAGTTTTTGTTTATATGGGTTATAGCTACTGATTCTTACCATATTAGAAATTAATCCTGAAACAATTTTAAATGTTTATTTACGAATTCATTTAAAAAGAGCAGTAATCTTGGGGTGCCTGGGTGGCTTAGTTGGCTAAGCATCCAACTTCCGCTCAGGTCATAATCTCAAGGTTCATGAGTTCGAGCCCTGCCTCGGGCTCTGCACTGACTGCAAAGAGCCGGCTTGGGATTCTTTCTCTCTCCCAGTCTCTCTGCCCCTCCCCTGCTCGCACGCACTGTCTCTCTCAAGATAAATAAAAATAAAACTTAAAAAATGTTAAAAAATAGCAATCATCTTACGTATGTGAATAAGATTCCCTGGATGGGAATTCCCTGAAAGGGATTCCCTGAAAGGGTCCCAAGAATCCACAGGACTTCCTGGACCCTTCCTTGGGAAGAGCTGAGCTACAGGAAAGGGAAACCAACCAGCCAGAGTAGGGATGCATTTGTTCCACACGGAAAGTCTCTGAGGGAGGCTCTGACGACACATTGACCAAGCTCAGAAAATACTATCCATGTAAGAACCTCTCTGTTTCCCTTAGCTCTTCTCTGCCCTTAAGAGCCAACCAGGAAGGCATGGAGACACAGTTCATCAATGTGGAGAAGGGACAGAAGGGGAACGAGAAGCATTCAACCACTGCTTACCACAGTCAAGAGGCAGGGAAGGGGCAGGAGCAGAAGCCTCGGCTCTACGGTTGACCTTTTAAATGTAGCATTTCAGGGGTGCCTGGGTGGCTTAGTTGGCTAAGCATTGGACTTCTCGGGTCATGATCGTGTGGTTGGGAGTTCAAGCCTGGTGAGTTCGAGCCCCAGGTGCGTCAGGCTCTGTGCTGACAGCTCAGAGCCTGGAGACTGCTCCAGATTCTGTCTCTCCTTCTCTTTGCACACCACCCCCCCCAGCCCCCGGCTCACACTCTGTCTCTGTCTCTCTTAAAAATAAATAAACGTTGGGGCGCCTGGGTGGCGCAGTCGGTTAAGCGTCCGACTTCAGCCAGGTCACGATCTCGCGGTCTGGGAGTTCGAGCCCCACGTCAGGCTCTGGGCTGATGGCTCAGAGCCTGGAGCCTGTTTCCGATTCTGTGTCTCCCTCTCTCTCTGCCCCTCCCCCATTCATGCTCTGTCTCTCTCTGTCCCAAAAATAAATAAATGTTGAAAAAAATAAATAAATAAACATTAAAAAAAATAAATGTTGCATTTCAGTTCATTTCCAGGGAACCTTTTATTACTTAAAGTGATCAGATAAGAAATGGTGTCCATCTGAATTTTTGTTTGGAGTGGAGAAGAAAAAGACCCCCATAGAATAAACGTAAAGACATAGTGAGTGGGAAATAAAAATAAATTGGCCTGAGCAGCATTTTTGCTAAACACACTTTAAATACATAAATGCACAAGGAATTGTGTAATTTCTTTTTTTTTTTAATGTTTATTTACTTTGAGAGAGAGAGAGTGTGTGAGAGTGGGGGGGAGGGGCAGAGAGAGAGGGGGAATCCCAAGCAGGCTCCGAGCTGTCGGCACAGAACCTGATGTAGGAGTCAATCCCACAGGATCATGACCAGAGC